>NW_023276806.1:117798135-118166469 GCF_003668045.3 Cricetulus griseus
GCTCGGCTCTTTCTGAGTTCATGTTATCAAATCCTGTAGATTCACTGTGTACAGATTGTGTCTCCTTCATAAATCGATTTGTGATGCAATACCTTTGGGTCTAAGGAATTGTCCCACATTTCCACAGACATCAGGATAAATGACATCTAAGGTTTAAACATTTTTATTTAAAAATCATTTTAAATTGACAAGTGAAATTTATATGTGTTTATTATATACAATGTGGTATTTGGAAATATTTTGAAATGGCTAAGTGGAAGTGAGATAGGAATTATCATTTTCAAATTTTTTTGTAGAGCAAAACTTATAGTGTTTTACCTCAGTAATTGTGAAGAATCCATTTTTACTATGTTGAACTAAATTCTTCCAGCCTAATGGATTTTGTATCCTTTGATAAATGTCTTTTGTACTTTCCCAAGTCCTGGCAGATGTCACTCTACTCTCCACTTCTGTGAGTTCAACTTTTTTGGTTCTATACTTAAGTGATATCATAAGAAATTTTTTGTACCAGGATAATCTTGAATAACAAATTGTCTACCAGGTTCATTCATGTTGTGACTAATGACAGGCTTCCCATCTTATCAAGGCTGAATAGTATTCGTGTGTGTGTGTGTGTGTGTGTGTGTGTGTGTGTGTGTGTGTGTGTGTGTGTGTATGTATGTACACCTGTGTGTGTACACGTGTGTGCATGTGTGTCTTGCATCCTCCTTATTCATATATATGCCCACTCATGGGATTTGAGATGACTCCGTGTCTCAGCATTGTGAGTAATGCTGCAATGAACCCAATACAAATGACTCTTTAACATGTCACTTTAGTACTTCAGACATGTACTTTTAGACATGAGATTTCTGGGTCATATCATAAGTTTAATTTCCTCATTTTTCCATGGTAACTGTACTATTTACTTCCCTGCCAGCAGTGCAGAGAATTCCTGGTGTCTCCACTGGCCATATTTTCTCCAACATTCCACTCTTATCGTTCATTTTTATGATAATAGCCATTCTAATGGCTGTGAGATGGCATCTCACTGAGGGTTTAATTTATATTTCTCTGATAAATAGTGATATTGATTTTTCTTTTGTATTCCTGCTGACCATTTGTGTGTCTTTTTTTGGGAAATGTCTAGTCAGATCTATTGGTACCATTTTAGTTAGGGTATTTGCTTTGCTATATTTGGGTTTTCATTCCTTAGTTTAGCCATTGAACCTTTATCAAATGTGTGACTTGGGAATCTTCCTATGTCTCATAAGTCATCCCTCCATCCCTGCCTGCTCTCCTGCTTATACAGAAGGTTTTGTGCTGATGTATTATTTGTCCATCTTTGCTCTGTTCTCTGTGCTTCTGTTTTCACATCCCTCACTCATCGCTTAGGTCAGTGCCTTCAAGCTGGCTCCTTAGCTTTGCTTCAATTGCATGCATTAATTTTGAATTTTATTTATTTTTGGCTCTCTTTGGGATCCATATGGATGTTAGATTTTTCCATTTTGTGAAAAACGTCCCTATAGTGTTTTTTTTTTTTAACAGGGATTACAGTAAATATGCAGAGAGTTTTGGGTAGTATGCACAGTAGACCAGTGTTGATTCTTCCACATCAAAAAGCATGGGTTGTCTCCCCAGTCAGATATGGTGTCTGTCTTTTGTTTCTTTAATATTTTATGGTTTTTGATAAACAGATATTTCCTTTGATCAAAGTAAATCTAGGGTTAATAGGGGATTTTATAATCTGCAGCAGCTTCATAAAGAGTAAACACATGTCTTACATTACCAATTTTGTACAAGTTGTATACTAATATGAAAATATCATTTAACCTCTTCTAGACCTGAGTGTTCTTTTATTAGTTTCAAGGACAGTTTGAATTTGACTGTATTACAGGCCCCTAACAGAAGTGCTGATACATCATACAAGATCAGAGAAATTTTGGAGAGAGAATTCATGAATTCTTCATCACAGTGTCTTCAAAGCATTTGATTCCCATTAAGTTTGAGCTAACTGATGCCACTGTTTATGACATGATGTTGAACATACATTAGCTATGAGAGTCATGTTTAGAAAAAGAAAACATATGATATGAATCAATTTTCATAAAGAACTTCTCAACATAGACCAAGGAGATGGGGAGGAGAAGGATGGGGGAGCAGTCCAGGGAGGGGTCAGTGGAAGAACTCAACAGATGTGATATAGCAATGGTTAGCTGGGCTTCTGTAAATGCCATGGGTTACTGTTCTCTTTGAGGAAGCAGGGCTGGGGAATAATGTATACTGTAGAAATTTCACTAATGAAGTCCTCAAATCAGATACGTATTAACAGGGATTCAAGAGGCTGAATTGTGGTGGATTAACTAGAAGGATCTGGGCACAGGCAGTGGTTAGCATTCTCAGACTGTATGGTCAGGGTGAGATTCACAAGGCTCTTTGCTTTCTGGTGGCCACAAAAGTAAGACAAACAGATTCTTACAGATTTCTTTTAATTATGCTCAATGTAATGACTCAGATTTTCCTATAAATCCCAAAGAATTCATAATAAAATTAAATGATTACAAAAGTAGTAAAAACAGTTTAAAGATATTCACAAATACTGAACTTATTGTCTATGTATGAATTGATTTTGACTTGTAAGGTGATCATTTAAAAGGAAGGAGTACATTGTAAGCCCATTACATCCTGGATCAATAGGGACCACCCATTCCTTTTAAGTCCTCTATGCATCATTGCTAATAGATTGCCCAGGGAATACCAAATCTCATTTATAATGGTTATTTGAATATTCTATGTAAAAGCTAATCTTCTGAAGACTTGGAGAAATCATTGTAGATTAAAATAAGAAATAAAGATTTGCATTTATAAGAAATTAATGATGGTTCTGAAATTGAGGAACTATTTAGTGCTGGGAGAAATAAATACAAATTGTAACATCAATCTGATTGAGTTTTGTTTAGATTGCTTCTGGTGATAAACCATCTATAATAATATAGATCAGTGGCTGGTGCTTGCTATAAATTTGCAATGTTTAGCATAATTTTTGTTTGCACTTCATACTAAAGTGACAACAAGAAATATGAGATTAATAGTTAGTTATTAAGTGAAAATGACTTTCATGGCTGTAGTCATTTTTAGAAACAGTTACGTGTAATTCATTTAGGGAGTAGAGGAAATTAATTTGCAGCTGTGGAGAGAGCCAGCTCATGACAACAAGGAAGGAAGAGTACACAGTACTAGACTTCAGAAACACGAGGGTACATTCCTTTCTAAGCCCTCATTTGGGTTCCTCGGTTATTTCGGTTGCTCTGGAGATCACTACTGTCTTATCTATTGACTCCAGAACACTCTCCTATTGGCTGAGGAAACATAAAAGGCAGTGCTTTCTCCCCAATTATATCACAGTATTAAAGAGCACAGGCTCGTGCATACCTAAGGGGATCGAGGCTCAGATGCAGCAGCGGTGTGGTGCCTTTTTATTAATTTTAATTAGTGTTTTCATTAGGAAGTGTCATTTTAAGTTCTTCTTTTAAAGAAAACGATGTATTATCTATTTTCATCTGTTTCACTGCCTGGCAAATTAGTAGTAATGTAAAAATTAAATTTTGTAGATTGCTGTTTCTTTGAGAAATGTTATTAAGATTATTAATGTGATAAAAATCTCCACCTAATGTATAGCTAGTCACGGTTATCTGCCAAGTACTGTTCCAAACCCTTTCTATGCACTAACTGATCTGTACATCTTGATCATTGGATCCCCCTAAAGACAAAACAATATAGTCATTTATTGGGGTACAACCTATTGAACACCCTCCTTATGTCACCACAGAACTAAGTTAGAAATATTGATATTTTAGAGTGGGGCAAAAATATACTTAAGAATTCAGAAATTTATGAAAGTGTAATTTTTAAGAACATATATGGAAGTTCTACTTTATGAGATATCTGTCAAAGCTAGATAAGAAATTTTAAGAAATGATGATGATGATGATGATGATGATGATGATGATACTAAGCCAGGAACACTTGGAAACAAAATTAAGTCTCTTGGTAAACCAGAGCAGGTATGGAAGGGCCAAGCAGTCATGTGCTGGGACTCCCTAAGGACTCACTAAGGTGTGATGTGGAGCTAGGCAGAGGTGGTGCTGAGTTAACCAGTGAGTAATGAGAGGAGAAGAGGTCACAAAGCAAACTTTCAGCATGCAACAAACTGTCTTCTCTGTCTCTTTCCTTTTTTTCAAGGACCTTCTAAGATGGTGAGATTGAAAAGACTGACACTTGGTTCTAGGTTGGGTATCAAAGATAACAGCTGGAGGGATGTCTATACTCATCAGGCAGCCATGCTGATTGGTGAAAAGTTGCAGTGCACTGGTATACAATACAGGAATATTCATTCATTCATTCATTCATTCATTCATTCATTCATTTTTGTAATCAAAAGTTATGTCAAGTTGCTGCCCATTTCCCCATCATTACACATTGTTTGCAAATTTTAAAGTCACTTGTTAGCTTATTCCAACTCAGTTTAAAACTCATATGTATATATGAATATAAATAAATATTTGGTTAGTTTTATCTGCCAGTCTCAACATCGAGCTACTCCTTTCTGCCATTACAAACTATAACTGTAGTTCCAATAGCATCAAGGGCCCATCAAGGAGTATAGAAATGTTGGTTGTCATCTGTTTGTCAGACATCACTTTTTTCTCTCATTTATCTTAATATCCCTGGCTTTTGTGTTGGGAGAGGAAAGGAGAAGTAGCGAGGATGCTGGAATTCTGCCAGGGATGAAGGAGGTACCTTAGGTTCTTTGGTTTGCTTTGGTCTGAAGTTGGTGACTTGTATTTTAGATGGTAACAGGTGACTTTGGACAAGCATATGATTTAGTTAGAAATTAATACTACCAGACTCTTGTACATGTTGGGGGAAAGCCTTTCTCTTACCAACTTAAGTCTAACTGGACAGCTAATGCAATTTCTAGAAGCTGGTTCTGCCTCATTTGTGCTTCACCTATAAAATTACAGAGGCAGTTGCCTTTAACCAATGTGTGAGAGAAATTGGTGTGGTTCCATAATTATTCTTGAGGGCAGCTTATCTACACTGTTGGGTAGTTTGATGTAGTGTCCTTTACTGGCTATTTCTCATTCTGTGTATCAACTCATCACTTCTTGGTGAGTGCTCTATGATAGTTGACATATACCCAGTATTGTGTTTTGTGGAATGCTTCTGAAACAATACAATGTGTGTATGGGTACACAATAAGTAATTGTTGAATGAGTGGATTGGTGGGTAGATAGGTGAAGAGGTTGTAAATGTAAATGGAGCTCTTAATTGGTCTAAGTAATAAAAACCTGGAGTCAGATCTATAGGAAAATGCTGAGAGATCAGAGAGAAGAAGAAGCAAGCCACCGCTACACCTTTCCCCCTTAGCATTTCAGCAGAGAAGAGAGAATTCACTGTTTCTCCCTGCTTATATCCTGTTTCTGCCCATCTACCTCAATTCCTGTCTGTCTGTACAGACCTCCACACCTCTATGGCTAGCTAGTGGCAAGCTCCGTTCTCTGACTTCAGAGAGGCTTTATTTATACAAGAAAGATATCACCACATATACCCCTTTTTTGTCTAAACTTTAAAAAGGTTATAACTAATATAAGAAAAATATATATACAATAAGTACATTAACTATATAAAATATATACAGGCAATAAGTAAATTAACAATGTCTAGTCCATTAGCATATGACAAATTCAGAGAAAATACGCCATTATCTATTCTTTCTTGATGAGTCCAAAGTCTTGTACCTAATTTACTTTCTATTCTAATTTGCATTATCAAAATATCTTTTAATGTTTTTTAAGCCTATAACACTTAACATACGTTACTTAGTTTCTTTACTGAATTTGGTGAATAAGGAAGACTATAATTATACTATCTAGTCTTCACTTCCCTCAGAGACCTGAGAAAGAAATAATATTAACTGAGTATACATGAAGTGTGACCAAGAGACTTCCAAACAGTGTGAGAAATGACAGAAACAGCTGGCTGCCTGGACAGTCACCCAAGATTGCTCTGCAATATTGAGGAATCCATCTTCAGCCTATAGGCTTAGCATATGTGACAGACATTTCTGTGATCCAGGATATTCTAAAGGATTGGTCTGCCTTATCTTGGCAAGGTTTGCCATTACACTGTTTGTCCAATTTGGACAGCATACTGTCAGCAGTTAAGGCAAGGGCACTTTCTTGCCCAGTGGCTTACCTTTGCCACAAGAAAGTAAACCCATGTGGAGTTTCTTAGGTGCCTATCATCTTCTCTGACATAGATTGGTGCTGCCAGGAACACACATGTCTCATTTTCACAAAACTATGTTCTTAAAAAAATGTTAAATGCCATAGACTGTAGATCTCTGAATTTCTTGAAGATGACCTCTTTTTCTAAAATATCAGTTTGACCTTGTAAATATACCAAAAGTGACTACAAGTTTGATTCTAATAGTTGACTAATTACCAAATTATATTTCCTTATTGTCCTACATAGTTGATAATAATAACTTTCAAGGACTAGAGATTTGTATTACATTGTTAAATGACCTGCATAAGTACAATATCATGAACAATATTAGATCTGTATTACAGCATGTTTTAGCAAATTAATCTCAGATTTGTATCAATATACAGAAGTCCAATCCAATGTAAATATTTAAAACTAGTAGTTGTTTTTGAGTAGATTCAATAATCTACTCTTTCATCTTATCATATCTATATCTCCCATTTATTCTTTTCAGAGTAGATTCAATAATCTACCCTTTTTATCCTATCATATCTGGATTCCTCTTTTTTTCCCAACAAAAACCTTGAATATAATCCACTTTGTTCAACTTTCTTCCTGTCATAAGCAACAACATTTTGTAACCAGTCCCCCTAAACATAACCCAATGAGTGACCAAAAACCACCCACCCACCACTTGGGAATCTGGGCATAGTCTTCTTAAAGTTACTTCTTGCTGTCTGGGGGGCAATGGCATCTCTAGGGAATCCTGAAAAAAATTTGTGTTAATTGTAAGCTGTATTATTTGTTGTCCAGTCTCTGCATAATGGGTAAATACCAGGCTTGTTTCAAGTCCTGGCTAAAGTGCTTTGTGATGTTGGGTCACCTCAGCAACCCACCTCGAAATTTTTCCAAGCAGTGTCTATGAGGCTGGATCATCTCATCAAGTACCTCAAAATTGACAAAAGCAGTTTATAGTACAAGCTGATTTTTATACTTGGTGAGATCAGAGAGAAGGAGCAAGCCACACCTTACCTTCTTAGCATCTCAGCAGACAAGAGAGCAAGTTCCTGTTTCTCCCTGGTTATATCCTGTTTCTATCCAGCTACCTTACTTCCTGTCTATCTGAAAAGACCCCAGAACTCTGTGGTTAGCTAGTGGTAAGCTCCATTCTCTGACCCTCAGACAGGATTTATTTGTACAAGCAAGATATCACCACAGATGTACATTGGACTTCAGTGTGGGTTTCTGTGTAATCTATTACACTGTTGATAACAAAATAAAAGACTTTTGTGCTCATTCTGTTTGGGCTGCTTGGCTCATAAAAATCATGTAAGACCAAATAAAGATGTATTTGTATTCATATATACATATTAATATATTTGTGTTCTTATTTATACACATGTATATATACACATATGTATGTATACACACACTTTTATTCTCTTTATTAGTTGATTATTAAAAGCTAAGATTTTCTTTAGTCTTATTGCCCAATTCTTGATGCTTTTATGAATAAATATCTTAGGTACAATTTTATACTTACTTCATTATTTTGGTATTTAAGTATTAAAATGTGCTATGCAAACTCTGAAATGAAGTTCTGCATGATCCTTATAGCATTTAGGTGAGGCTGGCAATTACAAATCTAAACAATCACCTTTTAGAGTTGTATTCGGATGTGAGAAATGGGCTGTAAGAGAAATCAGGTGGTGAGACTTAGAACACAGAAAGTAGTGATAACAGAGGAAGCTGTGGGCAGTCAGGGTGGTGGCAGTGAGTTATGTGTGAGGAATATACTTAGACATTTATTAATCAGTATTAATTCTGTGTTCCTAGGCAAGTTCACAGGGGTTTGTAGGAGCTGACTGCAGCAACTGAAATAGAGGTCATTTTTTTTACATTTAACTGGCTGTGAGAAGGGTCAACTAAGCTATTCTTTTTTTTTTTTCAACTAAGCCATTCTTACAATGCTCTGAGATCAGGAGTAGGACAGACTAAGTGAGAAATGTCAACTGCCCAGAGTCAGGAATATCAGGGTTGGATAATGTTTTGCATCCTCAGTTGGCTCAGTGTATGGTTTGTGAATGACATCACAGGCATGAAAAGCATGAACAGTTTGCCTAGCTTGCTACTATGATTAGTATTACTCTAAATGGAGACTGCATTGAGCTAGTAAATAGATCATCAACAAAAGCATTTTTAAAATCACAAGATTCTAAGTAATATTGGTGCTTTATGTAGGTTATCAGTGTATAGATACACAATAAGTGTACCTAAGAATATGTACCAACTTTGTTTAAGATAATAGCTCTATAATGGGACAGTGATGTTTGTTCTTCATTACAACTTGAGAAATTGCCCCCTGATGGCTAAATGACGGACAAGGGTGGAGCTTACTGTAGACAGGTGGTTCTGGGCTGTGCAGGTGGGCAGGTTGAATGAAAGCAGGAAGTGAACCTTCACTTCCTGCTTCCAGGTTGCAGCCTTGGGTTCTTGTTCCAATTTCCCTCAGTGAATGACTGTAACATTCAAGCCAAATAAAGCCTTTCCTTCCCAATTTGCTTTAGGTCAGTGTTTTGCCACAGAAGCAGGAAGCAAACTTGGACAGGGATGTTGAAAATTATTTGTGTTTAAACGAGCATCATATTACATATGAAATTAAATTAAATTAACAGAAAGAAAATACTGCTCAGAAATGATTTCCAGGAAAGCCTAAATTTCTTTCATGAATTGGCTTGCTTTTGCTTCATGGGCATTGAGAATTCTGACATTCTGTTTCTTTCTAAATTTTGGTTCTCAGAGTTCAGAACTTAATATGCAACTCAATTATCTTAATCATGCGGGGATTTAACAACTTGCCTATCTCTAAACTGTTCTTGATCTTCAAAATCTATTCCTGTTTTCTTTCTTTTTGGCCCCAGATATTATAAACTGTTTCCCTCAAGTGACACATGGTAATTGTACATTGTCATGGAGCCTGAACTTTTCAAAACATTGCCTGTATTTTCACCTTTTACTTTCTATATACATTTCTCTAAGCCAATACAAATTTTTTTGTGGAAAATGGATGAATAAATACCCCATGCTTCATACAGAAAACCTGCTCACTTCTTCTGGTGTAACTGTTCCTTTCTCTTTTTGTGAAGGCCAAATGTTTGCAAAGAGGAGCAGCTGACAGTGGTAGGGCTGTCACGCCCATGCACCCAAGCTTTCATAGAGACCGTCAAGTTCTGGAAGCAAGGTTGTACAGGCCTACGGTGGTGCGTGGCTTATGAGAGAAGGTAAGGTGATGTGATAAATCCTGTAACTATTAAAACTCAAAAGTAGAAGCTTCCTGTATTCCAAAATACTTTATCCAGTGAACTGTAGCAAATGGTTGGATAATTAAGTAAAGGGGCAAAGGTACGCTTACCAAGAACATTCACAATTACATAGTTTCTTTCAGCAATGGGATGGACACTTACTTTATGTTAGACCTCACTTATGTGTGAACTATTTTGGGTTATAGACACTAATTTTTAACTCAGGAGATGATATACCATTGAAAGCTAAAGATCAGAAACACAACAGAAACATGGGATATTGTGTTGGTTTGCTAAATTTAGCTCAACTTGTTCCAGGATTTCTACAGCTGTGAACCAACATCTGACCTGCCCTTGTCACTCTCAAGCACTTTGAAACCCACAGACTCTTTAACTTTATTATGGCCTTTGAATTAGGATCAACCCAGCAGGCTGCAAGACAAGAGAAAGCAAGGGTTCACAGTGCTTTGTAAGAGTCCAGGCTTCGTGTAGACTTCATTTTTTTTTCAGTTTTAAAATAGTTTCACAAAACATCTAAGAGCCTCTTGATGCAAATGATTGCTAATGGGTTGTATTTTATGAAAATGTATCAAATGGATCTAAATTTAGGATAATTCATAATAATAAAGTGTGGTTTTAGGTTAATGAATTCATTAATACTACTATCAGCAGTGAAAAGTTAGGGTGTTTCTAAGTAACTAAGCCTGCCATTGTACAGTCATGGTAACAGTTATAATTCAAGACCAACTCATTTGTAACTATAAATATTGTTACCTAGTATATGTGTGTATATATATGCATATGCATGTGTGTTTATCCTTTAGATGAGTTCTCTTTTGGGGGGTTCTGTTTTAAATTGAGAGTATTTGAATGACAGTGAAGTCAGAAAAAATTCCCTAATTATTAGTTGCTTTGTGGCCTTAAGTTAAATTCAACATTTCTCTGTGCTTTAGTGTTTAAAGTTGCAAAATAATGGCATATATGTATAGCACGAGGAGTGCTGAAAACATAGTTTACACATAAAGCATAATGCTTGATATTTCCCAGTGTACTCAATATGTGTGAATTTATCACAGAAAATTAGACAGGATGCATGCTTCTAATATATATGATTTATTGGTTAGAGGAATGTGTATGTGTGTGTGTACACATGATTATAATATATATATGTATATATATATATATGATTTATTTATTAGAGGAGTGTGTGTGTGTGTGTGTGTGTGTGTGTGTGTGTGTGTGTGTGTGTCTGTGTGTGTGTCTGTGTGTGCATGTGTGGCCATGCCAGCACCTGCCCATGTGCATGCACATGCCATGACATGCATGTGGTGGTCAGAGAATAGCCACGGGTGTTGGTTCTCTGCATGCTGTTTGAGGCAAGGTCTCCCTTGTTCACTACTAACTTAGCTGGCCAGTGATGCTCCAGGAATTCCCCCTGTTTATGCCTCCTATATACTCCCTAAGACTACTGTGGTTATAGACACCTGTACTACTGAATCCAGTCTTCATGTGTATTCTAGGGATGGAACTAGGGTTACTGGCTTGGTGGGGAAGTCCTTTACCAACTAAGCCATTTCTATAGCCCTAGAAATTGGTTTTGAAAATGGTTTTTCATTTTAATCCTCTTTACTATCCCAATGTGGTTAGATTGTTGTAAACAGTGATCTGAACCAAAGAAAATCCTCAGCCATATAGATGCTTAGAACTGGGAGAAACAAACATGGCTATGTATCACAAGGTTCGCATGTTTATACTCAAGAGCTTGCTAGTATAACAACTCTTTCTGTGGCACTGATATAAAGGGGCAGCAGTGTATGAAAATAATTGATGTCTTGCCAAGCATACACTTTTTTGTTTGTATATACATCTAGTCGCATCCTAATTGAAAGATACACACAAAAATACTAGGCTATATTTCAAGATTTTGAATAATTAAATGCCATAAACAATGCTGAAGCCAATAAAGTCTGTTTATATCAATGAAGAGAGCTGACACAGAGGAGAGAATTTGGAGGTAGTGGAAATAGAAATTGTTCTTGAATAACGAGGGATTTAGGCTAGGACATGGGGCAAGGTATATGATGGGGAAAGAATGAGCTAAAAGGTCGGGGATAAAGCACATTAGAACTTTGATTTGATAGAGAGGAAACTAGCATGCTTTGAGATGTTTGGTACCACAGTCAGCTGACAGGTCAACACTGTGGTAGGCTCTGCTCCTTCCCAACTGAGAGGCCTTTGACATCCTCCCCTACTGTAATTGCTTTAACCCCAGGGAACTTTTCACACTGCATTTATACTTTAAATAGAGATTTCATTCTTATTTTTAATTGTGTGTGTGTCTGTCTGTCTGTGCTTGTACATGAGTATGCTGTGTCTGCAGAGGCTGGAAGAGAGTATCAGATTCCTTGGAGCTGGAGTTACAGGCAGTTGTAAGCTGCTGCATATCCTATACAAGAGCTCCAAGCTGTCTTTCCAGCCCGTATATATATCTTCCTAGACTCAGACCTAAAACACATGTTGATTGCATGTCTGATGCAGTAGTTATGTACTATATACAAAGTATATAACTATAGCTATCCATCCCCTCTTGTATATACTCCCTAGTGTGTGGCAGGATTTGAAATGGAGGGAGAGATTTTTATAACCATGAAATGATAAATTTGTCATCAAAGGCATGATACTTTTCCTGATTCCTATCCTGTGTTCTATAGGACCCGCTACTACACTATCTACAGGCAGGTGTATGTCACAGAACACCAAACAGTCTTCAGGTGTTGCCCTGGTTGGAGCCGATGGAATGATGAACCAGGCTGCCTCTCCTGTAAGTTGTAATTCTTCCTGGCAAGTTTTGTTAGTAGGGAACGCTTTTGCTTCCACCACACGATACCTATTCATTTCAGCACCTTAAGAAGCACCACAGATTCAGAGCATTGCTTGAATCTGGTGGTTCTCAACCTTCCTAATGCTGCAGCCCTTTAATATAGTTTTTCATGTGATGGTGACTCCCAACCATAAAATTACCTTCGTTACTACTTCATAACTGTAATTTTACTACTGTTATGAATTGGATTGTAAATATCTATGTTTTCTGGTAGTCTTAGTTGACCCCAGTGACCCCACAGGTAGTGAACTACTGCTCTAGACTACACTAATGACTCATAGGTGACATGTGGGGAAATGCATTATGAAAAGCCTGTTAAGCATTTTAATGATGGGTTGGAGCTCAGGATCCGTGAAAGCCGCTGTATATTCTGTCTGTTGTGTAGAGGACAGCTGATTTAAAGGCAGAAGGGCTTCCCTTGATGTCCATCCCACCCCTCTGTTTGCCCCTTCCCATATCATCATATCTGTAATCCACAGTTGATTCAAAAGTCCAGAGGGAAATCACTGTATTAAATCTGGATGGGATTTCCACAACGTGGGCTTGCCATGATTAATTGCAGAGCTCTGGAGGCAGCTTACTTGTTAAGACGAGGTTTGCACACTGTTTACAAACCTCTGGTGGCGGGATTTCAGAAGCTTCAGAGTCTGGTGTTTGACAGCACTCAGGCAGCAGAACTAGTGGCATTACACAGCTCACCAGGCTGTGAGAAATGGCTCTGTGTAGTGAGCCCGTTATCTGCATTATGTGCCTAGGGTGATTGGGAAATCCCTAGATTGCTTCTGTGAGTCTAATCAATGAAGCTCCAGAGCACTGTTCATCTCTTCTGCCTCTGTGCTCCATAGGGTGCTTGCCAGCATCCTCCCTCCTTTCCCTGTGAGCTTTCTGCTCTTGAGATATACCAGAGAAGCTTTGTTGTATGCTTCCTGTATTAAGCAGGTATGGGATCCAGTGTTGTGGCAAGTGTGTTTACACTCAGGTCACTATGGCTAGTTGGTTTAAGATCATTGAAAAGATCTGCCCACAATGCTATCAGAACTGTGTTATAAAGTCCAGGAAACTGACAGCTCTGAGATAAGTATTTATATTTGTTGTTTAACAACTACCCAAATTCTTTGCCTCTCGTTAAATATTAGCATTTTGTTTGATTTTTTTTGTTGTTGTTTTGAAGATCATTTTGACTATACAGTCATCTTATCCATGTAATTTCTTTATACCAATGTTTCTTCCCTCTCAATGTGAATACAAGTAATCTGGTGTGTTGTTAAATAAAGGGTAGATTTGTATTAAGTAGGCCTAGAGGAAGCTCAAAATGTGTGTTTCTTCAAAGTTTACAGGAATATTCTTACAGATAATTCTGCAAGGCTTCACACAGTCAGCCATTGTCTAGTAATGGCAATTTTCTATAAGCTTCCCGTGAAGATGCCAGTCGAAATTTCTAGATCATGTTATAGTAACTGCAAGATGCCTACTTACACTGATGATTTCCTTCCTTTGAATACTCCTTTTAGCTGTGTCTTCTCTGGGAACCCATTTCAGTGGAAGACTGTGCTCAGATGGGGCTGATCTTCAGTGCCTCTGCTCACAAGGGTTCCATGGACCCCACTGTCAATATGGTGAGTCACCAATAGAACAATTCTGTTGCAATTTGGCACGGTCTACCAGTTGTGTCCTCATAGAGTCATGGCAGATTACCTCTCTGGGAATTGGTGAACACTGAAAATGAATTACTAAGCAGATAAGCAGAACCACAGTATAATAAGCATCTTAAAATACATTTTGTGGTTTAGTTGTAAATCTTCACAGTAGGAGTTCAAAGGGTCATTCTAAGAACAAGGTACTCTCTTTTGTAAAGAAGGGGTCAGATGTTAAGTTTGTCATGAAGCATGGCTTGAAATTACTGCTATGGTGTGGTATTCTGTGAGATCTTAGGGCTCCATAAATAAGCAAAATATAGTCAGCATGAACTTGATGTCATGCAGTATTGACTAATCTTATACCTGTTATCATAAAAAGAATCAGAAAAAACTGGAAGTCGTAAGGCTTGAGTGATTCTCTATGCTTCAACACTCATTGAACACGTACCTTTAAGACTTTCTTGTGTGAGAAGTTTTCTGAGTGACCAATTGTTTATCCCTAACTGCAGAATGCAGTCCCACTTAAAGCAGTTGGTATTTGTACCTTCTTGTGTCTACTGCTTGGATTTTTCAAAATGAAACCATGAAGTTTCTGGGGTCCCAGCTTACATGTGTGTGTGTTTTTTTTCTCTTCCACACTTGGGATTAAGGACAGTGCTCCCATCTTCAGAGAAGTTCTTGTGAATTAATTTCCAAACTCTTTTTTGAGTTGCCTCTTAAAAAGTGTGTGAATTAAAATAAGGCTGGTGTTCAATGATCTTACACATGGACTACAGCACTGATGTGGAGACAGGGACCACTGCAGTTTGAGCTCTAGGATGCCGGTTTAATATTTCCCAAAGTTTTAGAAAAACAACAACAACAAAATCACACATGGATCCATGATAACAAATTGTTTGACTTTAAACAAAATGTAAAAGTTGTTTACTAAATTGGTACTAAAGGTTTTCTTATTTTGGCCTATAAGTGTTGTGGGTAATTATAGATGTTATTGGTTCATCAAGAGATTTTCTTTAAAAATCATAATACTATGATCTTATAAATGCATTGTTTTGTGGAGCAAATCTTGCAAGACATCAGGTCCCAGAGGAAAAAGGTAGTAAAAGAGACATATGGTAATGATAATGGCCCAGTTATACCTGGATTAATTTATTCTTTATCTTTTATACCAGTGCTTGAATATTTTGATTATTCCATCTTAAAAACTGCCATATCACAAAGTAGTTAATGTGTTCTCTGAAATTCAAATAATCAAATTTTTCATTTGTGTAGTTTTGGTTTGGTGAAAATCCAGGATAATTTCAAACATAGGAAGAAAGGTTACCTTTTGCACAAACTTGTCTGTACACCATGAAGTCTCCAGAGGAGCAGGATAACACCAAAATACAAAATACCTGTCAGGAGTGCCTGCTCCACCTGCCAGCACTGCTATCCAGGCATGCTTCCTTTAGACCCTAACACTGTTTCTTCTCCTGCTACAGGACTCTTGTTGCCTAAAAGCTTTGTTCCCAAAGGGTAGATGTTGAGACTTCTCCATGGGATTATATTTCCCCCATCAAAATGTGGCACCCCAACTATAGAAACTAAGGTGATTTTAATGGAAAAATTTTGTAAACTTTCTAAGAAATCAAGCAGTTGAAAAACAAGTGGAGAAACCACTGGAGAAGAAATTGCACAAGCCAAATTTTAAAAGATGAAAAATTCAATTGACAAATGCTGTTTGTAAAGTGTAGCTCACAGGACAAAGCTTACTAAGCAGGCTGATTATAGCCTGGCTAGGCAGCCCCAAACCTAATGCTTCTCTAGGGGCTGGAGTTCTTATGTGTGGTATCTGCCCCCATGTATATGCATATATATCACAGTAAAATAATTATAATATTATGTTTGAAATTATATATAAAAATCACTCAAATGTTAGAAAATTAAAAATTCCAATTATTAAAAACCCCTGTCTATGTGATTGAGCAAACTAAAACTATATAGAACTTCTGCTGCCTGTAGATAACCAAGATGGGCATCCCCATACATATTTATGTTCACTCGGCTATGAAAATGTGGATACACGAGATCAATTTACACACAGGCTTTTAATGAAGGCCCTTCTGTTTTTTTCCATCTATTTTCTTCCTTCCTATTTAATGTGTTCTCCATTCATTGCCTGCTGTTGAAACCTTTTTATGTCTTTCTCTGAGCCTACTGGATCATATACAGGCAGCTATACAGTAGTCTATCACATCAGTGTATCACATGTTTTTTAACTAACTATTGAGTGTTAAACACTTGTTCCAAATTTTGTTCTAATTTTTCACACAATAATAAGGCTCATGATAATATTGTGCTTTACATTTTGTGAAGAATGTACCAGCTGTGGGGTTGTTGGAGTCAATGAGTACATTCAGTTAAAATTTTTGTATACTTAAGGATCAGTGTGTGTGTGTGTGTGTGTGTGTGTGTGTGTGTGTGTGTGTGTGTGTATGCTGTGTTTGGTTGTTAATTAAAATTGAGGTAAATCTTCTCTTTATTTATTTTTGATGTTTACTTTTAAGAGAATCTTCGCATCTTCATTCAGAACCAAAGATGTGAGGCCTATGTGAAATCGTCAGGTTCACTGTAAAATGTAGCCTGGAGTAAAGTCAGTGTTACCAATGTGTATGGGGAGAGAAACTCTGAAAATAAGCCAGTTGGCCTTTTGAAAATGGAGAAAAGACTGCAGTCCTAGCGAGAGTGGAAACATGCTAATAAGCGAGAGCAACACTTGAAATTAATAACGATTCTAAAATTGCTGATCTACTTAATTCATTTGAAAAAAATCTGGCTCTCATAAAGCGAATGAAGGAAATGAATTTGGACAATTAGGAAGTAATGAAGAGCTTTCTGAAATAACTATTGATTAAAGAAATCAAAAGGAATACTTTGAAGATTTGAACACATTCGAATCAAACTAGATAGCTGGTAGTGAAGTTTTCTCTTTTTTGATATTTTATGGCTTCAGAGAGACCTGGGAGTTACATGCACTGATTAATTTCACACACAAAGTCACACCTCATTTCTACATCTCTAGTGTCTCTTCCTTTTTCTCTAGGTCAACAGTCAAGCAAAATGATAGTGTGACTAATGGCAGGCTTCTATGTTTCTTAATTTTCTATACATAAATTTGTTTATTCACTCTGTCAGTCAATCAACCTTCTATCAAGTCTCCCACTTTGTAAATATTTATATAACAGACTGTGCACCAGATATTTCAGATGTTAAAAAAAATAGTTTAGTCTTAATCTGGTGGGAACTAGAGACCAGAAAGCCTATGATTATTATGCAACTCACCATTGCCATGACTGAAGATGGTTCTATCCTAAGAGAAAGAGGAGGGTGTTTGTCTATGACATACCAGGAGGGGAGGAAAAATTTCTCAAAAATGTTTGTACTTACTTATAGAAAGTGCATTACTTTTTATAGCCAAAGTGGCTAAATCATACCATTAACCTATAGCCAAACCCGGTGTTTTTGAACTTTCCATACAGAGGGATAACTGATGGAATTCTTCATAATTCTATTGCCAAATTCAGTTTCTGAACGATACAGTTCCATGGTTGAGGATTTATCTATTTATTTATTCATGTATTTATTTGTCCCTCCCCCACCCATGCATGTGTGTATGTTAATGCACACGCATGTGCACATATGGAGGCCAGAAGAGGGCATCCGGACATCTTTCTTTGTCTTTCCCCTTTTATTCCTTTGAGGAAGGATCTCTCCCTGGGCTTAGTGCTCCCTTTTTCTCAGCTAGACCTGAAGCCAGCAAGTTCCAGCATTGTCCAAGTCTCCACCCCTTTCAGAACTGGGTTTATAGCTTGTATGGGAGGCCTGGATTGTTCCTTGGATGCTGAGATCTGAATTCCCATCCTCAGAATTGTGCAGTAACTGCTAATTACGCTTTTCAGCCCAAGCTGGGGTGTCTTGGACATGAGAATCGCTTGTTTCTCCATTTCTGGTACTTATGGAAGTATCCACAAAGGTCTTCATCACCTTTAGCTGTGGTGTTTAGATACATTAAAAGTCAGAAGTTTATGGAATGATGTCTGGGAAGTTCTCAGGCAATTTGAGGCTGAGACTGGGCCTCACTGTTGACTCTCTATGCTATCATGGAGAAGGTGCTTATATTTCCAATCTCAGCATTATCATTTTCAAAAAGACATAAAAACTCCAGCTTTCCCAATGTCCAACAGTGTTCCCATAGTATTCTCAGAGTTTTATATACATCAAGTGGCCAATGATCTAAAGGCTATGGAATGAATATGCTTACCTCACCTTTCTGTACTACAGAGTCATAGAGACTGGTCGAAGAGCAAAGGCAAGGATGTTGGACAAATGAGATCCATACATTCTATGTTCTGGTCTCAGAGCCTCTTATCATAACCTGAGAGCTGGGATGCTCTTCTGCCAGTGTTCAGTGTGGCTGTGTGGTGTATGTCAGGTTGTTATTTGTGAGAGGCCTATTTGTGGGATGACACACTTGTGATTTATATTCTGAAAAGCATAGTCCAATCTGTCCTACTTCTTATTTGCTGTAGGTGCTCTGAGGATTGTACAGGGGGATCTCTCATCAGAAGGGGAAGGGCTCCAGCTGTTTTGTTTTACAGTCTGGGGAATCTGAAGAGCCAACCTCTGAGGAGGCTGAGTCACAGAAATAGCTGACCATGAAGCAGATTACAGCCAAGGAACTGCATTGACTGTGTATAACACTGATGGGTAGAAAGCTGGGTCAAAGGGTTTTCTTAAGTTGAAATTTTCTTAAGAGCATTTTTTATTTGAACAATGCTATAGTTTGAATTATGTCTCCTATTGCCACATTTCCTGTATTGAAGTCTGAAATTCAAGTACCTTATAATGTGATCTTATTTTGATATAGGCTTGCTACATATATAATTAAGTAAGATGAGTTTGTGATGAATCTAGTATGACTGGTAACCTTATAAAAAGAGGACATTTGAATACAGTTGTATGTGCCGGAAGAGCATCATAAAAAATGAAGACTGATCGAAACAATGGTTGTATATGCCAATAAATACCAAACATTACCAACAAATGTCCAGAAGTGAGGTGAGAGGTAACAGAGAGACTTAACTCTTGAATCAGTCATATGCCACTTGTGTGAAATATGTTTTCAGTTAATCCTCATATTGTCTATGCATCACATTATTTTCCTAATTTTACAGAGTAAAGCATGGAGAAATAGATTTGTTTTGTTTTGTTTTGTTTTTTTTTTTTTTGCTTAAGCAACTCAGCTTGTGGTATTTCATTGCAGTAGCATTGCAAAGCAGCATGGGAAATTCAGCAAATATTTCCCCTTCATCTTCTGCCTCATTTCAGCAGTTGGCCTGCTATAACAGGGGAAATGGGCAAAGTGGCAGGGGGTTTATAAAGGACAAATCCTGCTAAGGGAAGTAGGTGTCTTATTTTAATTGAATTATAAAAGCAGTCTTGGAAGGTAATCTTGGAAAAGAATGGAAAAATAATTAATTGAAAACACTTGAAAATGCCACACTTAAATGAACATCACTGGCAGATGCTATGAAATGAAGTAATGACAGGTTATATCATGGAGATGAATTGATATACAATTAACATGAGCCAGCAGTTTACACTACTTGAAATCTGTGCTTATTTTGTTTGTATGTAAAGATGCCTTGTATTAGAGCCCTAAGCTCTCAGCAAGGGATGAGCTTATCTGTACTGAAGTTACTACTGGCTACATCCTGTAATTAGTCAGAGGCTGGGGCAACACTGGCAACTATGGGGACATACGGTAGAGGGATTGGGTAAACTGTTTCTAAGGATAGTAAAGCAAGATATTTTTTGTTCTTCCATGTGTCCAGAAAGTGAATACCCTACTGTTTGGATTCCATGCATGGGATTTACTTATCCTAGAATGAATTTGGAAATCAGAACTTGGAAGAACTGTGGATGCACCCTTGTAGATGTGCTTTTCATAGCCATTGTTAAAAGAGACTGCATTGCAATTGCTTGATATTTGCAAATATGACAGTCTCAGAAGAGAATGCACAGAACCATCTGGGGTTATTTGATTCCACAGGGTGTAATTAGTGATGAAGTAGAACATGGTGAATGTTAATAGTAATGACAGTTATGGGTAACCCAGAGCCATGCTTTTTATGCTCTGTGCGACATGTTTTATACTTCTGTACCTGGTGAAAATGCTCACAGCCCTATGTCAGTATCAGTCTTATTTTACCAATATCACAGATATCAAGATGCTTTTTGTTGCTGAAAACACAAGACTGGCTATTAGGTAAATTATTTTAAAAAGAGTTTTCTTTGGACTCATGGTTCTGGTTCAAGAGTGAGGGACCATGTCTGGTGATGACCATCTTACTTGCAGATAGCACAGGGCATCATCATGTGTAGAGATGAAGAGTATGAGAGACTTAACCAACCACTAAGCTGTCCAATCCATTAACCCTGAGACATCTTAATGTATTATACATAAGTATGTGTCAGCCTACCAGAGCAGATCCAGAATCACCTTTTTTTTTTAAAGATCTGAGTGGTCCCATCTCTTAATATCTCATATTGAGGAGTCAACGTGAGTTTAGGGGGAGACAAACCTGTATGGATTGCAAATGAAGTGTCCCTCAGAGAACTCAAGTGATGAAGGCATGCTTTTAAGCTGGTGCTGCTTTGGTAGTGAGTTCACAGCTGAATGGATGTCAGATATCCCCATTTCATTTTCAGGGTTTAATGTGGAACCAAGCATGCTGGAAAAGAGTATTTCTGTAGAAGTATGAGGTGAGTCATTGTGTTCCTGCAGGTTTTGCTCACTGTAAGACATATGCTGACCTGTGTTACTGAAAAGTATACATTGTCCTTACAGAAACAGGAAAACAAATGGTTATAATGTAAAGGACTCTCTTCTCCAAAGCAGATTCAAACTGACACAGGAAGCAGGCCATAGTGGGAGGTGTGGCAGTGAGAGTGAATGTCGCACCCCAGTCCACACTGTTGTCAAGCTGGACAGGGCAGATCACAGCTGCTTGGATATGCAATGCCACAAAGGATGGAGATGAGGAAGTTTGTGTGAAAATATGTCTTTCGAGATGTAACAATATGATAAAAGAACATGACATTCCGAAGTGAAAGAAAATGCCATACCGTGAAAACAGAGAAACCTTACATAATCATTTTTTCTTTATTGCTGCTTGCAATCAAGTTGTGTATTTTTCTCTATCATATATTAAATCAAGTTCATTTTAGTGAATCAGGTACAAAATAAGGTGAAAGTGTTCCATCTAATATATTAACTGGTGCTGAAATATCATATTTTATTTTTGTTCTTCATAATTTCATATAAGTATTTCCTAAGTCTATCTACCTCTCAATATGTATGTATGTATGTATGTATGTATGTATGTATGTATGTATGCATGTATCTATCTATCTATCTATCTATCTATCTATCTATCTATCTATCTATCTATCTTATGGTAGGAAATTACCAATACGGAGCCAGGTAGAGATGCAAGGGATTTTAATAGGGAAAGGCCTTACTTACAGAGAGACCTAGCCAACCAGCAAGGCAGCATTCTGTACAGCAAGCTGAAAGTGAAACCGAAAGCCCAGTCACCTGACTGCCTCTCACTCTATGTCACCCTGACCATGCCCTCGAAGGCATGGTCAGACACAACTGTAGCCAGCCCCTAAATAGGAATGGCTACAGCTTCCCCTACAATTCCCCTTTTAGTCTAAAAGGGGATTAAGACTTAACAGTGTAAAGTATCCAAAATTAACAATCATAAAAGTGAAATATAAGAAGACACAACAATCTGCTTATGTCACATCCTAACTATCTATTTTAACCAAACCCTAAAGTCATCTGAAAGAGGTGTCCAAGACTGAACATCTCCTTCAAATCCCAACCATAAACTATAGGAAGCTATCCCTAACTAGATATATACACTATCCTAAGTGACAATAATGGGGAAAGGGGGCGTAGCATCCTCCAAGCTACTTCCTGCTGAAATGGGTTCCTGTTGAAATGGAGAAGTGTGACAGCCACACTGTGGCCTATAGGCTGAAGATGGATGCCCCAACGTTACAGAGGAACTTAGGGTGACTGTTCAGGTAGCCAGATGTCTTTGTCAATTCTAGAGTATATATATTATCCTTCTGTGGTCTTTGATAGAGTTGAAGACAGATAGTTATGGTTATAGTTTTCTTCAGTTATTATAAAAGATAAGTTATCTTTCTTTTTATTTATACAAAAAAGAGGAGATGATGGGAAATGTACTGTGTATGTTCATCTTATTGATTATTGAATAAAATACTGTTTGGCTAATGAAACAGCAAGTTAGATGGGACTAGGAGTCAAAGAGGATTCTGGGAAATGTAGTAGAGAAGTGATGTTACAGGCAGGAAGTGACATGGCAAGGAGACTCACATTTAAGTAAGGAGAAACAGGAAATATCCCCTTTCCCCTCCACTCTTCCTCCAGTGGTGCAATGTGATCCACTGGCAAGAGAGGGTGCCAAATGAAGGCATCCTCTATAAGATAAGTCTTATAAAATATATAGATATTTATGATAATTAAGACTGAGCTAACAGATGAGGAATCCTAGTCACTGGCCAAGCAGGATTTGAACCTAATACAAGTTTCTGTGTATTAATTTGGGCCCTAAATCGGGCAGGCAGCTGGGGTAAGCGCACATGTGGTGGTGGGGCTTGGTGGCTTTTGGCAGAAAGATTTATGGTAACACTATCTATTCATTTTATGTGTATGAGTGTGTACTATGTGCATTCCTAGTTCAGTTACATTGAGACAAGTGGGACATTCACTGATACTAAAGATTTTCTGAAAACAGAACATTTGTTGTATGTGCCATTTCCTTATTCATTTATATGATGAGTTTTCAGTACTCCAGGCATAGGTCAAGCAAATACAGTGCTGAGTGCATAGGATGTAATTTACTATTGTCATATTTAGAAAAATGAATAGAATACACTGCTTCATGTACTATGTTTCTCAATGTCTATTCTCTAGTTTACCTCTTCTGTTGTGTTTTAAGAAATGTAAGATGAAATGAAGCTCCTGTGTTTATCTGCACCTGTGAAGTAATGAGTTATGTGGCTCCTTATTGTGTCATCCCTTGGTGGATTTTTCAGAGCCCTCAAAATGCTAATGTGATTTGTGACTCTCATGGAAGGACATGTATATTCTTATGTACTCAAATATATATATATATTCCTTTTGGATATATATACATATATATATATATATATATATATATATATATATGTAACTACAATTAATGAAAAACAGGCCATGGATTTGAAAAAGATCAAGGGAGTATATGGGAGGTTTTGGAGAGAGGACAGGGAAGGGAGAAATGAAGTAATTATGTAATTATATTAATCTCAAAAATAAAAAGGGTGAGAAACATGTAAGTATAAAACATTTCAATAGAGCTATTTTGTAGCATTATAATTTTGTGTAGAACCTTCTTGCTTTAAAGAAATAATGCACATACACAGGAAGAAAGAGAGGTGGGATAGGGAGAGAGAGATGAGAGAGAGACAGAGAGAGAGAGAGACAGAGCTACTTTTTCCAATCTATTCAACTAATAATGAAATATTATACAAGGTGCTTTCCCATGTGTTACCTCATTCAAGCTCCCACTAACCTATTGAAGAGCTCATATTATTACCAAGTTAGAGTCAAGATGACAGAGACACAGAAAGTGTAACTTAATTGCCCAGGTCATATTTGTTAGCAGCTAAGCCACTATGTCAAACAGGGTTTTAACTCTCATATTTTAGGTCACTATCCCAGAGGTAATAGAGACTAGCAGGGATTGCAGTAGTAGGCAGGTCCTCTGTGTGTGTATGTGTTTTCTATAGTGTGTTCTGGAAGGTCCAGTGTCATTAGGAAACTGAAGTTCAATACGACCCTATGGGAGATGTGAACAAATATCACACACCCAAAAGGGACCCACAATAGACCAAAGGATAGATAACCACCACAAATTTTATTGGGTTCTTCAGAGAAACAGAAATGATCTCCCCAAACATCTGTGTCACTAAAATCCTATTCCAGCATAGGTGATGGCTCATGAGACCTGGAAATGCAGAGCAACTGCACATCCAGGCAGCTCAACTTGTTGGAGAGCATCTTTTCCTGGTAGCTCAGTTGGTCTACTGTTGTGGGAAAATTGTTCATAGAGCCATTCCACTATGCTAATGGAGCCACCTTAAATCAAAGGAAAGAGTCAGCAATTGGCAGACGGGGATTAGTCATAATGTTCTTGGAGGACTGATGCAGTCTGCTAGAGAGGACAAGAAGAGAAGAGGGTATTTCCGGAGTGGGTGGTTGGGAAAAACTTGGAGAGTTGGTCAGCCAATGTACTCTCTGCTGTCCTTGGATTTATCAGGCCTTTATCTCAATTTCTGATTCCCAGGTTTTTATTATACCGGAACAATTTAGATATTCTTTATGGTCTGTGCCTCTTCCTGGCACCTAGGCTGGCCTCTGCTTTTTTTGGTAGCTTAGTTGTTCTGAGAGTTCTCAGCAGTCCCAGCTTCTTTGTGCTTGAGAGGGGAGGGGCCTATTGTCAGCTTCAGGAGAAACTTTTGAGGACTTTCTGTACTTAGTGAACTTTCCTGTAGAATGGAATCTTTCACCTTCCTAGAACATACCGTTATTCACCCCCACCTGCAATAAGATGGAATATTTCAATTCCAGAAGAAACTGCTATTTATAATTCACCTTTCCTCTTTCCCCAAACAGATTATTTCCATTGCTTCTCCCAACAAATACCTTTGAACAAATAATCATTAGGTGCTACTGGATTTTTGCTTCACTAGGCTGCAGAGAACACAGAGGTCAATGGTGATAGATGTCTGGTTGGGTAGTCCACAGACAGTACATGATTTAGGATCCGAGAGTGCTGAGGGCTGCCTCAAAGGGTGCTGTGAAGGCTTCTCTTCATATATTCATCCCAAGGTTCAAAAATGCCCATGCCCTCCCCTAAAAGGCAAGGGCTTGAACTTGGTGCTAGTCCCACTTTTCAATTATTGCCTCTCTTTGTATGTGAGGGTCTCAGCTCTTACCCCATGTATCTGCTGTTTGCACCAAATCTTGATGTCTGGATTTTTTTAAACTAAGACCCATGTTGCTTTCCATACACACTTGTACTGCCCTTGCTTCCAAATGTTCTCAGTTAAACTAGCTTTATCACCCTCTACTGTAATAAGTGTCTCTTGACCTTCCAAATAGCAAAGATCATAGGTACATCTGTAATGAAGAAATAAGTCAAAGGGAAGTGCTCCAAATCAAAGATTTAAGAGAACCTAATAATGTGTGTTAAAGAAATTAACTTTATTTAAGAGTGTCCTGAACTTTGTCTTCCCTGTCTTGGAAGGTTTTCTTTAAAGCCTTAAAATGATATATTCCATAGTGTCATCTTTTTCACTGGAGACCTCAGGTCACCAGATAAGCTAATCCTGTAACAAGGCTGAGTCTTGGCACACACCCAACTTGTCTTAAGGTTCTTAGCCCACCACAAATATTACCAGTGTAACTGAACTGAGGACAGGGCCTTTGGTGACTATCAGAAGGTCTGAAACTAGAGACTCAAGCCATCTCTGGGACAGTAACGGTCACCATCCTAGATAGTGGATATCCAGCAAGGACTTTGAATAGTGGGGCTTGAGTGAGCTGTCCTGCTGGTGAGAGACTATGCATGTGGTGACAACAGTTCCAAGAGGTTGATTTGTATTACCACCATTGAAAAATGACAATAGAAGCTTCACTTCTCCATACTCTATCCTATGCATGGCTTCCCCTGGCTAGTTTCAATACAAAAAATTTCCTATGAATTCTATGAGTCCCTGTAGCAAACTATCAAATTTGAGGATGGTTTCAGGGACTCCCTGACCATACCTGCAGATGGTGTGAGGGCAGAGGGCTGAGAGTGGCATCCTGTAGAGACTATTCACTGCAATGCCTCAGTTGCTTTGAACTTTCACAGAAGGGAAGCCTCCGTTCTCCTTCAATAGGAAAGTGCTTTGGGTATCTGCACTGTTTTCTTGTGACTGAGAGACATTGAGACAATGAAACAGTGCAGCGTTTTCTCAGTTGTGCAGATGGGGACAGAGTAGGTGTTTCCTCATCACTGGTAAAGAACAATGGTGTCTGGACTCCCTATGTGGGATGAACGTAATAGCTTAACACGCCTATCTATTGAATCAGATGGCAAACCACAGAAGGCAAGTGCAAAAATAACATTATTTTAATCTGTTTGAGCTGAACAATGCTGGAGACTGGGGACATGGAGGAGGAGGAAAATAAAATGCATGAGACCCGAAGTTTGAAGAGCCTGCCGGCACTTTAGGAAACATTTGTTGAAACTGTTGGGATGATTTAAAAATGGTTTTAAAGACTGCATGCTAAAGAATATTTAACTGAGGGTTTACTTATGTAACTTAAACAGGGACTATTTTTTTCCATTTCAACAGAAAAGATGGCATATTTTGTTCTGTTGTGAGTTGTGGTGACCTCTGCTTAGCTTTCATTTATCACAAATAATCTTTTCTAGGATCATGCATTTGTTACAATCTTGAAATACTTCTGTTATGTCCAACCTTGAAGAAGGGTCAAAACGAATCTGTGATTTAAGTAAGAATAATTAAGCTGACTGAAGAGAAAGATGTTTTCCTTATAGCCCATGGACCAGTTTCTTTGTTGGCATTGTGGAGTTTGGGAAGAAGTTAGAGGTCCCTGTCAAAATTCTCTTTAGATTCAGCCAGTGGAAGATTGAAAATATTTGAAAACACGAATACAGATATTTTTATTCTATTTATCACCTAGATAATATAGTCAGACAACTATGTATATGATATCTAAATTATATTAGGTATTCAAAGTAGTCTAGACATCGTCATTTAAAGTACATGGAAAGAGGTGCACAGTTAATGTAAAAATTCTGTTCATTGTACACAGTGATTGGGGACATAGTTATTTTGGTATCCTTGGAGTGGTACTCTAGTTCCAAGCTCCCTAGAAGACAAAAGGAATCCTATACTGTTCAACTTAGTCCCCATAAGGGTAAAGACCATGAATACACATAACTATAACTGTTGACATATTTCTGTATAAAATGAAGGAACTATTCGTGTAATTTATTAGCTATGATAATTTATACTAACCCAGATCAAAAGCATTCAGGCAAATCTCACACACCTTAGTTATATAAACAGCATTTGGCTGTGGGATAGAGAAGATCCTAGAGATCAGTGAGAATAAAGATAAGTTCATGGTTAACTTAGAGAACAGTGGGGAAGAACTAAAACCATTTTTAGAGGAAACCCTGATGCAAAATGGTAAAATAAAAGGAGTAAGAAAGATATTAAAATAAAAGTAAACAAATTAAGTGATAGATTCAAACTGAAGAATATGGATGGAGATGAAAATGAAGATGTGCACTGGGCGGGTCTGAGAAAACATAATTCAACATCTCTGCTTTCATTTAGATATTTTCCTCTTTTGCTAGGGTACAATACAAGGAGGAAAACAATCTTTTCTGAGTGTAACATCAACAGTTTTCTTCCCAGCAAGCCACAATTTTATGTATGCATTATAATGACAACAGTCTGTTTCTGACTGAAGAATGTATTTCTATAGTCAATCAACAAATAAATTATTAAATAACAGAACAAATAAAGGCTCAACAAGTGTGATAGTTTAAAGATAAAATTGTAGACAGTGGCTCCCATAACTTGGTCATTTATCTACCTCAGAAGAGTAAAGAAACCTTTCATTAAGTAGAAAAAATAAACCAGGAATAGATTGTTGAGATATTGAAATGATAGCATTTGCACAGAGCATGGCTCTATTATTCATTAAAAGGTTTTATATATTTGTTCAATTATTTGATAAATGGCTATTCAGATACTTCACTATGTCTTTTGGCCACATAAGTAGTTTTTTTTGTTGTTGTTGTTGAGAAATTTTAAGTAGAATGATCAACTATCTTCTAAAGCTTTAAACCACCATTGCCTTTAAAATACTTTGAATTCTTTGTGAGATGTATGTCATCTAAACATCATATTTTCAGAGAATAAGAATTTCTGTACCTGTTCTGAGTCTGTGATACCTAAGTAGAGAGTAATAAAGACTCAACCAGAGTAGCAATAGTAGAACATCCTTCCAAATATCACATGACTCCTGTCACTTAGTTCCAATAATAGCTTACTGGAAGTTTCTCCCTTGTTTAGAAATAGACTGTCCTATTTCCTTACACTGTGCAGTTTTTCCTCAGTTAGTCCTTTAGTCCAGGAGCAATTTGCCAGGTTGGGCAGAACAGAAACATCCAAGAGATTTTCTTGTGGCTTTTGCACTTTGGTCCTCCTAGCTCCAAGGTTTCTTCTGTGAAATGCTATCTATGGAATCAGCCAGGGATTATAGTGAGACTCAGAGTTGTCACTCATGGTGCACTTTCGACATCACCCATTCACATTGTGAGTGTACATGGACATATAGCTAGCTACACAGAAGACAGGAGTAAATGGAAAATATGTGCAGTCTAAATTTAAAAGACTTAATCAATATAGCTACTACTTTGCTTCTTTTTTTCTTTTACTTTCTTGGTGTGCAGGGTTTTGTTTGGATTTGTTTCCAGCTCCTCCAATTAAAAGTTTTCCCCCTTTGTATATGCATGTGTATGTGGTATGAATGAGCATATTTATGCACGTCTGCATGTGTATAATCACATGTATATGACATTTCATGTGCATGTTTGGGGAGGGAGGGAGGCCAGAATGTGACAGTGTTGACTCCAGTATCTGCATAACTCCCTGCCTGCCATGTTGAAACATGGTCTTTTGGTGAATCTGGAGTCACTGTTGTGGTTAACCTGGGCAGGCTGCTAGTCAGCTTGCTCTGAGGATTGTCTCTCTCTCCTCTTCTCTGGAAAGACAGGTGGGCTGTCCTACCCACCTCACTTTTACATGGGTGCTGGAGATCCTTGGTCATGACCAGTGCTTTTGTTTTAACCATTTTGGTATTCATTTATTTGGCATGGCATTGACTCCTCCTGCACTTTAAAATTCTGATCAGGATGGACTGTCTTCCCTGAGAAGTAGAAAGTTTCCATTCATTAAAGGTATACAACCAGATTGTGGATGTCCACGTGGTAGGATTTACATAAAGGGGATTGCAAAGTTAGAATGAATAGTATAGGGAGAAAAAAAACATTAAGACCACTTCAAAGTCTCGGGTTCTGTGATTTCTGGATGGTGATTTTGAAGCCAGGACAGAATCTAAGCTCCTTTGAGTCTGGCCCCCAGCAAGAGACCTGAAACCAATTGAGTTTTAAATGCATGCATTGAATGAACTGACTTAATGGATTAATCAGGATTTCACTTAGCTGTCACTGATTATTATTCGGCTTTAAATCTGAGACTGCATAGTTCCATTTAAAAGTTAGGCTTATTTTTCTCAAAGTTGTCATGTCGGGGAATGGGTCATCGTCTCTACAAAAACTGATGTGTGGCTTTGGCTATCTACTTGGCTCACTAGGCTTTTCCCAGGGACAGTTTCCTGTTATTGTCTCACCCCATAACTCAGTCAATCATGTAATATTCTGAGAAAACAAACTTTTCACCAAATAAAACATTCATAGCAGTCCATTACTCGCATTGGCATATGTTTCTAAAGACATAAAGCTCCAGGGGTGTTGGTAACGATGAAATATAAATATTTAGCTCCAAATTAAATGTTCTCACTAAAATTCAGAGGCAGCTAATCACTGCCTAATCCCACTCCTGTATCCTCCCAGGGATTAGGTCACCAACTCATTCCAAAATACACTTGGTGCTAATAGTCTCCCAGCTGCAGCCATGGATTCTCAACTCTAACAGTCCTTCAGCTGCAGCCATGGCTCCTCAACTCTAACAGTCCTCCAGCTGTGGTCATGGCTCCTCAACTCTAACAGTCCTCCAGCTACAGCCATAGCTCCTCAACTCTAACAGTCCTCCAGCTGTGCTCATGGCTCCTCACCACTAACAGTCCTTCAGCTGCAGCCATGGCTCCTCAATGCTTAGGGCGCTGTGAAGCACTTTGGCATCAAAGCTTTTATTTAAGACTTTGATCTTTCTCTTCAGGTTAGGCCCTTTTCTGCCTGCTTGCAATTTCTCAAAGAGAAAGCATTAATAATTTGCCATCAGAGGACTTTCAATGTCGTTGTCTTCTTTCGTTGTCTATTCTGCACCTTTCCCCCTGCCTCCTCACAAGGTAAAACAGCCCATTTAACACCATATCCTGTCAGAGGCTAAGAGAGGAAGTCACAGAAATACCTCTCTGTCTTTAGCATCCCCTGCCCACCCCCAGTCATATTCTCATGCCTCTGACCTGCTTGTCTTACCCCATTCCTGACTTCTTATCACCAGCTCTTGTGAGGTCACTTTGCACCAAATTAAGATCCCTTTTAGCTAATTCCTGGCAGTCTCAGAAGTGGCCAAAGTCAATTTTAAGTCAAAAACTCTATACATCAGATCCTCCTTTTGTCTACTGACATTTAAGTAGAATGTACTTTAGCTTTTAGATGTAGATTTCTCACACCATTAAGCAGTAATTCTGGATGATCTGTCCACTGTACGGATGGAAGGTCTCTCTGCTGTTGGGTCGCTCAGAGTCCCGGGCCCTCACTCTTCTTGTCTGTGATTGTGGTGGAGCTGTTGGCTAACAGATGTGAGGTGTGCTCTAGGCCCATGCTGCTCCTGTTTTCCTCCATAGCTGATTGAGGTACTTACATGGAATTGTAAGGGATGTTTGAAAGGAAGTTCTTTTTTCACATTGGCTTATTTTAGAATCTAACTGGTGGGATGCAAATCTGCCTATTTAATCTTCTTAGGATGAATTTGCCTTTGATGTGGTTGTTTCCTAGAGTAGAGCTGCCTCCTTCTCATTATGTCTTCTAGCGCACCGGTATGTGGGGAGACATTTTCATTTCCTGTGCTTGCTTGACTGAGGAGGCAGAGCTGTCCGATGCCCCTGCTTGATAATCACTCACAAACACCTGTGTGCAGCGAGCATTCCTGTGTGTCTTCAGGCGTAAACCACTGGAAAACCTTTTTGTCCTGGCCATGGGAGCCATGTGTGTTATTTTCACTCATTTTCTTAGGAGAGGTTTCCCCACAGAGGCATATACCAAACATTTGCTCATATCAGTGGTCACAATTTATACCAGTGTCTTGTAATTGAAGTATTTTGTGAAATTCCTATGGTGCTATGACATTATTTTATGTACTGATGTTTTTCTGGTTAAAATGTGAATTCTGAAGACTGAGGTTATAAGGAGTCAGATTCCAGAGAATGCAGAATTGTACTTTAAATGAAGATGTTTGAACCTAGCTATACCCTCTATCATAAAACATGACTTCTCTGATACTGAAATTACATTCTAAATTTGAAAATGAGAAAAACAGATATATTTTGAAGGTAAAGCATTTGAAGTGAAAAGGATGAACTGAGAGGTTTATTTGTGGGGGAAAATGTCTAACCATAGAAAGGGGAATAGTCTGCCAATTTTGTTTGTGTATCTTCAAAGGTATTCCTCCAGGCTGCTCTCAGCTGCAAAAGGATTGATTAATCACGGTGAGTGACTTTATATTTTCTGCACTGAAATGGATGAATACGAAGCATAAGCAGAGAAGATTGGATGGAAGAGTGCTGGTCCATTGCAATAGTAACAATTAAGCCTCTAGGTGAGCTCCAGTTTCATGTATTGTAGGGAAAGTGCACCAGAAGTTTTCTCTGATGTTGAGATGTTGAGCACTTTGGAAGATGGCAGTTTGCATTTGCCTCTTAATCAAATGTCAAAGATTGCATCATCTCTTGGCACCTCTACTCACTGCAGCAGCTCTGTGAAAGAAAAGACTTTATTATCATCCTTGTATTGAAGATGAGAAGTCAGAGGCAAAGAGCAGTTGAATAAACTGCTCAAGGTCATTGTGAGACTAATGGAACCCAAATGATGAACTTGTGGTGCTATTGTGGTTCTGCCTTTTTACCATAGTGCTGTGAGTCTTTTGGATGGGTGTCTTTTTGGCCCATGCTGCTGATGCTGGTTTTGTTGTTGTTGTTGTTTGTGTGTTTGGTTCGTTTTGCTTTATAGGATTCTTCTCCTATATTTTGATAGTGATCCCACATTTAACTGGGCAGTGCAAACCTGTTTTTTTTCTTGCTATGGGCCTTTAAGGCTACTCCTGGCCAATAGGAATACTTTATAGATCTGAGGAGATGTTTTAGGAGTTTATGACATTATGCACCATAGTTCCATTAATCAGAAATAGTTGTGTTGCTTGAAAGGGCACTCACCACAGATCCAGATGCTTTATGTGACTCTCGGAAAAGTGAGTTTATTCTTTAGATTTTCACTCCCCTAAAGAGGAAACAGCAAAATGGTGATTGAGAAATCATCATACAGTTAAGTTCCGATGGTAATAGCTCACCATGAAGAAGCACTTGTAAGCTTCTGAGACTTCTGCAGCTGTTCCTTCAAAGATGTGTCGAGATAGACAGTGCACAAAATAGGAAACAAAGATCCTGCAGCCTGCAGGGGAATTGGGATTTCATTGTGTGTGTCAAAAGTAAATGAATTCAAGAATAACCACTTGAAAAGGAATTCTCCCTTAATGTCTTTGGTGCAAAATGTGCTCAGATTGTACTGGGTCTGGAGTGAGACTCAAAGAAGTCAATTACTTTCTAGCTACTAGCTTTCAATTGCTGGTGGCTCAAAGAGCTGGCTAACCTCTCAAAAGTGTAGCAGAGAAGTGAGTAGTTTGCATTTTCTTTCTAATCAAAATGGAAGAGAGAGGTATACAGAGATTCCATAGTTGCAATGGGATTTCTCATGACAGAAGTTTATAAATAGGTAGAAAACAAACAAATAAAAAACAACCCATTGCAAGCCTCAACAAGAGCCACTTTTAAATGCCCTATATACATTTTTAGGCAATTTTTACTCAGAATAATGGGTCTAGGAAATGGTTTTGAGGAGTGAAAACTGATATTTATAGAGAGTAAACTGTTTCTATTTGAAGGTTTGTCAAGTGTACATTCAGCAGCCATGTAATTATGCAGGGTTGTCGGGGACACCTAGATGAGTTAGAAGTCAGGACTCATGAGATGCTGGCTCATGGGCTCAACCATAGTTGTGCAATTGCATTTCTGCCACAGGGAAACCTTTAGCACAACCTGGGAAGCATCCTTGGGCATGCCCTGCATGCTATGGTTACAAGGTGTCTGGGGACATAAAAATAAATGCTTTCCCATAAAATCTATCTGACCTGTATGGCTCTTGCATCTTTTTCATTCCTCAAAGGGAGAGCTAAATATAACATACATTTAGAACACTGAAGCAAAAACATCCTGTGAATACAAGCATGGTAGAGTGTGCATAGAATAGACAATGATAATAATAGCTCTCTCTCTCTCAGTATGTATGTGTGTAGTGTATGTACCTGTGTGTGCTACAGTCATCAGAGAGAGGGAACCTCAATTGAGAAAATGCCTGCATAAGATTGGACTGTAGGCAAGCTGGTAGAGCATTTTCTTAATTAGTGATTGATGGGAGAGCGCCAACCCAGTGTGAATGGTGCCATCCTGGGCTGGTGGTCCTGAGTTCTGTAAGAAAGCAGGCCAAGCAAGCCAGTAAGCATCACACCTCCACGGCCTCTGAATCAGCTACTGCCTCCAGATCCCTGCTGTGCTTCAGTTCCTATACTGACTTCATTTGAGGATGAACTGTGATATGGAAGTGTAAGCCAAATGAATCCTTTCTTCCCCAAGTTGCTTTGGTCATGGTGTCCCATCATAGTAAATCTGACTAGGACAGCTGCTAAGCCATCTCCCAAGACAAACAGATATCTTTTTATATGGATTAATTAGAGTAAAACATCTGTTTAGAAAGTCCTTACCTGTGCCTATAAACTGAGTGCACTCCGTGTCTTTTCCTCTAGCAGTTTCAGGGTACCAGGTCTTGTGTTGAGGTCCTTGATCCCTTTTGAGTTTAGCTTTGTGCAGACTAAGACATGGTCTAGTTTCACTTTCTGAATATTGAAATCCAGGTTTCCTATCAGTATTTGTTGTAGATACTATCTCTTCTTCAATGCATACTTTTGGCATTTTTGTCAAAGACCGAGTAGCTATAGCTATATGGGGTTATATTGGGCTCTTTAATTCTATTCCACTAATATATATGTTTGATTTTATTGCCATGTTTCTGGAATATAATTTGAAATTATGTAGTTGGTAGCTCCTACAGCATTATTTTTGATTGGGATTTCTTTAGCTATCCTAAGTCTCTCTTTTTTTGTGTTTGGACAGAAGAACCCATGTTGCTGTTGCCAGAATTCATGAGACACAAAGCTCAGAAATTTAAAATACTCCACAATACTATGGCATTTAATAGTATACACTTACAAAGAACCTGATGAAGACATAAAATAAAGAAAACATAGACCAATTTCCTTGATGAACATAACAGGAAAATTTTCAAGAAAATATCTGAAAATAAAATGTGATTCAACACATTAAAAAAGATAAGACAATATGATCAGGTTGATTTTTTCCCCTCCTGGGGAAATAAAAAGGCAACTCAGCATATGCAAGTCAATAGATGCAATACATCACATAATTAGGATCAAGAACAAATATTCCATTATCATCTTAATAGCAGTAAGATACTTGTTACTAAATTTGACTTCCTTCATGAAAAACAATTCCAAAGAAACTAGATGTAGAAGGATCATACTAGCACATAATAAAGAGCATGTATAGGACAGTTAAGAAAAGATGGTTGAACCATTGACATGGTCTGGTTTCTACCTGGTGTTTAGGAACTAGGGAATATGCATGTATGACAAGCAATGCTAGGGTGAAAGGAACCGGGGATTTTGGAAACCTTATAGAACAAAGTGCAGGAACATCTGACTGAATGTATGAGTGCATGCCAATAGCCTTCTAGAAAAGTGTCCGAGACACTGTTGGAGACACAGAAGAAATGAGGCTGGGTGGACAAGGAAGGCGAAGCAGCTTCTTGTAGACAGTGTTTAGGGCAAGGATGTATGTAAACCAGGTCCTTCAAAAGAGGCTGTGGAGTTGTCTAAGTGTTTCCTGGGGAAAAGTGAGCTAATTTTCTATGTATGACTGTAACTACCACAGAAGGAGGAACACAGCTCAGTTTCTTGTTCTCCATCTGCTTGTGTTTTAAGGCTTCTGTGGGTCTGAGAGAGGCAGGCATTAGTGTTAGCAGCTTTTTCTCCGAGCACCAGCAATGTTCACGCATTTATCTTTTTGAAGACTTGGTCTAAGTAAACATAAATTGTTGTTGTGCTGGGGCATAATAATAATCACCTGGATCTCCCCTTTTTATCTTCGTTTTCCGCTGGTACTGGAGGCTGAACCCTGTGCCCAACTCACGCTACGTAAGTTGTCTTAGGGCTGAGCTATACCCCACCCACCGGCTGGTTGTTAGAGAAAACTGGAGCAGAGATCTGGCTGAAAAGCACTGGAAAGGACAGTGCTGCTGCGTTGGTTATAAGTAGAGAAAGGGTAGCTGTCATGACTTTTCTGGGGAAACTGAGATGCAAGAGGTCCTAAGGAAGCAAAGGTCTATAGGCAATGCTAAGGGGAGGAACAGAATTGGAAGAGGGAACAAGAGGAAGCACAGCCAATCACAAGAAGGAAGGTGGGGCTCCCCCTTAAGACCACCTTCCATCCTTGTTGCAGATATATCCGGACAAACCAGATGATTATTTCTCAAGTTTTCTAAGATCATTAAGAAGAATGGACTTTCACGAAGCTACACCCAGGAACAACTGAACTGTTGAGAGGCAATTACATTTGGGATTATAGAATGATTTCAAGTTTATATAAATTGACCTATCTCAGTCCTCCTTTATATCCACACTGATTTCCCCAAATCACGTTAATTGTTTTGTCAACTCCCGTGACTTTTCCTGCCAGCAAGCCACTCCTCTTATGGATCGAATTAGAACCCTCTCAAATTCCTATGTCCATGTCCTAATCTAATCCTGTGAGTCAGTTGTGGGAATTGCCCTCAGAAAGGTAATTAACGTTAAATGAACTTGACACGCAGGAGGCCTTGCTTCCCCATTCATGTGCAAAGGGGTCCTGGAGGCAAGAACTCTGGGAATGGAACTCTACCTTTTGGTGCTTTCATCCTGGGTTTCTCTGCCTTCTGGAGAATGAAGCATAAATCTGTCTGGTGTAAATCATCCAGTCTGCAGAGTTCTTTTAGGCACCCAAGATGGCTATCTAATGCCCTGTAGCAGCTTGTGCACTGAATCTTGTCTCTTGGAGTTTGAGATTGTGTCTTTTGTCTCTGTGATTCCCTCCCAGTATGTGCTTGACACTGGAAAGTTCATGGCTCATTTGTAAACCAGATTCCCCCTGTAGTTTGTCTACTAATTCAGGAAATTATGTAGCCAAACTGGAAAAGATTTTGTAAATAGTTGACAATAAAAGTTGTAGCACCAAAATTCAATGATCTGGAATCCATGTTTCATCAGCTCTTCTGAGTAAAGGCTGTAAAGTGCTGTGGCAGATTGAAAACAGGGACATGCTAATTTGTTGAATGCTGTTGTCCTTAACTAGTTTCACATGGGCATGTGTTTCCAAGTCACTGGGGCAAACTCACTGAAAATAGTATCTTCTGCATATCTGAATCCAGGCATGATTCTGAGTAATGATGGGGTAGATACCAGGATGCTTGATGCAAAACTTCCTGGAATGCCAATAATGGCTGTGCTTTGATTTCTTTCTGTTTTGTTGGAACTTTCCAGTTGTCTGAGGTTTTAAGACAGTGAAGGATTTACTCCTGTCCCAATTGATGATGGGAAAACTCAAGTAATAGGTTTATTGAGCATCTAATAGCTTCTAGGCACTGCTTTAAGGATTTTTGCATGCAAGATGATGTTTTAATTCATCACCACAACCCTTGACCACTTCAACCTGAGGCTCAGGGTAGTTCTGTAATGTACTTGAGGCCATACTGATAGAAATAGAAAGGCCCTTATTCATGTCTAACCACCACGGCTCCAGAGTCTACCGACTTCAACACCATGCCCTCCCCAGGCTAGCACCCAAACCAGAGGGTTTGTTTGGCAGATATCACTGGCTAATCTACATCAGTCGATGTTCTTTGATGCTCTGAGCAATGTTGAACAGCCAGCAAAAGGGAGATCACTATTTTCTTGAGGTGGAAAATCCTGGTCTGTCCTATCTGAAAAGGAACTTTACAATGTTTGTATTGAGCCTTATCTCATATGGCAACCCCGTGTTCTCTCTCGACCTTAATTTATTAATCTGTACAATGAATAAATTGACATACATTACTTGACATCATTATTGGGTAATTCATTGAGCAGACAAATCTAAAATACTTGACAATTTTTGTAACAAGTGGCAAGTACCCAATAATCTGATACTACCACCACCTTCATCACCACCATCATTACTAGCTCCATCACTGTATGCTATAATCATCACTATCACTGACGTCATTACTATAACAGTATTACCACCAATATCACCACCATCGTCCTCAGCACACCAGCACTAACGTCATTATCATTATCACTAGCATCTCCACTAACACCATCATCATCATTGTCACCATCGTCATGTCCACTATCATCAATGTCACCAATATCATCACTTCTACTATCATCACCAACAGTACCAACATCACTGCCACAATCATGGTCTCTTTCTAACTGATTTGACAGCAAAGCTGAAAGGCCTGGCAGGGGTTTTATAAATAAGTCAACCGATATTTGTAGTATAGTTGGGAAGTATTTCTATTAAAAGCATATTTACTGTGTAAAGGCTTCAACCTTAACTAGTTAGAAAAAAATTACTGGAATATCTCATTATCAAAGGATTCCAAATAACACCCATTTTATCATTTATTTTAATGCAGCATCATTTTTACATTCAATTATGAGTTAGATCACACAAAATATGTACATAGATGAGAGGGCATGACTACTGCCAGAGCTTCACTGTGGTGGTATAAGACCCTGTAACAGAGGAGAGGGGTGGATAGAACTGCTAGCCATTGCTACTGAGGAAGGGAACTCCAGAGCTCCAAGTCTGCAGCCCTAGGAAGGTCAGTTAGATATTCTGAGCATGTTTCCTCCCACTTAAATGACAACCACACATTTCACTTTGTAAGGTCAAAACGAGCTAACACAAGGAGGAGGATGGTTAAAGCACCCGCCTCAGAGCAATGCACCCAAGGGAGCCACTCTTCCTGAGACTCCCAGAGAGCCTAAGCCCATACTGTATGGCAGAAAAATATTGCCCTCAAATTCCAGAGAAAAGAATTTTTCCTTTCCCCCCCATTCTGTACAATTTAAATTAGAAACAAGCTTGTTTTACATGTCAATCCCAGTTCCTTCTCCCTCCTTCCTCCCCCACATAACCTCCACCACCCCCTTATACCACCCCCTTTCTAGTCCCCAGGGAGGGTAAGACCTTCCATGGGAGATCTTCAAAGTCTGTCTATCATTTGGAGCAGGGCCTAGACACTCCCCCATGTGTCTAGGCTGAGAGAGTAGTAGCCGTTTATGTGGAATGGGCTCCCAAAGTCTATTCATATATTGGGATAAATACTGTTCCACTACCAGAAGCCCCATAGATTGCCCAGCCCTCCTAACTGACACCCATGTTAAGGGGGTCTGGGTCAGTCCAATGCTGGATTCCCAGCTATGAGTCTGGGTTTCATGAGCTCCTCCTTGTTCAGGTTAGCTGTTTCTGTGGGTTTCTCCAGCCTGGTCTTGACCATTTTACTCATCATTCCCCCCTCTATGCGACTGGCTTACAGAGTTCAGCTCCTAATTTAGCTGTGGGTGTCTGCTTCTACTTCCATCAGCTACTGGATGAAGGATCTAGGATGGCATATAAGATGGTCATCAATCTCATTATCAGGGAAGGGCATTTAAGGTAGCCTCTCCACTATTGCTTAGATTGTTTGTTGGGGTCATCCTTGTAGATTTCTGGACATTTCCCTAGTGCCAGATTTCTCTATAACCTATAATGGCTCCCTCTATTATGGATCTCTTTTCTTGCTCTCTATTCTTACACTGACTAAATCTTCCTGCTCTCTCATGTTCTCTTCTCCCCTCATCTTCTCCCCTTCTCTTTCTCTTAGCTCCTTCTCCCCTCCCCCATATTCTCAGTAAGCTCAGGAGATCTTGTCCCTTTCCAGTTCTCCAGGGGAACACGTATGTCATTCTTAGGGTCCTCCTTCTTTTCTAGCTACTCTGGTGGTGTGGATTGTAGGCTGGTGCTCCTTTGCTCTATGTCTAAAATCCATATATGAGTAAGTACATACCATTTTTGTCTTTTTGTGACTGGGTTACCTCACTCAGGATGGTTTCTTCTAGTTCCATCCATTTACCTGCGAATTTCAAGATTCCATTGTTTTGTTTTGTTTTGTTTTTCCGATGAGTAGTACTCCATTGTGTAAATGTGCCACATTTTCTCCATCCATTCTTAAGTTGAGGGGCATCTAGGTTGCATCAAGTTTCTGTATATTACAAATAATGCTGCTATGAACATGGTTGAACAGATGTCCTTGTTGTATGAATGTGGATCTTTTGGGTATATGCCTATGAGTGGAATTGCTGGATTTCATGGTAGACTGATTTCCATTTTCCTGAGGAACAGCCATACTGATTTCCAAAGTGGCTGTACTCCACATTAGCAATGGAGGAGTGTTCCCCTTTCTCCACATCCTCTCCAGCATAAACTGTCCTTAGTGTTTTTGCTTTTTGGCATTCTAACAGGTGTTCGATGGTATCTCAGAGTTGTTTTGATTTGCGTTTCCCTGATGGCTAAGGATGTTAAGTACTGTATTTCAGCCATTTTGGATTCATCCATTGAGAATTCTCTATTTAGTTCTGAACACCACTTTTTAATTGAATTGTTTGGTGTTTTGACAACTACCTTCTTGAATTATTTATATGTTTTGGAAATCAGCCCTTTGTCAGATATGGGGTTGGTGAAGATATTTTCCCATTCTGTGGGCTGTCATATTGTCTTGTTGACTGTATCTTTTGTCTTACAGAAGCTTCTCAGTTTCAGGAAGTCTCACTTATTAATTGTTAATCTCAGTGTCTGTGCTACTGGTGTTATGTTCAGGAAGCAGTCTCCTGAACCAATTCATTCAAGGGTACCTCCTACTTCCCTTCTAAGGGGTTCAGTGTGGCTGGATTTTTGTTGATGTCTTTGATCTATTTAGACTTCAGTTTTGTGTATGGTAATAGATGTGGATCTATCTGCAGTCTTCTACACGACAGCATCCAGTTGTGCCAGCACCATTTGTTGAAGATGCTTTCTTTTTCCATTGTATAATTTTAGCTTCTTTGTCAAAATTTGGGTGTTCATAAGTGTGTGGGTTAATATCAGACAATTCAATTCCATTTGTCTACCTGTCTATTTTTGTGCCAATACCAAGCTGTTTTCAGGACCATAGTTCTATAATAGAGCTTGAAGTCAGGGCTGGTATTGTCTCCAGATGTTCCTTTAGAGTACAGGGTTGTTTTGGCTTTCCTGGGTCTTTTTTTTTTTTTAACCATATAAAGTTGAGTATTATTCTTTCAAGGTCTGTGAAGAATTGTGCTGGGATTTTGATGGGGTTTGCATTGAATCTGTAGATTGCTTTTGGTAAGATTGCCATTTTCATTATGTTGATCCTGCCTATCCAAGAACATGGGAGATCTTTCCATTTTCTGATATCTTTTTTAATTTCTTTCTTTAAAGACTCAAAGTTCTTGCTATACAGGACTTTCACTTGTTTAAAATAAAATATCTCCCCAAGATATTTTATGTTGTTTGTGGCTATTGTAATGGGTGATGTTTCTCTGATTTTTTTCTCAGCCCATTTATCATCTGTATATAGTAGGGCTACTGATTTTTTAGAGTTAATCTTGTATCCTGCCACTGTTCTGAAGGAGTTCCCTGGTAGAATTTTTTGGGTCACTTATGTAAACTATCATATCATCTGCAAATAGTGAAAGTTTGACTTCTTCTTTTCCAATTTGTATCCCCTTGATCTCCTTTTGTTTTCTTATTGCTCCAGGTGGAACTTAAAGTACAATATTGAAGAGATAGGGAGAGAGTGGACAGACTTGTCTTGTTCCTGATTTTAGAGGAAAGAAAATAGCCTAGGGCCAGATGGTTGATGTTGTTTCTCTCCATTTAGTTTGATGTTGGCTGTTGGCTTTCTGTATATTGCTGTTATTATTATTAGGTGTGATCCTGTTATCCCTGATCTCTCCAGGACCTTTATCATGAAGGTGTGTTGAATTTTGTCAAAGGCTTTTTTAGCATCTAGTGAGATGATCTTTTTTTTTCAATTTGCTTATATGGTGGATTACATTGATAGACTTTCATATGTTGAACCATCCCTGCATCCCTGTAATGAAGCTTATTTGATCATGTTGGATGATTTCTCTGATGTGTTCTTGGATTCAATATGCCAGTATTTTATTGAGTATTTTTGCATCAAGGTTCATGAGGGATATTGGTCTGTAGTTCTCTTTCTTAGTTGTATCTTTGTTTGGCTTGGGTACCAAGGTAATTATAGCCTGATAAAAAGAGTTTGGCTATGACCCTTCTGCTTCTATTGTGAGGAACAATTGGAGGAGTATTGATATTAGCCGTTCTTTGAATTTCTGATAAAATTCTGTCTGAAACCATCTGGCCCTGGGCTATTTTCTTTGCTTGTTTTTTTTTTTTTTTGTTTTGTTTTGTTTTTTGTTTTTCAATACAGGGTTTCTCTGTATTGCTTTGGAGGCTGTCCTGGAACTCACTCTGTACACCATTCTGATCTCATACTCACAGAGATCCACCTGACTCTGCCTCCTGAGTGCTGGGATTAACAGTGTGCACCACCAATGCCCGGGCCCTGGGCTTTTTTTGGTTGGGAGCCTTTTGATGACAGTTTCTATTTCATTAGATGTTATAGATTTATTTAAATTGCCGGTCTGTTCTTGATTTAATTTTGATAAATAATATCTATCCAGGAAATTGTCCATTTCCTTTAAATTTTCAAATTTTGTGGAGTACAGTTTTTCAAAGTATGACCTGAAGATTCTCTGGATTTCTCAGTGTCCATTTTTATATCCCCCTTGTCAATTCTGCTTTTATTAATTTGCATGTTTTCTCTATGCCTTTTGGTTAGTTTGGATAAAGGTTTGTCTATATTGTTGATTTTCTTGAAGGACCAAGAAAATCAACATTGTTTTGTTTTCTTTGTTTCTATTTTATTGATTTCAGCCCTCAATTTGATTATTTCCTGGCACTCCTTGTGGTGAGTTTGCTTCTTTTTGTTCTAGAGCTTTCAGTTGTGCTTTTAATTCTCCAGTGTGACTATTCTCCAGTTTCTTCATGTGAGCACTTAGTGCTATGAACTTTCCTCTTAGTACTGTTTGCAAAGTGTCCCAAAAGTTTGGGTATGTTGTGTCTTCATTTTCTTTGAATTCTAGAAAGTCTTTAATTTCTTTCTTTATTTCTTCCTTGACCCTGGAATAGTGTAATTGCACATTGTTTAATTTCAATAAGTTTGTAGGTTTTCTGCAATTCATGTGGCTTTTGAATTCTAACTTTAAAGGATGGTGGCCTGATACGATACAGGGGGTTACTACAAATTTTTATATCTGTTGAGGTTTGCTATGTTGCCAAGTATGTGGCCGATTTTAGAAAAGGTTGCTTGTGGCTCTGAGAAGAAGGTATATTCGTTTGTGCTTGGACGGCATGTTCTATAGATGTATGTTAAACCCAATTGTGTCATAACTTCTGTTATTTCTTTTGTTTCTTTGTCAAGTTTCTGTCTGTTGGTCCTGTCTAGTGGTGAGAGTGGGGTGTTGAATTCTCCCACTATAAGTGTGTGAGGTTTTAGGTGTGATTTGAGTTCTAGTAATGTTTCTTTTATGAGCGTGGGTACCTTTGTATTTGGGCTATAGATGTTCAGAATTGATACTCCATCCTGATGGATTTTTCCTGTGATGAATATGAAATGACATCCTTCATCTCTTTTGATTGATTTTAGTTTGAAGTCTAATTTGTTAGATATTAGGATAGCTACACCAGATTGTTTCTTGGGTCCATTTGATTGGAAAATCTTACCCCAACCCTTTACTCAAAGGTAATATCTGTCTTTGAAATAGAGGTGTGTTTCTTGTATGCAGCAAGATTCTGCATTCTGGATTCTGGATTCTGTCTTCGTATATATTATGTTAGCCTGTGTCTTTTTATATGAGAGTTAAGACCATTAATATTGAGGGAAATTAAGGACCATTGAGTGTTAATTTTTGTTTGTTTTGGATTTGTTGTTGTTGGTGGTATTTTGTGTAGATTTACCCCATTTTTTGGCCTTTGGTAAAGTGTGAATGTCTATTGTCTATGTTTTTGTGAGTGTAGTTAACTTCCTTAGGTTGGAGTTTTCCTTCCAGTACCCTCGATAGGGGTGGATTAGTGAATATGTATTGCTTAAAGATGGTTTGGTCATGGAATATCTTGTTTTCTTCATCTATAGTGATTGAAATATTTGCTGAGTATAGTAATATGGGCTGGCATCTGTGGTCTCTTACTGTTTGTAGAATATCTATCCAGGACCTTCTGATTTTCTGAGTTACCATGAAGATGTCAGGTGTAATTCTTATAGATTTGCCTTTATATGTTACTTGGCCTTTCACCTTTGCTGCTCTTAATATTCTTTCTTTATTCTGTATGTTTGGTGTTTTGATTATTACGTGGTGAGGGAACATTTTTGTGGTCCACTCTATTTGGTGTTCTGTAGGCTTCTCATACTTTCATTGACATGTCTTTCTTTAGCTTGGGAAAGTTTTCTTCTATGATTTTGTTGAATATGTTTTCTGCACCTTTGAGTTAGGTTTCTTCACCTTCTTGTATACCTATTATTCTTAGATTTTGTCTTTTCATGGTGTCCCATATTCCTGGATATTTCGTGTTAGGGATTTGTTTGACTTAAGATTTTCTTTGGTCAATGAATCTATTTCTCCTAGTGTATCTTCAACACCTGAGAGCCACTTCCATACCTTGTATTCTGCTGGTTATGCTTGCATCTGTAGTTCCTGATCACTTACTCAGCTTTTCTAATTACAGCATTCCCTCAGACTGTGTTTTTTTTATTGTCTCTATTTCAGCTTTCAAACCTTGCCCTGTTTGAATTGTTTCTTGCAATTTTTGTCCTTTCTTCCATTTCTTGATTTTTTGTTTGTTTTTTTGTTCCATTTCTTTAAAGGCTTTTCTCATATCCTCTTTTAGGGTCTCTATTATCCTCATAAAGTTATTTTTAAGGTCATTCTCTTCTGCTTCATCTGTGTTGAGATGTTCAGGTGTTACTGGTGTAGAGTCCCTAGACTCTGGTTGCATCATATTTGTTTTCTTGTTGTTGAATGTGTTCTTATATTGCCTTCTTCCCATCCCTTCTTCCAGTGGGTGCAGGTTGGGTCACTCTGTTCTTGGTGGGTACCCATCCAAGGTTCTCTTCTGGTATGTGCAATCAGGTCCCAATACCCCGATGGGTCTCATGATTGGTGCAGGTAGGTCTGAGATACTCCCTCTCCTGGTGGGTGGAGGCAGGACTAGTACCTTGATGTCAGCAGACTCCACATGGCTTGTTCTGCCTTGAGAGTGTCAATCTGCCCAAGTCTCCAGTCCAGGAGATGCCAAAGAGGGCAAGTAGAAGTTGGGCCTGAGACAGGGGCCCACACCCACCTCTCCCCTGAGTGGAGGCAGAACTAGCTCAGGGATGCCAGCAGACTCTGGATTGCTTGGTCTGTAGGGGGTGAGTCAACCTGCACATAGTCCCCAGGCCAGGAGATTCCAAATAGGGCAAGCAGAATTTGGCCAAGAAATGAATTTTAAGAGGTTATAATTCTGGCTAATCCAGACATCGATAAAATTTTCTGTCTCACCTTCTGTGTTTCTAAGTTCTTGGAAGTTGGAACAGAAGGGCTAAATGCACACTAGACTTCACAGCCTGATCTCTGAAGCAATTCAAATGGAGGGAGGAATCTTGGGAATGAGCATACAAATCACCCAGATATGAACAGACCATGATGAATACGAGAAGCATGCTAGGATACCATGCAGGATTAAGAAGGCATGCAAGTGACAGTTTGCTTGAATATTAATGGAGAATGGGAACCAGGGAGATCCCCAGGTAGAAATTCCTCTGAGGTGGTCCTGCTTAATGAGGAGATACCTGATGTCCACAGCTTCACTTCTGCCCCACAACACTGCTACACTTCTTGTAGCCATTCTACTTCATCTCCATCCCCCAATGCCGAGCACTTAGTGATGTCTTTTGTATCTTGTACCTTGTTTTTGGACTGCTCATCTTAATAGGATGAAAACATGTTAAGGAGGCAAAATTTTATCAGTTTTGTTCACTGCTGATAGTTCAGTGCTTGGAACAGAACAGCATATAGTAGGTACTTGGTAGACATTTAATAGATGAAGGATGTTACAATTTATATTCTCATAGTTATTATGTATTAGGTGTATATATTCCATTTAAGTTGATAGTCCTTCACCAACAATAGACCTAAGTCATTCTATGATATCTCCTTTTCTTCCCTTCCCTTCCCTTCCCTTCCCTTCTCTTCCCTTCCCTTCCCTTCCCTTTCCTTTCCTTTCTTTCTTCTTCTTTTTTTTGTATGCACTAGAGGTTGAATCCAGGGCCTTCTGTATGTCAATACTCCACTGATGAACTATCCCTTTGAGCCTCCTTTCACTTTTTATTTTGATACACAAGGTCTCACTACAAATGCTAAGGTTGGCCTAAGACTTACTATGTTGCCCCCAAAATTCTCATCTCATGCCTCAGCCTCTGAAGTAACTGGGATTATTGGTCTTGACTACCAGGTCCAAGATAACCATAGGTGTATATGTGAGTCCACAAATTTCTTCTTGGGATTGCTAAGGAGAAATATGTCAACTGGAAGATCAAAATCCTGGTATTCATATTTAAGATTTGCATGTCTGGAGGATAAAGGACAGATAAAGGCCCTGAGAGATTTAGTGTTTATTGAGAACTTGACAAGCTCTTGCATCACTTAGGAGACAAAATCCCAGCACACCTCCATGGGATTATTTAGTTTCTGGTCATGCTTATGAGGGATTATGTTGATTAAGTTAATTGAGGTAAGCAGAGTCATTCTGGAAGTGATTGGCACCATTGCCTGGGGCAGGATCCTAGGCTGTATGAAAAGGAGAGTATCCTAAGATTACAGTGTGATGTGCCTATCCTCTTCAGGCTCTGCCAACTTGACTCTCTGTCTTAACACACTACCTAGTTGAACTGTGAAGCAAGTTGCTTTTGTTGGGGTATTTTATCATGGCAGTTAAGAAAAAAAGCATTATTCACTATTCTCGCCTATGCTGATAATATTCTAAAAACGTATACACAGTGATAAGCTGTATTTGTGTCTATGATGAAGTATATATAGCCAGTAATTCATGAAGTTGTAATATACTCCTTAAATAGGTAACAGAATGATTATTGTATGTAATGCTTACCCTAGAGTGGTCCAAAGAAGGTGACAGCCTATTTGTTTACATTCTATATAGTCATCAGGACTTTGTGCCTTTGAGGTTAGAAATACGGGAATCAACCTCTTGGGACTCCAGATCATCAAATGTATGTTCACTATCATTTCTCTCTGTTAGTGTGTGTGTGTGTGTGTGTGTGTGTGTGTGTGTGTGTGTGTGTGTACGAGAGGGGGTATCTATTTTTGTATTGTTTTAACATTGAATTAGTGGAAATTTGTATGGAAAATAAAACAACCATTTGTTGTATGCAATCAAACGTGTCCTTTCATGGATTTTTGTTTTTCCTTACCTGGGTAATAATGTTTGCTTGAAATATCCTTGGGATATTCTGGAGAGAGCATTCAGATACATGCATGCGGTCCCTCAACAGTAATGCCAGAGTTGGTGCTGCCTATCTGCACAGCAGTGCTTCATCTCTAGGAAGCAACCCTTTAGCTACATAAGATATGAGCCAGCGGGATGCAGTAAGAAACGAATGAATCTTTAATGAATAGTTTTTAATAGAAGTCGAATTGTTTTAGTAATGGGGAAGATAACACGGTATTAGTGCTGGCAATTAATTAAGGAATTCTTGTCAAGATAATTGCTAATCATTTTCTTAATTTCTTTGTGTGATTCAATAAATACAGTTGAGATTTGTGTGTGTGTGTGTGTGTGTGTGTGTGTGTGTGTGTGTGTGTGTGTGTGATGGCATTAGCTGGCTGAATCATAGCTCTCATTCTGTGTAGCACAGTTACCAGGCTAAAGATCAGAATTGTAAAAGGAGTGTGCCCTGCATGATGGTTACCTAAAAAAAAATACAGTTGAAAGGACAGCTAAATTTAAAAGGGATTTTAAATATGATATGCCAATCAAAACTATTTAAGGCTTAAAATTAAAGAATGATTCAAATAGAAAGAAACTTTGCAAAGTTCATTTGGTTGGTTTCAATTTGGGATACATTACTATTCTAATTGCTGGTAGAAGTCTCCACCCATAGAACCCAGGAGTGCACATTTGTTTTGCAGTCTGAACTGCAGAAGACAGAACAAGGAACCTCTGTTCACTCTGTCCCTGCCTTTCTCATCTGTATGACCTTAAGCATGCCACACTTCACTCCTGTTTCTTTCTATATATAATAGGCAAGAAACAACAGCCTTCCATGTGTATGCCTCTCATAAAACATGTCTCAGATTAATTGAGAAGTGAGGTGAAGTGTTTTATGGGCCTAGAGGAAAGGCACTACACATGCAATGTGGGAATTTCTTCATTTCCCTTCCTGGGCTCTGCTAGGAGTTTGACTGCTCCTATTGGCTCTCATCTATCCAGTTAGCTATTGGGGGCTGATTAAACTGTTACGTTTTTTGTTCCAGCTTGCATTAAAGGAACAGTATTGGGTTTCATTGTGTTGAGAGATTTAAACCCAACCTTGTCTGACACATTTTGAATTCACCTCTTTAATGCATTCATACATGCCCTAGTCACAGTATCAAAGTGGAAAGCACCAACTTTATTCCTTAGTCACCTTGAATAAAAATGATGCCATTTATTTTTAACAAGTTTGGTTATATTTGGATCCAAACACCATCAGTTCTGATGGACTTTAGTAATGGGAATGGAGGTCTACGATTTTTTTTTTGAAAACTTATTTCTAACACTTTCTCTTCTTTGTAAATCTAATTGCTTTTGGCTCGCCAAGTGTTCATGGACAATTGCTTTTCTCACTGTTACAAATATGTTGCAAGTGGAGCTTTTGTATTGAGGGTTGCTGACCTGAATCTGCTTGCTTCGCAGTCACATTCAAAGCTTAGGAAAGCCAAGAATTTGAAAAGACAATATTCATTAGTCACAGTCCCGACCAACAGTGCCTTTGCACCCTCTTCACATAATTGCCAAACTATCCTATTAATGCCCACCTAGTCTCCTGTGCAGAGAAATAGAATAAGAGCAGTGCAGAATGGATGCAGAGACAAACAGGAACTGGAAACTGTCTGTCATTTTCGACCCCAATTTAATGCTGTCCCACACAGATTTGCTGTTCTCAATTTCGGGAGAAATTATCTATATCAGACAAGCAGACTCATGGGCCAGAGGTTATAGGAAATGTCAGTTTATATTAAAAAGGAGCCCACCTCAAATCTGGCTTTGTGTTTGCACCTTGCATTGATAATGAGGTTTTCCAAGCCCCAATTCTGCTTTTTAGTCCTGGGGGACACATATTTTAATTTTTTATTGGCTGCAGTGGAATTTTAGCAGATTCATGGGAAGTCCCTCCCATATGCTGCCTGATCCATTTAACTGAGGATTGCAGAGGTGTGTGTGTGTGTGTGTGTGTGTGTGTGTGTGTGTGTGTGTGTGTGTGTGTGTGTGTGTGTGTTATAGTAGAAGAGGATTGAGGTGATTTCAATTAAAATAGCACATCTCTGTGTCTATTTAAAGTGGATGCAAATTAGAACATTTTAATGCACTTAGTCAATTTTTTTCTCTTAATGTGCTTGGATTCTAAAATCTGAGCATAAAATGGGTTGTGTTAATGAAAACAATAGAAAAGAAGTCTGTATATGTCTGATTTAATCTTTGTGTTAGTATGTATTGTATGGAGTCAAACTTTAGAAGTAACTCTGTCTCTGACTGTCATCAGTGTGTGCACCCTCACTGTGAATTGACAGTCTCACATGATTTTCAGAGTGAAGCATTGTGTATGCTTGCAGTTTTCATTTGTTTTCCTGACTATTTCTGTTTGAATATTTTCTTAATTTGTATGTTTAGCTGTATCACATGTTTAGAAACTTGGAAAAATATAAAATATTACAATTATGCTAAATGTACAGAATGTAATTCTGTAATTTTGTAATTTTACAGTAAATTCTGTAAATTTACAGAAATGGTAGAGAGTTTTTCAAATAACTCTTTCTAAGATCTAACTCTTGGAGTGAGGTCAGCTTCATTGACACAGAAATTGATAGACACCATTCAAGGAGTCCACCTTTAATTCAGGTATAAATCTCCTGATGGAACAGAAGCCAAATATGAAATGTTCAGTACAGTATTTATACATGAATTCTTTTTTAAATTAAGGTAGATTTAATAATCTACCCTTTTATCCTGTCATTCCTATATCACACCCCCAATTTTCCTTTAGAAAGAGATCTTTGAATTAATTCTTTTGTTTAGTTTTTTCCTGACTATGACCAATAACAACATGTCTTTAAACCCCTTAAATGGTAACAAACATTCATAATCCATCTTTTGGGAAATATGGGCATTGTGTTTTCTAGACTGCTTCTTCTTGTCTAGGGGACATTGGTATCTTTGAGGGAACCTTAAAAAATAAGGATAATTGTTAAATCTTGACTGGTGTATTCTTTGAGACTGCATCATCTCAGTCATCAGCCTTGAAGCTATCCTGGATGCTGGATCACCTGGGCCATCTGTTTTTATTGGTATCTGGTCTCCTTGTTCTGAAAATACATAAACTTTTAAAGGTAACCTATTTTTGTATTAATAATAGTGAAGACTGTGTGTTGTACATAAATTAGCCAAAAATGATTTTTTTTGTTTTATGTTTGAACAGGTAAAATATATGTTGCGTGCTTTGTAGTTTTTATAGGGTTATTTCTTTATGTCTGTAGTCAGGATTTTCAGGGGTCTTCCCCAATCAAATCTGATCCATATCAACCTGGAATGAATCCACAGCTTTTCATCTCCTGAGGAAATAAAAGCATAACATTTTACCCAAAGTAACATATCATTTTACTTTCATTTAGAAGTCAAGATATTATTTAAAAATATATAGGTTAGGTTAATCCAGCAGTTTTCATAATCCAATGTGTCTTAACAGCTATAGTTCTTTAAATAGCAATCAGAAAATCTAAAGACAACACAATAACATACAGAATCTAGACTTTCTGTGTATTTCCCATCTTTATATCACTTATTATATTTTTTTACTCTATTCCTTTTCTAAGGACTTTATTATTATTTTTTGCAGATTTTTTATTTGATTTAGAAACAAGATTGTTTTACATGACAGTTCCAGTTCCCCCTCTCTCTCCTCCTCTCCTACAACCCCCCAACTAAAACCCTACCTATCACATATCTTTTCTGCTCCCCATGGAGGGTGAGGCCTTCCATAGGCTGTCATCAGAGTCTATCATATCATTTGGGATAGGACCTAGGCTCATCACTGTGTGTCTTGGCTCAGGGAGTATCCCTCTATATGGAAGGGGCTCCCAAAGTCCACACCTATGCTAGGGATAAGAACTGAACTACTACAGGAAGTCCTGTAGATTTCTGAGGTTTCCTCACTGAAACCCATGTTCCTGGGGTCTGGATCAGTTCTATGCTGGTATCCCAGCTATCAGTCTGGGGACCAAGAGCTTCCCAATATTCAGGTCAGCTGTTTCTGTGGGTTTCACCAGCCTGGTCCAGACCTCTTTGCTCATCACTTGTCCTTCTCTGCAACTGGATTCCAGTTCAGTTCAGTGATTAGTTGTGGGTGTCGGCTTCTACTTCCACCAGCTGTTGGATGAGAGCTATGGGATGGTAAATAAGTCAGTCATCAATCTCATTATCAGGGGAGGGTATTTAAGGTAGCCTCTCCTCTGTTGCTTAGATTGTTATCTGGTGTCATCTTTGTAGATCTCCAGACATTTCGCTAGTGCCTGATTTCTTTGTAAACCTAAAATGTCTCCCTCTATTATGATATCTCCTTTCTTGTTATCTTCTATTCTTCCCCTGACTCAACGTTTCTGCTCCCTCATGTCCTCCTCACCCCTCCTCTTCTCCCCTTCTCATTCTCCTAGCTCCCTCCCATGTCTTCCCATGCTCCCAGGAAGATCTTGTCCCTTTCCCCTTCTCCAGGGGACCATGTATGTCTCTCTTAGGTTCCTCCTTGTTTACTAGCTTCTCTGGCAATTCCCATTGTAGGCTGGTAATCCTTTATGTCTAAAATCCACATATTAGTGAGTACATACCATATTTGTCTTTTTGTGATTGGCTTACCTCACTCAGAATGGTTTCTTCTAGTTCCATCCCTTTTCCTGCAAATTTCAAGATTCCATTGTTTTTTTTATTCCATTGTGTAAATGTACCACATTTTCTCTATCCATTCTTCACTTCAGGGGCATCTAGGCTGCTTCCAGTTTCTGGCTATTACAAATAGTGCTGCTATGAACATTGTTGAACAGATGTCCTTGTTGTATGAATGTGCTTCTTTTGGGTATATGCCTAAGAGTGGAATTGCTGGATCTTATGGTAGACTCATTCCCATTTTCTTGAGGAGATGCCATACTGATTTCCAAAGTGGCTGTACAAGTTTGCACTCCCACCAGCAGTGGAGGAGTGGTCTTCTTTCTCTACAACCTCTCCAGCATAAACTGTCATTGGTGTTTTTGATTTTAGCCATTCTGAAAGGAGTAAGATGGTATCTCAGAGTTGTTTTGATTTGCATTTCCCTGATGGCTAAGGATGTTGAACACTTTCTTACGTGTCTTTCATCCATTTTAGATTCCTCTATTGAGAATTGTCCATTTAGTTCTGTGCCCACAGTGAGATGGATTCTTCCACACCCATCATTAATAATTAATATAATAACCCATAGATGTAGATGGAAGTTTCTGTCCCTCCAGGTTCTAGAGCTGTTTGGTCCCAAATAAACACACAGAGCTTATATTAATTTTAAACTGTTTGGCCTATTGCTTGGGTTTATTGATAAACTCTTTCAACTTAAATTAACTCATAATTCTTCTCTATGTTTAGCCTCATGGCTTGGTATATTTTCTTGGTAAGGCATTCTCATCTTGTTTCCTCTGTATCTGTCTGGCAACTGTGTCTCTGCCTTTCCTCTTCCCAGAATCCTCCTAGTCTAGTACCCCACCTATATTTCCTGCCTGGCTACTGGCCAATCAACATTTTATTAAACCAATTCCAGTGACAAATTTTCACAGTGAACAAGAGCATTATCAAACACCATTCACCTTTTTTTTTTCTTTACAAAACAAGAACCCTGAATCTAATCTTCTTTGTTTAGCTGTTTTCTGACCGTTATCCATAACAACTTGTAATCAACATGCTAAACAAAGACAAACATCCATAATCCATTTTTTAGGAAATGTGGAACATAGATTTCTAGGCTATTTCCTGCTGATTGGGGGCACTGGTAGTCTTATGGGAAAAAAATTTAGGATTATGGTCAAGTCCTGACTAGAGTACTCTGTGAGTCTGGATCATCTCAGCCAGCAGCTTTGGAGCTGTTCTTGATGTGGATCTCAGAAGAAACTGCAACAAAGGTCCTCTGAAAGGCTAAATCATCTGGACCATCTATTCCCACTGGGGATTTTTCAGGGGGTCTTCCTTGATCAAACCTTATTTTTCTTAATACAGAATGAATTCACAGCCTCTCATTTCCTGTGGAAACAAAAGCAAAACCTCTTCTCCAAAGTAACATATCTTTTGACTTAAATTTTGAAGTAAAGGCATTTTCAATATATATATTGAACTAATCCAGCAACATTTATAATCAAATGTGTTTTAGCAGCTGTTGCTCCTTCCTCAGCTACCAAACAATTCAAAGACAATAAAATAACACACAGTATCTAGCCTCTCTGTGTAATTTCCATCTTCAGATCTCTCTCTCTCTCTCTCTCTCTCTCTCTCTCTCTCTCTCTCTGTGTGTGTGTGTGTGTGTGTGTGTGTTTCAATTCTCTATTTTCATCTCTCTCTCTCTCTCTGTGTCTGTCTTTCAAGACAGGGTTTCTCTGTGTAACAGTCTTAGCAATCCTAGAACTCACTTTATAGACCAGGCTAGCCTCCATATCACTGAGATCCGCCTGCCTCTGCCTCATATGTACTAGGATTAAAGGAGTGAGCCACTAGCCAATCAGCATTTTATTAAACCAATATTAGTGACAAAACTTCACAGTGAATAAGAGCATTATCCCACATCTCATAGACTTACATACAGGCATCTGATGGAGGCATTTTCTCAAGTGAGGCTCCTCTGCTCAGATGACCTAGTGAGAAGCTGACAAAAACAAAATCAAACAAACAAACAAAAAATCAAAATACATACACAAAAATACATTCAAAAATTATAATTATTTCAATGGTGTTGTGAGCTGCCATATTTTTGTTGTGGAACAATTTTGGTGAACAGTAACCTGGAGAGGAAATAAGCTAAATAAATGTGGACTAGAATCATGGACACATATTTACATCTGACTGCAAATAAGGACTTGTGTGATTTAATGAAATGCATTAGCACCACCTCACAATTTGAGCATTTTTTGAGACTTGTGACGTGGTCCTAGGTGCTACTACAGAAGGCTAGTAGTCACTGAGCTCGCAGAACATGCAACACATTTTTATATTATTTTTAGGCAAAGGGAAAATGATCTATTTTTTAAATTGGCAGCATTTCCAGTCTACATTTATAAAGGAAAAAAAGACTGGCTAAATTTTCAAAATCCACTTGCCTCAAAAAATGCTTTTCTTTCCTTTTCTTCAAGAAAGTAGTCCCTGGAGGGAGAATTTTACTTTTGACAGACATGTTGGGAGGTGATGTTTCAGAGCTAGTGTGCAGTTTGCCAGCATTGCTTGCACTTTGGTAGGTAACAGGAGCCTTTACCAGGTGGACTATCTCTGGAAAGATTAATACATTCAGTTCAAATGTGTGAGCAAACTTCAAGCATGCTGGGAGGTTTTTGTCTTTATCTCAACTTCCAGCACATCAGAAGAAATTCACTTTGATTGCTTCTTGTATGAATTAATCTGTTAAGACACCTATCTATAAGGAGTCAGAGAGGCCAGGACCAAATGCAAACCCACTCTTCTCTCTCTGTTCTTCCAAGCATCCGAAAGACATCTGCTTACATGCAAACAGACCCCTACTGGATTTCTGTTAGTAAAACTAGCAGAAACATACTTTAAAGTGAGATTTTTTTAAAAAAAGTGATTAAGTTTTTTGTCTATGAGGATTCGTGATTTCAATAATCAGAAACTGTCTGGGTATCTTAAGTAAGCTAATTTCTAGAACATCTAGACTAGAAGTTCATTAAAATTTAGTACCTTGTCACAGAGACTTGAAGAGTGACCACAGAATTTAAGTTGGATGCTACTGCAGGGACTAGTACAAAAGAAGACCCTGGGAACATCCATCTAGGATTCAGTAAACCATCAAGAACAGAATGATGTGGGAGTGGTTATGGTTAGTATAAACATATAAAACATATAAACATATAATCTTCAGTGGTGTAGCCACTGCTGAGTGTCCTGTGCTCTTGCAAATGGCTTCTGATGCCCCTGTGAGAAGCCCTAGTTAAAATCATTAGGTCACCAAAACACTGAGTGAAAGCAGAAGAGAGCCAGGTGAGAAGATAAAGGGGATCACAAAGAGGGAGCGGGGACCAGAGAGACTAACAGGAGAGAATATGATTTGAATATATTGCCTACATGTACTAAAATGTCATAAGGAGACCAGTTATATAAAATCAATATATACTAATAAAATAAATTTAAAAAATTAAAAATATAGTTTATTGACAATAAAGGGCTTTTCTAATATAAGGACATTAGGGCAATGTGCAGAGTTTTTGTAGAAAGTCATAGTTATGAAAATTTTTGTCTTTCTGAAATGGTTGTCTGTGAAAATATTCATGAGAACCACTAGTAGACACTGGAGAATGACCAAGTAGGAGTGTAGAGCTGTTTAAAATACAGTTGGAACCACATTGGATAGAACATTGAAATGCCAAAATTGATATTCATATCAAAATTGATATGAATTGATATTCTTAGTAAATATATATATATACATATATATATGTATATATATGTATGTATATGTTTTTCGAGACAGGGTTTCTCAGTATAGCTTTGGAGCCTATCCTGGTACTCGCTTTGGAGACCAGGCTGGCCTCAAACTCACAGAGATCTGCCTGCCTCTGCCTCCCAAGTGCTGAGATCAAAGGCGTGAGCCACCAACTCCCGGCTTAGTAAATATTTTTAAAACTACTGTCTTACTTGAAAATGCCATGTGTTCCAGGTGCATTGTTGATCATCTGCTAATGGAAATATTAATTGTGTATTTAAAGAGTTTGCAGTATATGAAACTCAAAAAGCAGATACACTGTCTCAATAACAAATGCCCCTGAAATTCACATGAAATCCTGAGGATATACTTCATTGTTCTTAGAAGATTTCTGTGCCTTCATCTGTGCTTTTGTGCAGGGAGGTGTTGTTGAGATCTTCAGACACATTGTTTGGTTGCCCTCACTCACCAGTGTAAGCCAGTGGTTAGTTTGAGGTTACTCTCTCAGTCATTTGAAAGGGACTGTCGGGGCCACTGTGGTGAGTTTCAGAGATTGTCAGACTTGGGAGTAACTCTCCTTCAGTCCTTTCAAGCTTGGCACAGAATGTAAGACACTGGCTGGGGTTTCTGTGTATCTGACAGATAACTGTACTCCAGTTAGACTGCTTGCTTTACAAAGTGAATTTTTTTCTAGTTTGTCAGATAACCTGAATTCAGTTTCTAGCACCCACATCCAGTGGTTCACAACCACCTCTAATTCCAGCTACAGGGTATCTGATGACCTATTCTGGACTCTATTGTGTTCACATGGCATATGCGTACACATACATACATACATACATACACACACAGACACACACACAAAAAAACTAAAACATTTTTTAAAGGGACTTTTTCAACTTACATGATGTTTTTTGTGGAAATTAATTTGCTAATAGGGAAATTAACTAAGGTTTCTTAGAGCTGCTTACCCAAAATATTGCATAAACCCAGTTTGAGTTTAATAACTTTATAAAGGCATTCTTCTGGTGTGGTCATTCTGGTAGTTGCCTCTTTCCCTCTCTTCTACCTCACATACCTCTTCCTCCCTCCTCACTACCATCCCTATTTTATATGAAGCAAAATTATCATATACATCTATGGACACAGGTCATAATTTGATGCATATGTACAAAGTGTCATGATCATACCATTGTAAGTAATGTTTCCATCTCCTTAAATATTAATCATTTATTTTTAAAAGATTATTTATTTTATGCATATGTATGATTGTTTGTCTCTATGTGTATTACCTACATGCAGTGCCCACAAAGTCTAGATGAGGGCATAAGAAAGATACTTTGGAACTGGAGTAACAGGAAGTTTTGTAGTACCTGATGTATGTGCTAGGAAGCAACCCAGTCTGTTGCAAGTGCTCTTAATTGCTGAGCCATATTTACAGCCCTATATGATTGGGGGGTGGGTCAGGAAACATCATGCTGTTTTCTTCAAGTTCCTTACAGGAAGAATATATTGTAAGTAGTTGACAATAGCCACCTCGTTGTGTTCCAGAACAGAGCGTACTCTGCCTGTCACTGTACATGGTATGTAACTGGGTTGTTTTCAGCTCCAGCCCTGATACTTCTGAACCCCAGTGACCTCAATTCTACTTTCTACTTCTATGAAATGAACTTCTTTTAAGTTTCCACAGATGATTGGGAACATGCAGTTTCTGTGTTTCTATCCCTGGATTATTTCACTTATCATGTATATCCAGTTTTATCCAGTTAACTGTACTATAATTTTGAAACATTTCTTTTGACTGGTTCTCTTCTGCAGCTCTGTCTTTAAGGTCAGAAATTCTTTTTTTTTCTGATTTAGTCTGTGGTTGAGGTACTTAGTTATATTTCTATTTTATTTACTGATTCATTCAGATATAACGTTTCTCCTTTGTTCTTTATGATCTGTCTGTGTTTGCTGGACTTGTCAGGGTGATCTTAAACTCTTTCCCCAGATTGTTGCATTATCTATTTGTGTGCTCTTATACCATTTTAACTTTTGTAGGAATCATAATTTCAAAGCCTTTGCATGCAATTTTATGTTAATGCTTCTTGTATATAACAGTATTTATATAGCTTGCAGATTATTTGCCTCTTTAAAATGCATAGATTGCTCTTTAAAGAAGATACTTTCCTTGGAGATGTGACCGTGGCATTGTTTTAGGAGACAGGCTAGGGGGTGGATGGACATAACACTATAGTGTTTATCTTACTTTTGTAGCTGTTCACTGCTAGCATAGGCTTTATTTGCTGGAGGCTCTGGACTTGATGCATCTAGGTCTGGTTTTAGGGTACCATTCAGCCTTCACAGGTCACATGAGTCAAGATGTTTCCAGTGGACTCAGGCCAGCATATCAGTGTTCGCGGAAGTCAGGACCAGGAATTTGTGAGTATCTGAGGGCCTTGTGGGAGGCAGGCTGTACCAATAGGCCTAGGCATGGTAGCTGGCAGTGTTGGAAGGGTGAATAGGTGCCTTCTTGGGGCTTTAGTATGAACTACCTAAATGCTTCCTGGTGTTGAGGTTTAGGTGTGAGCACCCCCTGCTGAGTCCCATGGAATGTGTACTATGAGCTACTCAGGGTGGGTAGCTACTCTCATTCCTGGGTACCTCAGGCTGAACCATTCAAAGAAAACATCTGGCTGTTTTACAGAGTCATAGGGGACAAAGGGTGGTTGCTTACCTTGTTCTCTTGCCTGAGTGTGCTGAGATGTTGTGATATCTTCCCACATGCTTCACAAGCCCCCTGAAAGATGAAGTCTCAGGATAAAATTGTCAGGAAGGTACATGGATGGGTGGCACAGCAAAGCATATGCTGAGCTGTTTCTCCAAGTCAATGTATTTATGTGAATTGCTCAGCCACTCCTCAAACTCAGCTCAAGGCAGGCCTGTGAGCTGTTCAGCAGCAAACTTTTCAGTGTCTGTAGTGTTAGTGAGGACTACTGGGGTTGGTCTACTCATCCTTTCCAATGCTGGGAAATACAGCAGGCTTCGTGATCACACTCACCTGGAAAGGCTAGGCAGTAGATGGTGTGTCTTAGTGTCACTTCTGTAATGTCATCTTCAGTTTCCATGCTGCTTAACATCTGTGCCTCATCAGCCTGCACTCTGAGGTTCTGCCTCCTAAACCATGGAAGCAGGTTCTTCCTTTTTCTTGGCCCCTTTTCTGTTAGATTAGAGTATATGAAGCATCCCTTGTCAGACATCTTACTGATGCCTGCGGCCCGCTTCCCCTTACCATAGGCTTTGTGATAAGAACACTACACTATCAATCCCAGTAATGGAATAAAATAAGAGGATTATAGCAAAGACAGTTCTCCTATATGGAAAGTCGGTGCTTAATTCTGCTGTTTTCATTGAATTAGAAATGATCAATAGAGAGATACCTGAAGATACTACACTGTGAGCATTAGATGGTAAATAAAATAAAAACACCTTTTTCTTTGTAGGGATTAGTGTGAGTGTAATTGGAAATTAAAATTTTATTTGAGAATGCTGTGACTAACAGAGAGTATATGAGAAGAAAAGTCTGCAGTGTTATCCCTCTGCTATGGATATTATTTCAAACTATAATTTGTATGTGTACATGAACATCACAAAATACATGTACCGTGCAATTATACTCAACCACCTCTGTTGTTCTCAACCATGTGTGTGAATTTGCTTCTGTTAAAGCAGGGACACAGGGTGGGTTTGACATTTATTTCAGGGATTCCACATTTAACTGAGAGGTTTCTTGAATGGTTCAACTGGCTTTGCCTTACCAATCTGTTCTGCACAGTTTGTGTTTCTGTTTGTGTAATCAGTTTGCAAGAAGATTCAGTCTCATTAAATTAGTCAAAACTACATCATAGAAAGCAAAGTGCTCATTTCTCTCACCATCACTTGTCCAGATTTGATCCTTGCTGATGCTGGCTGCTTTGGAAAGTCAGCTTCACCCATAGAAGATGCTCTGCATTTGATATCAAAGAAATCGAGTCAGTGTCTGAGAGCAACTCCAGAAGCAGAATTAATTCTAAGTCTTCTGTGTAACAGCCGCATCATATTAGGGGACTAGTGTTCTTAGAGATAAGCTAAGGCCACACGTTTTCATGAGCCTTTAAACCATAGGGTAAAATCTGCATACAGTTAAATGCCTTTGTCACAACTGTACATACAGAGGGATGCGTCTTGAAGATATCATGCACTTGTGTAACTCAAAGCCTTTTAAAATATAGACCACCCTGTTGCTATAGCTCTGGTTCTTTCCTTTACATTTTGAATTTGGACCCCATCACCACCCAGCAAACTGCTCTTCTGATTTCTGTCTTCATAGGTTAGTAACACCTATTCTAGAACATTAAAGAAATGGCTGCATGCAGTATGTCTTTCCGTGTTCTCTTTACACGAGTGTTGTTAGAGTGACGAGTGGCACTTCATAAGTAGGAAACATTCTCTTTTTAATTACTGAGTGTAACCTCTTTTGTCACAAGAGACATCATTGCTTTATGATCCACGCTGAGACTATGTGGGAAGAACAGATCATCTTAATGCAAGTCAGAAACTAACATCCCATTTGAGGACTTTCTCCTGCATGTAGGTCAGTTTCTTCCTGTACCCTATCCTGTAACACAAAGCATTTCTGTATGAAAATAATCAAATCACATCAACAAGTAAGTTCATATATTTCAGCATAAGCATTCTGGGATAATTGCATCAGGATGTTGGAGTTTTAACTGTATACTTATTGAATATTTTAACTCATTAAGTAAATGCTTACTGGCAGTGTACTCTGTGGCAGGCAGAAGACCATACTAATTACCTCATGCTTTCAAATGATACATAAAGGCTCTAGAAATGAGCCATCAGGATCTGTTCTAAACCAATGCTATTTACTCATTAGCTTCAGGGTTAGTCTGTCACTTTGTCAGCGATGAATGTGAAAAAGACATTGTGAAGATGGAAGGTCTGTAAGAATGTTGGGAAGTATCCAGAAGAGTAAGCCCTGCACAGCACTTTTCATGAACAACTTGTGCTCTAGGCTTTCCTTTTCTGCTTGTGGTTGAAAAATGGACTCTGTGGGGTTGAAGAAACATGGAGATTTTAATTAAGTTTTAATTAAATGTTTTCCATGGTTTTGCATAATAAGGAGATAATATCAAATCTAATTCCTACGAAATCTAACATACATCTGGGTAATCAACACGAGAGGACTCTGTAAGCACGGTATCATCTGGTGCAGTTTCCATAAGTATATTTTATGGTGATGGTCCTCACAATGTGTCTGTATGTGTGGTAGGATTGGTGAGCTCAGGACTGTAATCTGGGACAGCCTGTTTACTTCCAATTGCATTGGATTACTGTAAGGACTATTTGGTGATTTAATGAGCTTAGTATAACCCTACATTTGCTGACCTAAACAGCCTGATATGGGCACTCCTGGGTTCAAGATGTCCAAGCGGGTAGACCATAAATCTCTGTATCAACTTTCAGTTGTGTGATCACAGTAGGTGCCATCTAAATTCTGTTTTAGAAAACATGGTTCTTTGGGATAAAGGCATACCAGATCAGCAAAGCCATAGCTGGCTGAACATGCAGCAGTACTTTAAGTTATTGTGTTGTCATACTTCAGCTAGAACCCACATTTAGGGATGTGTTTCCAAATGAAAATTCAAAGGCAAGAACTCCAAAGATCAATTAACAAGACCGAACCTTTAACACATGTCATATTTTATCATTTTTGCTTGTGACATATATCATAAGCAAGGGGGAAAAGCCTGTATTTCTCTTGACTACTGGGAGATTAGAGTTTAAAAAACAAAACCCCAAACCTGTGACATTTAATACAAGCCAACTGACTAAATGTGAGCTGGCTTTTCTCTAACTGAAATGATTTTATTAAGCTTTAGACTTCAAGGAGAAATGATGAAGAAAATCATACTTCCCTTTCCCCATTCAGCCTTTTTCCTTACTCTGTTTAGCTTTTTCATCAAGTATATATTAATATTCTTAATTTCAATGCCTGTGTTTTCACTGTAAATGGTTTCTAAAGTTTCTTCTAAATTGAAAGTTGATGGTTTCAAACTCACTGCTTTTCATATTAACACAAATATGAGTAAATATTCAAGGAGTTTTGCTGAGAAATGCAGCAAGTTCGACATTATTTTCTGTCTGAATTTGAAAATCTGGTTTCTAGAGGCATATAGGTGTAAATCCACCTCCTTGGTAAGATACAGACTCTATTTGAATTTGTGTCTGTGGCATAATTTATAAACTACTTGAGTTACTTTACACAGTATTTATGAGGCATGCCATACATGCCATAACACCTGTAAGACATTTTGGCTGACATGGCCAAAATAGAGTTCGATACAAGTAAATATTTGTTCTTACCATTTAGGTACTATGAACATAGGTAACATGCCTATCTGTAAAAGTACTTCTAAAATTCCCATGTTAGGCAAGGTGCATTTTAAAACAGAAGAAAGCATAATGATTATGGCTAAATATGGCATTGTCTGTCTATTCTGGTCTTACCAACAGGAACACTCTGACAGTATTTGGCTGGCTGGGGCCCAGAGCAAGGCAGGACCATAATCTATCTAGTTTCCTCATTGTTCAGCACTGGGCTCAGCCATGTTTGCTGAAGTGACAGAGAGAAAATGTTGAGTTCATGAAAGAATGAAACGACACAATAAGCCCATCTGCCAGTGATACTCAGGGTAAAATCCAGCCTTGGGCAAGTCAACATCATTATAGTGTTGGATAGAGAATTGATCCAGATGTGCCTACATGTTGATATGTCCCGATTATTGACATACAGAGACATGTGGTGTTATAGTGACTTCAAAAACATGGTAATTCTTTTTATTTATTCATAGCAAGTTTCAGGAACTCACAGTAGCAGTTCGCCTCAGTTCTACATTTTTTATTTTTATGTTAAGAACATGTAGGATTGGGAGAAAAGAGATGACCTGTGTTGGAAATCCATTCATTGTAGAACCAGGAAATAAACTCTTTGGGGGGGGCTTCTCCCCCCAGGCTATGCTACTCAGCATCAGTCCACAGTGTTCCCTTGGTAAAGATAGAATTTTCAGCATGGGACACTTTTGCAACCCCAGATTCCCATCATAAAATGTCATTAATATGAGTGGTTTATAGTCCTAAGATTAGAGAACAAACTCTTTAGTGTGTGTCATGAAAGCTACAGTGCTGGGTATTAATCATGCTTCCCTTTCTTTGTCTTCAATTTTCCTGTTGTGAGTGGGGGCCAGTATGGTGGCATGGGATTGGAACTGCAGGTCATGTCTTAAGGGGCATTTCTGAGATGGACAGAGACTGAGAATTATGAATGTCTCTTGGGTCTGATGAATTTGTATACCTACATCCAGATGACTCACTGGGTAAAGGCACTTACCTCTAGGCAAGTGATCTGAATTCAGTCCCTGGAAACCACAGGGTGGAATGAGAGAACAGAGTCCTGCAAGGTGTCTTCTGACTACCACAAACTCACTGTGGCATGTGCCCCCAGCCCCCAGCAGTAAATAAATGAACATAATAATAAATAAAATAAATGAATAAATAAATAAGGATTGGTGAAGTCAATTCAGATCCATGGTGTGTGGCAGCATTCTCTCCTACAGCAATGTATGTACCAGTACTGGTGGGTCTACTATTTGAAAACGAATATGTCTTCATGTCCTAAGTCCCCTCTGTCAGGTGCCACCTCCCCATATCCTGTGTGCAAAGTCAGACCGAAGTGGAAATGTACCGGGGAACTAAAAATCTGCCAATGGAAAAATTAGTTGAAAAAAATCCAGATGCTTCTACTCTTTTAAAGGTCAAATATGGTTGGCTCATAAAGCTGAAAATAGTGTGAGAGGCAACGTTTAATAAATCTTGGAATTTGGTAGCAGAGGAAAAGTGGTGAATTTATAGACCTTAAGCCTGGTTGCTTGGATTGTCACGTTATGCCAATCTAAGAATGGAAGAGATTTCTTCCAGCTGTAAAACTGTGGGTTAGAAGAAATGTCACACTTTAACTTTTTCCTCTTATTTAAGTGAATATCCATATGTTGTGAATGTTACCAGATTTCCAGGCTTTAGGAACAGAGGGTGTTTTATTCATAGGGCAGGCTTTGTGTGAGCCACTGTGGTGCAAATCCTTCGTCACAACTGCGAGCATACATATGCACTCTCCTCTTTGGATATGTCAGCTCTTGGGTAGGAAGAATAATTTCGTTGTGGCCTTCACAGCTTTTGGCTTTTGTCTAAAAGATCCAGAAGTGCAGAGGTCATGATGCATTGCTTCAGTGACACGAGCACTTGTCCCTGAGGACTGACATTTCAGGAACTCCTTCATGTGTTACAAAGCCACATGCAGACTGTTTGAAAGTCTGAGTTCACCACGGGGAGAGTGACAGGGACCTGGAATAAAGCCTTTTCACTGGAAACCTTTAGGTATAATTAGATTATTCTAGCAGGTAGTGGATTCATGTCAATCCAGCCATCTCCAGAGGATGCAAGAAGCCAGTAGCATCACAGGACAGCTTTTTCTGGCTGATTTCCACTGAGCTCTGAGTTAACTTCAGGGACCTTTTGAACTGCCTTCAGGGTGTAGGCATATGAATGTAGGGGACTCAGGAGACATTTTAAAGATTCATTCTCCTTAGTTGTCACTAAGGACTCAAAGAGAACTTGGTTTGGTGGCAGTAATTCAAGGATTCTCTGAAGTGTGAAATACAGTCAAAAGCACAGTAATCTGGGATATTAGCACATTAGTGACTCAATTCTGGCATGACTCCTACAAAGTGTTTGTAAAACTGTGGTCAGGTGTATGGGAAAATATACTGAAACATATATAAATCTTTGAGCATGATTATTGTGGCAAGTGTGGCTTTAAAGGGACATGCGACGATATAATTAACTGGTAGTTCTTTAGTGTAAAAAAGCTCAAAGAACTTTGTGGCCATCGTGCTAGCTGCTTACCCATTCTCTCTTTCCACTCTTTGTTCTTTACTCCTATATAGTGTAAGCCTTTTATGATGTCATGATTCCCTGCTGCTGAGCTACCTGACCCCATTCTGACCAGTGTGGTCTGGTGGGGAGTACGCTATAATAGTTCATAAATGACATTCATCTCTACTGCAAAAAAAGAAGTCTATCCAGGCTCATCCATTGTTAACACTTCAGTTTTCATCTTTTTGCTTCCTTTAGAAGTCAAAGTACTGATTGATGGGCTGGCAAATACCATGTACTTATAGTTATGGTTATCAACCTCTCTTATTTAAGGCAATTTAACACTGTGGTGGCAAGATGCCTGTAATCCACCAAGTATTCTTTATTGCATTCAGGTTATTTTGTGATCCAATCTTGTGTGCTCCTCAGGTTGGCCTCAAATGCTTAGAATCAAGCCAAATCCTCACTTGGCTACCCAAGTAGCCGGTATTGTGGACACATGCCATCACACCTAGCTCTGACTTCTACCTAGCTTTCATTAATCACTGCTGGTTCACATAACTAGAAATAGTTTTTTTTTCTAATTTCTTTGTTTTATTTTTAAGTCTTTCACGGTTTTATTAAATATCTGAGTCTCCCAGGTGTCTCCATTTAGATTAGGAGGCAAGGAGTACGGTTTAGTGGGAGAGAGCTTGCCTAGTATGTGTGGATCCCTTGATCAGATTGTCAGCAACACACACACACACAAGAAATCGTGGAGGGTGGGGAGTTGATTGTGTATGTGTGAGAGGGACAGATGCAGGGGGTGAAGGGAGAGGAGACAGAGGAAAGGTAAGCAAACCTGAAGGAGAGAAACTAAAGTTTAGTAAAGACTGACAGAAGGATGAGCCAGTGAGGATTAGCTGTTCTCTAGTCCAGTTGAGAGGAGGTTATTAAATCTGTGAAATGCTTCCTTATAAAAGGAGACTCTATTTCTAGCATCACTTAGAAATTATTCACAAAACATAGCAAAAATATTTTCCAGATTAATGTATTGTATTTTCTAAGGTTGTTCTTAACTAACATTTAGGAACTAATTCCAAATCTTTAACAAACTCTTCCAGTAGAATATTTACAGGAGAGAGAGGGTATACAGTCCAAAATATTAAGGCTAACATGCCTGTATTTATGCTTATCAAATCAGGAAAGAATTTATAGTCTCGGTTGTACAGAACTGACCAAAAAATGACCCAGGTATGCAATAATGATTTAATTATTGATATATTATTAATGGCTAATTAGTTATATGTGACTCAGTAGGTAGTAGCCCAATGTTTTAAAAATATGCTGCTCTATGTAAATATTGCTTTGACAATAATGAGAATGTATCATTTCAGTATTTAATTACAAAGGTCCATGTAGCTTTTTAAGACTGCTTTTAATGTGCTATTTGTAGCAAGATTTGACTGTAAGCCCAGTGAACTTGCAGTACTTCAGTAGACTAAAGTATTGATTTCGACAGGACCGATTTCCTATGCAATGAGAAATGGTCCTAAGAGTAAAAATAAGAAAAAGAAAAAAAAATAAAGGAAAAAATCCGGTCTGGTGTGTCAAATGCTTTTTCACATTCAGATTTGTGCTGGTGACTATTTCATTATTGCAGTGGAGACCAGTGTCAGTGAGATGTTACAGATACCAACAGTGAGAAAATCTGCTTCTTTCAAGTCTCTGCTTTTGGCCGAGGCTACGGAGTTTCCCAGCGGTGTCTGTTACAAAGCAGTGTGCGGGACTTGGCAGCAACTTTGAGATAACAAGACTTCCATCCCAAAGACTGGCCAAGCTGCATGCTAAATTTTGCCCATCTGTCACCAGTCTCCCTGGTCCTGTATCAGAGTCAAATTTGGAAACGGGTGACATTGGAGGTACTTGTTATGCTCAGCAGAAGAAAACCCCAAAGGTCTTATTGTTCATGATGTTTCAGATATACTCGAGCAGTAAGTACTGCTCATATGGACTCCTAGTGTCCTGTTTTATGAGCTTCCAGTCCATAGTACCTCTGTGGTCCCAAGTGCGTGAACCTGAATGTTAGATGCAAGGAGAAGTGGTGCTACGTATTAGTTTTTATTTTATGCAACAAAGAACACATCTATGCAGCCTTTAATTGGACTGTATTTGTTGCTATTAACCACACAGTAGGGAAAATATAGACTATGACTTTGTTTTCATCAAACTATGGCTTAAAATAGTTTAGCTTTGTAAATCATTGAAATGCACTGCATCAAGTCTTACCTATTTTTCCAAATTAGTACATGTGAGTCTTGAATAGAAAGTTGATTAGCCATAAAATTCAAAACCAGGAATAAACAGAGTAATAGTTTAAGGAATTATGCTATCTGTGAAGTTGTAGCTGGACTTAGGCAGTCTGTGGGCAATGGCCCATTTTTCATGCCGGGCTAAATGTTATAGGATGAAGTCATGCTGTGAACATGTAGTAAGCTTATAGTCACTGTACTTTTCTGTTTGACTAGTACTACTCAATTAAAAATTTAAGAACAAAGCAATTACTTCCAAAATTAAAATGAAGGACATTGCCATAGTAGACTGTAGATCCACTATAGCAGTAGTTCTCAGCCTGTGGATAGCAATCACTTTTGGGGTTCAAGTATCATATATCTTGCAGATCAGATATTTACATTATGATTCATGACAGTAGAAAAGTTACATAGCAATGAAATAATTCTATGGTTGGGGGTCACAATATGAGGAACTGTATTAAAGGGTCATAGCATTTGGAAGGTTGAGAACTACTGCATGAAAAACTATTTACCCCAGCCAAGAAAATGAGCTATGTCTAGGTAGAGACCTCATTCCATTTGGACAGTCAGTCCCTTCAGGAAGGCAGGTTCACCATAAGCTATGCCAAAGGGAGGAATAATTTCCCCTTAAATGAGATGCTGTACTTTTTGCCAAGTAAATATACCCTTTTCTGTTATGTCTGTCCCCATTTCTAAAATTGTATCTCTCCTGTCTCTATCTTTCAGATGCAAGCCAAAGCCCAAGTGCTTGTTTTCTAGTACACAGGGCTCCGTTACTCTTAGTCTGGAGCTCCCCTCTGTTGTTTTCCATGAAGCTATTTGTCTGCTTTAGGACCTCCATGCTTAACTCAAGAGTTATGATTTCATCTCTTCTCATCCCAGTTTCCCCCTTTGTGCTGCTGAAGAAGATTCCAGTTTGTCAGTCCTCTGGTATTTATTAGCACAATTAAGAATCATGAGAGGGACCCCAATTTCCCTGGTTACATGTGGTACTTGCCCATGTATCTGGTACCAGCGTTATACAAACACAAAGAGTTTCATTTTTTAGCATCATTCACAGTCAGCGGTTTATGGAGCATAGTCCTGTGTTAGCCATGGCTCTGAGGGAGTGAACTGTATGAGTTGATTAAGTGATTGTGCCAGGTTTGAAGTGCAGATTATTCCTAATTGCTGGAAGAATTGGGTGTTGCAAAACTAAGCAGCTGTTCAAGGTCAGATAGCAAGTTAGATGTAAGGAGGATATTTCACACAAAGTCACACATCTCTGTATGGTTACAGTTCACTGTGGCAAGTTGTTAATATTACACTCTGGACTCAATTTTCAGGTTGGAGATTTGCAGTTTTATTTCTGGATTTAACATTACATATATTGATAATCAATAATTGCTATTGCAAACATGTGCTCTCATTTTATGCTCAGACTTTGTAGAACTCAAGAAGGAATCAAATACAACCAGCAATAGTGGTTAAAACCTAAGGATTAGAACACCCAAAGAATCAATCATATATTTTGCTACCAATCATAACAGGTTCAATTGAGGTTGTTTTGATTGGTACCTTTATATTCCCTTTGTATTATTTTAGGAATTTTGGATAATGGGATTGTCTGGAGCAGTAGTTCTCAATCTTCCTAATGCTGTATTTCTTTATGTTGTGGTGACACCAACCATAAAATTATTTTTGATGCTACTTCATAACTGTAATTTTGCTACTGTTATGAATCTCAATGTAAGTGATTGTGTTATTCAATGGTCTTAGGTGACCCCTGTGAAGGAGTTATTTAGTCCCTGGTTGAGAACCACTGGTTTAGAGGCTTAAGGCACTTGACACAAGGCCTGACCATTTGAGTTTGATCTCTGGGATCTACATGGTGTAAGGAAAGAAACACCTCTTGCAGGCTGTCCTTTGATCTGCCCAGGCATGTCTGTATACATCTACTTGTGTATGTACATATGTATGCACAACAATACAATAAATAGATATACGATAAATAAGTGTGCTTTAGGAATTTGCTTTCTGGCTTTTGCCTTTGTGTTTTAAAAACTTTGAATTTAGGACCAGTAACTTTGAATTTATTTGGGTGGTACTTGATAACTGTATTTTTTTATTTAAAGAATACTTGATTAGTTTTTGCAATCAAACTCACATAGATAAGACCTTACATATTTAATACAGTGCATTACCCCTGTACAAGTGGAAAAAAAATTAAGTTCAACATTTCTATACCAATATGGCTGTTAATTTCTGTACTATGCCAGCTCAACACGGTAAACTGGGATACTTTTTTTCAAAGTTGACAGCACAGCTAAAGTTTCCAAAAATTCATTTTATATATGTATATGTATATATTTATATTTATATAAAAATAGCATAACATAATAGCCATATGTTATGCATCAATAGCAGCAACAGCTTTTCCAGGTTCTGCAGTCATTTGAACAAAATTGTAGAGACATCCAGCACTCTCCATTTAAAAAAAACAAAACCAAAACAAAACAACAACAAAAAGTAAAAAACAATATCCCAGAAAACAGCACAGTTATGTTACTCTTGTGGTATCTGGCACCATTTTTTTTAAATTAGCTTCTCAGTCATCATCTGGAAGGAAACCATTCTGAGCAACATCATTAAAAACAGCTCTGATAAAGCACGGTCACTACTATGTATCATAAAGCAGGTCCACATATGAGTGAGTAAATATCATGTTTGTTTTTTTGTGATTGGGATAACTTTTTTTTGAAAGTCATGGAAGTAACCGCAATTTATTTCTCCACAGAAAATTGATGTTCTCCATGGAATACATGTAGCTCTGATGAAAGAATAAGGATTCTGGGGGAAAAAAGAGTAACAAAGTGGATCAGTGTGCTGGCTAGATTGATGTCAAGTTTACAGTAACCACAACCATTTTAGAAGAGGGAACCTCAATTGAGAAAATGTCTCCATAAGATGAGGCTGTGGGCAAGCCTGTAGGGCATTTTCTTATTCAGTGATTGATGGGGAAGGGCTCAGCACATGGTTATTCTGAGTTCTATAAGGAAGCAGGCTGAACAAACAATAAGAAGCAAGCCAGTACACAACACTCCTCCATGGCCTCTGCATCAACTCCTGCCTCCAGGTTCCTGCCCTGTTTAAGTTCCTGTCCTGACTTCCTTTGAAGATGAATAGCAATATGGAAGTATAAGCCAAATTCACCCTTTTATCCCCAACTTGCTTTTTGATGGTGGTGTTTCATTGAAGTAATACAAAACCTAACTAAGACAATAGGTCAATGGCTGAGGGAAAACAGGCATTAATTTTGGTGCCAATCGGGGTTAAGAGATAGAAGGAATGAAATATTATCCCTGAGTACTTTCCAAAGCATTGTCTCTCCTCTTGACCAAGAAATGTTGTCAGAAAGCTGATAACATTATTGTAGCCATCTTATAGATTAAGGACCTGGATTCAGAGATAGTATTAGTACAAACATCCATTTAGTAAGCAACAGTCTATGGAAACAAAATGAGGAAGCAAATTTTTATATAAAGTGGGTCAGCTGTAATAGAAATGAAGGGGATGGGTTTTTAAGGAGCATACAGGAAGTGAGCACTATAGAGTAAGAAGAGGGCACCATTGGTTGAATGAGCACTGAGTGTCAGAAGACTAAATGCAACAGAAAGGGTGTCATCGTTCTCTGGACATGTGGCCCTGTGGGGCCATTATAGCTTAGTATGCAGTAATGTTCTGTGATTATGTACTGGGGCCTGGGTAGGGGAGACATTCTTGTTCTTTGAAAGGGTGCTAGTACTGTTTGATGGTGAGGGAGAAGCACACAGAAGAAAAAGACCAGGTGGTGTGTTAGGACCAGAGTAAAGTGAAGCAGTATGAAGTAACAGAATTAGGAAAAGGGGAACACTCACTGGTGACTGTTTCCATGGAGGCCGGAGCTCTGACTTTTTATATAACCTGTGTGAGTATCATCCCATGGAGCTCTCAGCGACTCTCATGGCACACCTTCATAAAGTCAGCAGAATGGCATCAAGAATAAATGTAGCACTTCTCATTTACTCAGAGTTTATTATGAAATAGAACTGTGACTTACAAAGTGTTAAGTTTGAAAGTATTTGAAGGGAATGTAACTTTCTGAATCACAGATAGCTACAAATTCCCATCTCTCTTACTTCCTATACCACTGAGCTGATTTCCTACCTTGCATACTTCCTGAATCTTGCACAACCACGACTTTCTACCTCCCATACTTCTTATATCTGATAGCTGAGACATCTTACTTCACATACCTTCTGTAGCACATAGCTATGATTTTGTACCTCCCATACTTTATGCTTCTTTCACAGCCATGAATTCCTGCCTCACACACCTCTTAGCTCAAGTATTTGATACAGGGAACAAATTTCTTTTGACTCATTCCCCTCTATATAACAAAAATATTTTCCTGTGACCATTAGGAGATAATCTGTAATGTTACTCATCTTTGTAACAACACTGACATTAGAATACATTTTAAAATTTAAAATGTTGAATACCTCCATTAAAAAATTAGTTAGCCAAGGAAAACATTATATTATACCTGATAGTTTGTCATGGTTCACTGTTTAAAATTTCAAGTGCAAATAAAATTTTGAAATAGTCACACAGAATGACAGTACAAACTGGTTTCCTGTTCGTTTTGTTCTGTCTAAGACTATGCTGTGAATACTGTTTATAGAGTGTACTAATTAAATACAGGGACAGATAGTACTGCATGTGTTGGAGACATTGCACCTGAAGCAAGCTCAAATGGTTCTGAATTTTAAAACTGTATTTGAAATGAATGTGTGTGGTTTATCTTTACCTACCAGAGCTTAGTTAGAGTGGTGGAAAATAGGATTTGTTGTCCTCTGAACTGGTATGCAAAATACAATACTAATGAGAAGACAAACAAGTAACTATTAGAATATAGATGTACCTATGTATTATTAAATGCAACAAGCTCAATATGTGTATAATTGTTTAGAAAGTATATGTATATATTATTTTTCAGGATGTTTTGTCAGTGACATTTTCAAAATTACAGAAGCATGGTAGTAATGAAATAAGACCACCATTTAGCTTTCTCCATGGATTTAGATAAAATACAGGAGGAGATCCCTTTAATTACCTGTGCTGGGTGGATGGCTTCCTCTGTCACAGTTTTCTGTGCCACTACCTTGGGTAATGCCTTTCTTTCCTCTGAAATGACTCTAGTTTTATGTCAACTTGACACAAGCTAAAGTAATTGGAGAGGAAGGGACCTCGATTGAGAAAATGCCTCCCCAAGACCAGGCTGTAGGAAATTCTGTAGGGCATTTTTAAATTAGTGATTGATGGAGCCTGTTGTGGGTTGTTCCATCCTTGCTCAGGTGGTCCTGAGTTCTATAAGAAAGTAGGCTGAGGAAGCCACATGAGCAAGTCATTAAGCAGCATCTCTCCATGGTCTCTGCATCAGCTCCTGTCTCCAAGTCCCTGCCGTGTTTGAGTTTCTGTCCTGACTTCTTTCAATGATGGTTCATGATGTGGCAGTGTAAGACAAATAAACCCTCTCATACCCAACTTGATTTTTGGTCATGGTGCTTCACCATAGAAATAGTAACCTCAACTAAGACAGCCTCTCTTCTACCACTGAGTGCTGTAATAACTCTTCATGCTCTTCCAGCTTCAGTTAGATTCTAATCTCACTAATTGCTCATCATGACTTGGTCACCTGCTTCCTTTGAACATTGGGGGCACCATTTACCCTGCTCTGTGGGCCACCTCAGGATAATAACTTTGCAAATGTTGTCATTGAGGGGACCTTAAATCACTCTTCATTTGTCAGCACCTAGAGTTAGCTCTTGGATACTACTTGACCAAGCAAAAAGGAAATTATTCTTGAACGATAGTTTTTGTTTGTTATATAGATAAAACAATAATACTTTTTGGCTCTGTTTGTAGTATTAAAGAATTGAACCCAGGGCTTTGTGCTTATAGGCAGGTCCTTTACCACTTAGATACATGCCTAACTTTCAAAATTAGGATTTATAGAATATTAATACAATTCAGTGTGTGTAGTTAACTATAGTTCTATGCTTAACTGTATATTTTCTTTGAAAAATTTAAATTCATTTAGTATTTCTACTTTTAGAACAGGACAAAGAATTCTGCCCCAATCTATTTCTATCCCTCATCTTCTGCTATCTTTCTAATGCCTGAATTTTTGTCCCTTTTATATTTTTAAAGTTTGCTAAATTAAGTTTTGCACTCAGTGTTTAATTAGAATTGCCAATTAGAATTTAATTATAACTGTTTTATACATACCGTCCTTCTTTCTATATTTTTTTTCTTCCAGAAGTATATCCCCAAGTAATCCTTGCAGTGAGTTGGTTATGAGTCCCCTTTCCCCCTCTGTGTCTTGGAGAGTCTGCTTCTTGTTGTTTAGGGCCAGTGTAGCTGGACATTTAGTTTTAGATTGGCAGTTACTTGCCTTTTGTGTTGGGGAGTGTTTTGGCAGTCATCATACTTGATGGGAGAGATAGCATTCTAATTAGCATGGATCTGTACATAATTTACTATTTATCTTAAGAAGCTTTTAGTGTTTTCTCTTTGTCCTTAATGGTACTCTTTCAATATACATCTAAGCCAGAATTTAATAATAGATTTATATTTTTTCTTAATTTATTCTAATATTTGCTTCTGTTGTTGATACATCTTTCTCAAGTTTTTGAAAATCTCAGGTGTTGTGATTCCTTTAAATACAGGATCTTCACCATCCACTCAACTTGTAGTTTTTGGAACTCTGTTAACTGGACTGGGAGCAGATGGGATTGCTCAGCAATTTGAATGTTCAAAGTTAAGCAGAACCATGTGACTATCAGTGACCAATAGCAGCATTACCATGCTTGTTATTTCCAGGTTGAAGCAAGCCAAGGTCCCCATCCCTCCATTCTGCCTTAGCAATTATGCCCAAAGACCATAAGCAAATGCTAAAGACACTATTATTAAACCACTGGGATTTGGAATATGTTTATAATTTCAGTATTGCCTACTCTGTTATGGATAAAATGAGGAGCCTTTCAGTCCATTCTCTTTAAGCACTTTTAATCAATGGTTTTCCTTTATTTCCCTCATAAATCTTGTAGCTATGTGGTTATTTCTTTGGAATTGTTATGTTCCAGGTTAGTTCCTTTAGAAATGGTCTTGTGACTATTTCTCTTAGCCTGTGTGGCTGACTCTACATTCCTTATAAGCCATATGATGTTGGCTTATAAATATTTATAACTTCTTATGTTAGTATTGTACATTACATGTTTTTCCTCCTACAAGCACTTTAAATATATTTACTTAATGCTTTTTTGGATAGTTGTATTGTTTCACCCCTGGCAAGGATTTTGTCTACTTGATGTCAGCTGTCTTCCCTGGTACTTTCCCAGGATGATACAGGACTTTTCACTTGCTGAATAATTTTGTGTAGGGGCCTGTTTTGTTGCTCTGATTGTTCCTTTGGGTTTTGTTTTTCAGCCTCTTCCTGTTTGCCTCCTACATCTTTCCTGCCTGTTTGGCTATTCATATATGCAGTCCTCCTCGGTTTAGAACCAGCCTTTGCCTGCATTCCCTGACTTTTCAGTCCCACTGTGCAGATATATTTGCAGGTCTCCTTGCCCAGTCTACAAAGAAGACCCAAGGCTAGGATGAGAATCAGTGGTGACTGGAACTCACTGCCCCATTACTGTTTAATTTGCAGTGCTAATATACTGTGTAGTCACCTGAGAAGAGAGAACCTCAACCAAGGAATTGCTTCCATCAAATATCCTATGAGCACCTCTCTGGGGACATTTTCTTATTGCTGTAGAAGGGCCCAGCCCACTGATCATGGTATATGTGTAGGCAGGTGGGCCTGGGCTATGAAAGAGAAGCAGTCGACCAAGTCAGTAAGCAGCATTCCTCATGGTCTCTGCTTCAATTCCTGCCTTGAATGAGTGCCCTAGCTTCACTTAACGATGAATTATAAATCGTAAGTTGAAATAACTGCCCCTCCCAATCACTTTTGTTAGTAATTTATCACAGCAACAAAAAACAAACTAGAACACCTGGGTAGTCATTATTTTGTGGCACTTTCTTTAATAAGTTGCATTAACTGAACTGAACCTGAAATTTCTATCCTAGTCCCTTGACATAAGTGAAACATGTATCACACTGTCTGGAAATTTGTTTTACTTTAGGAGATTCATATGTTTGTATTCCTATCCTAAAATGTTTGTCTTCTCCCTAAACATGATACTTTCTAATAGAATATTACCTTACAAGTTATTGTGTGTATGCATCATGTGACATACATTCATAACTATATATATATATATATATATATATATATATATATACACATTTCTTGGCATGTTCTAGGTTTAGAGTGGAGAGTATTTCTCCCTGTACTCTTGATTACATCTTAATAAGAAGTGAAAATCTCTATTTAAATGAGTTTAACCTGTGGGTTATCATATGATGCTCATTCTCTGACTACAAATTATATGTATTTAATTTCATTTGATTCCTTACCAATGACTCTCATTTGACATTTTTTCCCCACAAAGATTTTCTGAGAAGTAAGGGGAATTTTGGTGTGTGGTAAGACAGTTGATGATGTCCAAAAGGACAAGGATGTGTCCTGTTCAGAACCCTTAAATACACTCATCACCCAGCTTTCTCCTTTAAATCAGAGGAGTGTAGATTGACACAGGTTATCAGTCTCCTCATATTCAGCCTATTCATATTAGTTTTCTTTTCTTTACTATTGATTCAGTGATAAATGTAATGATATTTTAACAGAAAATACATGTGGATATATGAGAATGTTGGGGTAACATCATCTAATAAGAAGCAAGAGGAAGCTAAGTGAAGACAGGGACATCACACATATTTTCTGTGTTGCTGTGCTGAGATGAAATCAGATCTCTGCCATTGTGTGCTGGTGAGCCCTTTGCCATCTCTTCTCAGAGGCTGCAGAGAGTACAAGATGTAATATCCTCCCCTGGAGCTGCATAGAGACGAAACAGTCTCACTTTTTCTAGGTGCCCTTTCCCTTGTCTTAGCTTTGTGATGTGCTTGTCACATCCACAGAAACTCCCGTGGCAATAATTTCTAGGGAATCAAGATACCACAGAATTTCACAGGTAACTTTCCACTCTGCTATTGAAGATCTTCCTTCTCTTACTAAAATTCTTTAAAATAAGACTATTTATTTGCCCTTGTGTCATTCCTCCTTTTAGAAAAATGGTCTTATATTACAAAAGGTAATTTCTTCAGTTGCTATAGTTCTGAGGGACCTAGCACATCTCCTTCCCTCTGTACTGAGCAGAGTGGCACTCTAACAAAATCCACATATGCTAGAACCTGTGAGATTACATGTGAACAGAACTCTTTAGAAGCAGTCAAATTAGGATGTGGTCATTTTGAACTAAAGCTGGCTGAGTCCTATGTTCAGCATCCATGTGAAAACCGGGCATAACAAGAGGCTTCCTGCAAAGACAGAAGCCAGCGTGGAGGGTTCCTGTCTCCAGGGCTGCAGAATGACTTATCCATGCTGACACATTGGCTTTGGTCTTCTAGTCTCCATAATTATGAGTGTTTTCAACACCCAGTTTGTGGTACTTTGTCTAGAATCCCATAGAAACTAATGTACATTTGTGACAGCAGTGTGGACTATTCTCAAAATAGAACATATTGGAAACATAATACAACTCCTACTGGGAGCATAAATAACTAACTTTTTACTTATGACCATGATGCTCCAAGAGATCAAGTTTATGTGCTGTACTTCTGTGCTCCTTAAAGAAATGCAAGTAAACAAGGTAACATGGCTGTTCTTGCTGGGGACCATGTTTCTCTCTCCCCACCAGATGCTATGAATCTTTCTACAACACACTTCTTTTATTTCTGCAAACTTATTTAGCTGTGATAGCCTGAAAAGTTTTGAAGATTTCCAGGAGAGAAAGGCAAAGTTCATCAAATGAGTTAGTCACTTTCAAACACAATTCTAAGTCTATGGACTCAAGTTTGATAGTGCTATGCTTTCTAAAATGTGCTTGATCATAAATGGTCAACAAAAGTGGCATCCTTATTACACTATATATATATATATATATATATATATATATATATATATATATATATATTTGTGTGTATACATACATACATATATATAGCCATGCATATATACATACATACATGGATGCACCACAGATAGGAGCATATATCTCCTCGAAGCTTCCAAGAACTATTCCTAGAGCTACCACTTGAAGATAGAATCTGACCTTCTGTGTCATTTATGAATACACCCTCTGGTTTTATGGAAGTTTCCTTGGGGAAGTCTTAATGAGAAAAGAATGTCTCTTCCTTACTGAGAAATTTTCTTGTTCTCCAAGCTCAGAACTTGGTTCTTTGTGGCCTTCAGTTGTTAATTTTGGTTAGATATTTGAGGTTATCTGAAGGAGATATGTCAGACACATGACTAGCTCTAATTTGTTCCTTCCTTAAGCACTCTTGTAGTATAATACCAGGGTCTTGTTGTTTTGAAGTGGTTATTTGCATCTTCCTTACCATAATCTAGGTATTGAGAAAGATTCAACAAATATGTTTGGAAAAAGTACAAATTGAAGTCAAAGATGAACATTATGGTTTTTCTCTCTTGATGAACATTGTTTTTTTCTCTTTTGTGTCTGCACCTTTTCTCATTGTGCTGTGTTTTCTATTAATTATACAGAAAAGAACTGTGCCTTGTGTTTAATTATTTCTAATTCAACCGAGCAGGGTTGCTGAGCTAATCTTGCTGTGGGTTTTACTGGGAGTGGGAAGTGTTCATTTGTCGAGTCAGTCTGATAAAACATCTTTGATGTCAGGTGTAATTTGAGCTGCAGGTGATACAGCAGGTATCAAGACACAAAGTCCCAGCTTGAGAGGAATGTATGCCCAAGTGCAAAGAAAACAACAATAAATGGAAATGGTAATATTTCTTGGATGTGAATAAGGAAAGAATGTTATAATGTTATAGAGAAAAAATAAATCAAATAGGAAGATAGGCAAAGGTGAAAGAGAATTCATAAGTTGGATGACAGTAGTTTGAGAAGGTGTCACACCATCACTGAGGTAGGAGGATTTTGGTAAAGTATCCACCATAAACAAGAGAGCAGCTTGTGGTGGAAAAACATTGGAGGAGGAAAACAAGTGTATGGAAGGGGCACACCATGGCCATCTAAGGCTATGAGAGTAAGTTTCTATTCTGAGTGAGTTGGGGGATGAAGTTGTGAAATATGAGCAGAAAAATGACACATTTTGTTTTATGTTTTAACAAGAGTTTAATGAGTTTTGGGTTTTTGGCATCTAGTCTCAAAGACTAGCCCTCATTAAGACATTTTGAAGCAGACCCAGGTATAATCTCATGGAGTTTAAATCTGTGGGTTGCAGAGGCTTGGGACATGCTTTGGACTTATTGGAAAGGGAGAAATGGCATGATAATCACGCCAATCTCCATTCTTGTCTAGAGTTGTCAGCAAGAAAGTCTTGCTATCACTGACAGTATCACTGACAGTTTGTGTTCATCCTTTCTGCCCTGGGAGTTAATTTCTACCTGATTAAAGGAAGAATCTTGCCATGACAACTTTATATTATGGGTATCCAAGATGTATTTAGAAACCCAGGATAGAAGGCTGTCTGCCCTTAGCTTGTTTGAACATGCTAACATGAGTCTGAAATTTGAAATGGGTAAATAACCAAAGAGGTACTTAATTAGGAATAGGGTATAATACGAACTGCCTATCAATCATTAATGAAGCAGCTGTTTCACCCCATTTAGACATCCTTCGTTCACACTTCGGTTCTAATTCCATCTCATTATGTCAACACCTTTTCTGATCATTTTCTGTGATCAGTGAGATGGCATAATAGAGTCAGATGCCTTCCTAATCAAGATGTTAGTTATGGTAGACTAAGAAATAATAGTCACATGATTTGTAACTATAATAGTAGTTACATAAAACATAATGTGATTTTATACCATAAAGGCATGGCTGGAAATCATCGAGAGCTGAACACAGAGGATCATGAACATTACTAGTTAGCATCTGAAATTGGAAACTCGGGCTGGATTATCAGACAGTGTTTTAAAAGAAGTTACTCTCAATATTTACTACTAGCAATTACTTTGAATTATTTACTCAGTTATTTTAATGGTGCCATAGCCATAGTTGTAAGTAGTTGACAGGCAGACTGAATTAGATGTTGGTAACTGAGCATAGCAAAGGCTCATGGTAACAGGGGTTAAATAAAGTTCCTTTTTTTTCATTGGGGGACTTAGTGCCTTGTTAAAGAAAAATTCCCAGGCCTGCTCACCTTCTATTTGGTGGCTCTGCTTTTCTGCAGTGTTAGCCTCACTGGCTTGATTCAGAATGCTCATTCTCTTGTACTTCTGATAGTCACATTGTTCTTTCTTTACTGGTTGAAACTAGATATTCCACGTAAACTTTTCAGTCATATATCACTGATGAATATTTAGACACTGAAAACATATCTGGCCACACAAATGGAGGGTAACCAAGGGTTTTTTCACAGTGACTGGATGTTCTGGTAGACACAATTAGGTTATGACTCTGGAGAAATACTTTAACCCTATAGAGCTCTTGTGTCATAGATGTCAATGTGACCTAAGTTTATGAGGACATTATCTTATGTCTGGTAAGAGTAGATGATTTTCCAAAATTAAGGAGGTGTTGATACTTGAATGTATGGTTTTGCTATGATTTTCCTTTGGACAGATCAAAGATTATCTATGTTTCTCAAACACTAAGTAGTGAAAACGTGGTTTATTTCCCTTTGGCTGAAATGATGTTAGAATTCTATTTCTGCTGTAGAGGTGTCACAGCAGTTCCCATAGAAACTCTACTCTGTATTATATTCACATATTCTGGCATAACAGCAAAAGCATGTAATGTGCCAGGCCTGAGAACACAATTTGTGTCACACACTGAAACTATATAGTTTTAACAATCAATCTTATTGCAAAAAGTGACATCACCTCCCCATTCCTGATGTGCTCGCATGGTCTAGTCTTTGTTTAAAAGCCTGTCACATTACAATTGCAGCCATACATGCAACACATGCCCATCATGTGCACACACCTGTGTACATATGATATACACTACAGCATTTATATGCTCCTTTTTAATGAATTTCTGTTTGCTATTTAAGATCTTATGTTTAGTAATTACTTTTACTGTGCACAGTGACATTACATGCACAGTGACATTACACTGTGTTGTGTTAGGAAAAAGATATCACCACAGATGTTTTTTAATGATGTTTATGAAAGCACATGGATATGTATTCAAGACCTCTGACCAGCAGAAAAACTATGAGATCTTTGTGATTTCCAAGATAAATTTGGTTATACTTGCAGATAAAAGATGTGGCAATAAAACTAAGGAATAATTATTAGGAATAAAAGGGAGCACATTGGCTGAAAGAGTGGCCAATAGAGCCATCATTCAGACTGGTGAAAGCTTCCCATGCCATGTGCACATTCTACTCAGTTGGATGTGGATAGCTCAACACACTGCTCAGGATGAGTCTGTGTCCAAGTGGGTTCAGCTAGGAAAGCCTGTCAAGCTTGATAAATGATGTCAAGAAGAGGAGCAGGTGGGGTGGCACAGAGTCTATGCATTTCTCTCCATTATCTATCATGCTTCATCTGAACTACCAACAGCAAGGGAAGCCATTAAATATGGCTAGCTATTTTCACTATCTAATGAAATACTCCTATTAATAGGAAATATAAAAATATTTTTGTGCTGAATTTCAAGAAGTTTGTGTTTACTAGACAGAAGGAGCACTGAAACATAGGAAGATCCAGTAATTTTTCACATACCATTCTAAAAGTGTTTTTTTTCCAGTAGGCATACAATTAAATACAGCATCACTATAAAATTATGAATCATTTCCTTGACAATCTAAAAGCATATTAGGAATAAGATGCAAGGCTTCTTTTAATAAGAATCTTTATAAATACTATATTGTACTCACAAACAGCTACAAAGAAGCACAGAATAGAGTGTAGTGAAAAGATCCATGAGTTATCAAGTCCCCCTCCATTTTCTTTGTGCAAAGTTGTGTATTTTTTCCTCCCCTTTTCCAAGAACATGCTGTGACACTGTACTGAAGGGTTAGACTCAGTAATGAAGAGTAGCTTAGACATGTCAGGGTGATTACAAGGCCATGAGAGGAGAGTCTGCAAATGGCCATCACTGATGTCTAACTGTGTTGTGACAAATGGTGGCCGTAGGCAACCAGCATGGCTGTGGGTTTGAGTCTTCCCCATCAGGACTGTCCTGTGATGCTGCTATGGTCATGCCCCTTGCCCGGAGCTTCTGTTCCTCTTTCTGTTCCTATACTTTCCAGAAGTATAAGGTTTTATTTTTTAATTCTCATTGGTAGATTTAAAATGACCTCCGATCTTGTGTTTTAAGTTATTTCCCTCTAATTGAAAACCCTATTAACAAATTAACAAAATGAAAAATCCTAATTCAATATGTACATAAAGAACATTGGTATGTCTAGATCTTTACTCTCTCTATATTGAAATATCTGAGTAGTGGAGGCATATCTCTATTAAAGGCATTTGTCTAACTTAGGAGAGGCTCTGAGTTCAGTACCTGCAACCACAGGTACAACAACAAAACAAGAAAATAAAACAGTATCTCTGAGCAAACAAGGACATAGACAAGAAGTTGCTTCACCTATAAAGACATCTAAAAAACAAACCAGACCTAACATTGCAGCTATTGGCTGTGGAAAGCCCCCCATAGTAAGGTAAGGAGTGCCAGAGGGATGCTCCCTCCCCACAATGTTGTTCACCATCAGGAAAAACTTCTAAGGTACCAGAATCAGCCAGGGAAAAGAAATTCATAGCATAATGATTGGAAAATGGGAAGGAAAATGCCATTGCACATTTGTGTCAGATACAGGATAGCTGATGTAAAATCTCTGAAAAAGATGACAGTCTAATAAGCTAGTTAAGCAAAGTGAATGGATATGAAGTAAATATTTTTAAAAATTAATGCAATTTCTATATGACAGCAACAAGTCATGTGTCAATGCTAACACAGTGATGCTGTTCACAATAGGAGGGGAAGGCATGACAATAATCTGCTTCTATTTGACAGGGGAGAAGAGGTAACCATTGATTGAAGTATAGCCCAGGATAGGACAGCTGCCCAGCATTTACTAGGCTCCTGCCCAGCATGCACAAGGGACCTACCAAGCATGCACAAGGCCTGACACCTCTGCACCCAAATAATAGGCAAAGGACAATGCTTCCATACACATGATTAAAACACTGCAGACAGAGTTAAAGTCCTAGGTAAACAGACAAGTGTGCCCTGTTCATGGGTCAGAGGACACACTACTGTTAAATCATAAACTGGTCTGTGGCATCATTACAATCTCAGTGGAAATCCAAGAAAACACTTTTTTTTTGCTGAAAACTATCTTATGATATAGGCTCACTAAAAATGTAATGGACTCAGAATAGCCAAAGAGACTTTGAAGAGGAGACCAGTTAGAGAATTGACACTACCTGATGCTGAGACTGACACATGTACAGTGATCGAGGCAACATGGTGTTGGCATACGGATAGACGAATATATCAATGGAACAGAAGAAGAGGAGTCCAGAAATAGGCTCATATGCATACACACAGACAGCTGGTTTTCACAAAACTGCAATGCCAATTCAGTGGATAAGGCATATATATTTTTCATCAAATGGTGCTAAATTATTGGCTATCCATATGCATCAGGAAAGAACAATTCAAAGTGGAGTCTAGAACTAAATATAAAACAAAACCAATAAACTTAACTGAAGAATGCATAGCAGAAAACTTTTGTGATCTTGTGTCGTTAGATTTCTTCTACTAAAATTTCAACCCTTAGACAAACAAGTTAATGAATTAGAATTCATCTTAAGTAAAATTTCTATTCTTAGAACTGCACTTTGAAGAGAATAAAATGGTAAGCCACAGAGTGGGAGATGATGTTTACAATGTACACATCTGTTAGAGAATATGTGTCCAGTGTACAAAAATGGGAGTCAAAACTCAGTAGAAAAAACTCAGTTGGCAAAATGTTAAAAATATATCACCGAAGGAAATGTGTAAATGGCAAATCAGTACACAAAAAGTTGTTCAACATTATAAATCACTTGAGAAATAAAAATGAAAACGAAAAGGGATAGGGTATACTACTTTCTTCTCTTCAGTTTAAAAAATTTGACCATGCTAGCAAGAGTGTAGAACAGTTGGCGCTTCCATATTCTGCAGGTGGAAATATGAGAATGGTACAATACTTTGGAGAGAATTCAACAGTTTCTTACAAACTAAACACATAACATATATTATTCAACTACTCCCTGGTATTTGTCTAAAAAGTGAAAGCATATGTTACATGAAAATTTATGCTTGTGTGGCCAGAGAGCTGGGTTAGCAATTAAGAGTGCTTATTACTGTCTCAGAAGATTTGGGTTCAATCTCTAGCACCTCACAATTACCTGTAACTTCCTATCTAGGGTTTCTGACACCCTTGCCTAAACCCTGTAGGCTTCTACACACACAAGTAAATGAAATATAAACCACCTTTAAACATTTTTCACTTTAATGATCATTATAGCTTTATTTGTAATAGCTGTATCTGGAAACTCTATGGTCAGCCAACAGGTCAACTGATAAGATGTGAAATGACCACACGATGAAATACTGTTTTCAATAAGAAGGAGTGAACTATTCCTACATTCATCATATATGAACCTCAAAATAGTTATGTTGAATGAGAGGAACCAGACAAAAATAACCACATAACATGTATTAGTATATCACACAATTATAAGAAATGGACACTGCTATTTAGATAGGAAAATTCATCATGCTTGTCTGATAGTGCCCAGTGCCCAGACAGTAGAAAGTAGGGCTTCAAGGAGAATTTCCTCAGCACTTGCACACTTTAGGTTAATGCTTGTATTTACTATGTTATCGTCACTGGCACTCTAATGGGCATATGCATATACTAAGCTATACTTATAGGTATGCAGTAAGCTCACCTTAACAAAGTGATTAAAATACCAGGTGTGAGGTTTTAATATTGTACTTGTCCAGGTCTGTGAGGCAATACCAAATACAACAGAGACAAGAGTTTAAGACTAAGGTTCAGAGACTAGAGGATAGGTGGCTGTTCTCTCTGTGTGCTTCTCTTTCTTTCCCTTCAGACCTGGCCTTGAAGCACCATAGAACTCTGGGAAACCAGTCTGGGATCAGCTGACCTCACTCCACAATAACCTCACAAAGTAATATTTGATCCAATCTCTGCTCACACAGGGACTCACCAGAAGGGTCTCTGATAGTTCTTCACATTTAATTCAAATAATGATATTCTGCCTGTGTTAACATTTGCAGTTTTGTGAGTTTTTCTGGAAAAGGTTTATTTGCTCTTACAAACCATGAGTGGAATGAAACAAGCTACTTTTTGAACAAAAAAGCACTAGTTTGCATCTTTCTACTCATGTCTTTGCTGTCTTACATGTGAGTAGGTCCTGCTTAGCCAAACTGAGAACAATTACCAGCTGTTGAAGACAAGTTTTATATCAACATTACTGCTTTGCTGTTGGTCTGTTGGCATTACCACAGCAAAACACCACACCTGGGTTTCTTATGCAGCAGACAGGAATCCTGTCCCAGTGCTGGAGGGAGATGAGTGGGTTCCATTTCTTCTGAAGTCTCTCACATTGGCCTATAGGTTGCTGTTCTCATCAGTCACTCCTTGTGATTCCTGTGTCATGGGTCCCTTTTTGTAAGGACAAAAGCCATATTGAGTCTACCTATAAAACCTCATATTACCTTAATTAAGTACCCTACATTTCTAAATATAATCACATTATGAGATATTTGGGGCTAAGGTCTCAAAATAAGAATTTTAGTTGGCTACCACTTATCCCCCAAAAGCTCCCTTTTATAAGTTAAGAATCAGCCCTTCAGGATTCTTTTTCAGGAAGGAGATAATATATGGAAGGCAATGCTAATATGTTTGATATATCTTTGGTGATAAATAATTTCTGGAGTATGAAATAAATAAGTGAGAAAGAAGTGAGCAGAGAGAATAGCTGCCTGAAGTAACAACACTGATTAAGCATCTTTATTCATTTTCTTCCTACCAAAAAAATTATTTGGTAGATGGTGTAAAGGAGCCCATGACAGGAACTTACGAAGACATCGTGAAAATCATTGCACTTCTTATGGTGCATATCTGTTCCTAATTATTGAAACTTGGTTGGGAATGCCAAGACTTGACTCTTATTCATACAGCTCCTTATGGAAGGTTCAGAGGATCAGTGGTCTCTAGTGCTCTGGAGCTTTTAATTAAAGAGAATCCAGGGAGGGGGGCGCATGAGTGATTGTAAGCATGGCAATTCACACAGCCTCCAATCCTTCCATGTTTTGCCCTTGAAGTGAGAAGATAAATAAATGAGAATTTTCTAGGTAGTGTTTTAATCTATAGCTGTGGGACAGGTGGCTTTGTTTCTTTTCCTGGTGAGAAATTTAGGAAGTCTGAAATTGAAACCCACCTGTGAAACACAAACAGTTTTATTTATTAATGGCCACTAATGCTTGATAATCATCTTGGCTGATTAAGTAAATAAGAAAATAATTTATTGCGTTTACAAAATTGAATGCATAAATTGTTTTTAAATGCATTCTTTTTTTTCTTGTGGATTTAACCATATCTGGTCTTGAATCAAGTTAGGGTGGCAAGCTTCTCAAGGAGACCATTTGAAGGAGTGGAGGAGTATCATGTGATTATAAAACACCATGACACTCTTTAACATTCTATATGTTACTCATAATTTCTAAGCTCAATGATCTGTGGTGGTATATTAATTAACTCTCAAAATTCTAATAGCTGAGCAGATCACTTGATTTCACTCGCCTACACTACTTTATGTTAATTAATGAAAACGATAAATTTTGAGCCCTCAAAAATTGTACTGCTTCATTGCATTTAGGCCTCTTGTAATTCCTACCCTTAATTAAATAATGAGGCTGCAGAGCATATTCCTAGCTGTGAGTTATACTAGATGGTATCTATAGCTGAGACTCCCACTGACCAGTCAGAATAATTTCTGTGTGTCTTTCCTAATAGGGGGCCAAATTATCATTCAGTTTTTCAGTCTAATGTGATGGCAGATATAACATAGGGCTGTGCAGCTTTGTCTTGGTCAAGCTGCCTAGTTCGATTTTATTTCTTCTTCTCCATTGTACTTGCCTAATAGGGTAGAGGTAAGTTTCATTAGTTTGCAGTTGGTGAACATCACACAGCAATGAGACTGAGTGATCAGGTTGAATGTGCTTTGTCCTTTCCTGAAACAGACTGTCACTCATTGACAGCCAATCTGCAAAGTATCCCAGGAGCCACAGCAGTGAGCAGGGAGATTCTTTTGAAAAGAGATGCAAATCTTCACTGACAAGTGCTAATCCTGAACTAGTTCAACAGAGAGTACCTGGACAGGGTTTGGAGACTTTGCATTCTCCATTATTTCCCACTGTCTGTCTGGCATGGATGGCACACATGTGTAGGTCAGGGGAATACTCTAAGGAACTGGTTCTCTCTTCCCACCATGCAAGTGTCAGGGATCAGATGCAGGTCATCAGTCAAGGATCTTTATCCATCGAACAATCTCACTAGGTCAAGACCTTACATTTTGCATTGTAAAAACAACAGACAAATAATAATTTAGCTTGGAATTGTTCTTGATTAATAAGCCAGACATGGCTAGTATTGTTAATATACTTCCTATTTCCTGAATACATTTCCTGCTCAATTTATTATGTTCCACTTTCACTTGCAGAACTTTTATTTTCTGGAGTTGTTTAGGAGAAAATGAGATGGGAAAGATGTCTTTCAGGCTATGTGCTAATCATCTTTATCAGTAAAATTATAGCACCAATGGAAGTTCATTATTCACTATGCCTTTCTTTCTAGGCGTTCCTAATCATCCTTGGCTTTTACCTTCCCTGTTATCCTACACTTAGTGGAGAGGGGGCTGTCTTCCGCTCCTCAAGCTATCTCTTTTCTACACAGCATGCTATTGTTGTTCCTTGGTGCTCCCTAGTCTAAGAATGGAGTGGGGTGTTTCTGTTACATTGATCCTTGCTTAGCGTTACTCAAGCCATGCTTCTATTGGTCTTGGGATATGGCAGGTATCTTGTTCTTTCTCAGTAAGGCAGTCAAATTGTCTCATATCTTTGTGTGTTTAGTCCAAGAGAGATTTTTATGTTCCTTCCCTTGTGTCAGGAGATAGCAAATAGTATCCAGGTAATTAGAAAACATTAATTACTTGTTTATTGAATAAAATGTGATGTTTTGATCTGTGTGTATATCATATGATGTTTGGTGAAGTAATAGATTTGATGGCTATAGTTTCTTTTTAAGGAATGATAAATCATTTATCATGTGCCATTTTTACTACAGATAAGAAGTAAGACTTTCTTTAGTGACAAAGAAATTAAAACCAAGGTTAACCCAGAATAACAATATCTGCCAAGTAAGTGTACTTAGAAATAAAAAAGTATTTAGAGAAGACATGATCATTTTTTTAAAGAACAGAAAATGGTTTTTTAAAGTCAACAAAAGCAACAGTTGTTTCTATGAAAAGAGTAACATAATTGGCAAACATTTACCTATATCGATCAAGAACAAAAAAACAAAATACTAAGTTACTAGTTACAGTGATAAGAGGGAAATAGTTTGATTAACAATAAAAATTTCAAACAAAGGCCACAATTAGTTTACCAATTAATTGTATCAAGTATTTTAAAGGATTTATATCTAGCCTTTTAAAAAATTAATAAAAACCAGGTGGTGGTGGTGCACACCTTAAAACCCAACACTCAGGAGGCAGAGGCAGGTGGATCTCTGTGAGTTTGAGGCCAGACTGGTCTACAAAGCTACACAGAGAAACACTGTCTGGAAAAAAAATAATAAAGTAGAAAATGAGCCAGGTCTGCGAGCATAGAATGTCACTATTCAGGAGGCTGAGGCAGGAAGATCACAGATTCAAGGCCTCAGTGTGCAGGGGAGTCAGATGCAGGACATAGCACAACATCCCTTGATCTTACCTTCAGAAGGGTTAGTGTTGTTCTGTTTCTTTGTTTTTAGAGGGCTAGTGATAGACCACTTAGCTAGCAAGTATGAAGTTCTGGATTTAATCTCCAGTGGCAAAATTAATAAAAGTACAAAAATTACCAGCACAATGCTAGCAAATAAGACTTGATCATTTTTGATCAGTGTTTCCAATATTTAGGTTACCCAGGGTTTTTTCTCCTTCCAGATTTCTTTCTTTTTTAGCTTTCTTTTTATTTATTCTTTTTCTTTTTTCTTTAATTTTTTTCATGTTACATACTAACCCCAGTTCCCCCTCCCTCCCCTTCTCCTGCTCCCAACCCCCATACCATCCCCTTCCACTCCTCAGAAAAGATAAAGTCTGGCCTACCAAGGTGAGGCAGGAACAACCTGCCCCCTCCCAACACACACATATCAAGTATGAGTAAGGTATTCTATCATAGGGAATAGGTTCCAAAAAGTCAGTTCATGAACCTGAGATGCCTCCTGGTGCTGCTGCCAGAACCACCCCACCACAACAGATCAAGCTCTGTCACTTACATTCAGAAGCCTAGTTTGATCCCACCCAGGTTCCCCAGCTATCAGTCCATAGTCTGTGAGCTCCTACTAGCTAGAGTCTGCTGTCTCTGTGGTTTCCCGCATCATAATCTTGACCCCCTTATTCATATGATCCCTCCTCACTTTCTTCAAATAATCTAATTTAAAAATGGGGTACAGATATAAACAGACAATTCTCAACAGAAGAAACTCAAATGGCTAAAAGACGTTTACAAGTAATTGCTTAACATCCTTAGCCATTAGGGAAATGCAAATCTAAAATGACATTGAGATATTATCTTACACCTATCAGAATGGCTCAGATCAAAAACACGGATAACAGCTTATGCTGGAGAGGATGTGGAGTAAGGGAAACACTCCTCCCTTGCTGGTGGGAGTGCAAATTTGTACAACCACTTTGGAAATAAGTATGGTGGTTTCTCAGAAAATTGGGAATCATTCTACCTCAAGACCCAGCACTACCACTGTTGGGCATATACCCAAAAGATACACAATCATACCATAAGGAAATTTGCTCAACTATGTTCGTAGCTGCATTATTTGTAATGCCAGAACCTGGAAACAACCTAGATGCCTCCCAAACAAAAAAATCGATAAAGAAAATGTGTTACATTTACACAATGGTGTATTACTCAACTATAACAAACAATGACACTTTGAAATTTGCAAGCAAATGGACAGAACTAGAAAAAAATCCATCCAGAGTGAGGTAACCTAGAGCCAGAAATACAAATCTGGCATGTAGCCACTCATAAGTGGATAATAGATGTAAAGCAAGGGATAACCAGGCTGCATTCCACAACTCCAGAGAAGCTAGGTAAAAAGGGAGACTCTAAGAGTGATACACATGGATGGTCCCAGGAAGGGAAAATAGTTAAAATCTCCTGATAAACTGGGAGAGTGGGCAAAAGGGAGGGAATAGCATATGGGAACATGAGTGACTGGGAAAGCAGAGTTGATAGAGGGCTGGAGGGGCAGAGCAATGAAAGAGATATCTTGATCGAGGGAGCCAATATGGAGTTAGCAAGAAACCTGGTGTTAGAGGAATTCCCAGGAATCCACAAGGATGAGCCCAGCTAAGACTCCTAGCAATAGAGGAGAGGGTGCCTGAATGGGTCTTCCTCTTTAATCAGATTAGCGACTACCCTAATTGTCATCATAGAACCTTCATCCAGTAACTGATCGAATTAGATGTAGTGACCAACAGCCAAGCACCAGGCTGAGCTCCTGGAGTTCAGTTGAAGACAGATTTCTTTATTTATCCATTTTCTTTGCAGATAAGAAAAATGAAATGGTCAATTTTACAAGTTGGCCCAGCCTAAGAAGATATATTGGTTAACTGAGATTCAAAATTATATCCTTAAATGTTTTTCACAATAGGTAATAATTTAGGTAAAAAATAGAACCATCTTCAGAGCACAATAGGTGAATGGAGTAATAGAATGTGCCACCCACATATAACAGAATAATCCTCAGCCATAGTAAACAATGAAACCTTGTCACTGTGACAACTTAAATGGAACTAGAGAGTGTTATGTTTAAGTGAAATAATTCAGATCTCACTAGTGAAATATAAAAACGCCAGCACATAGAAACTGTGTGCAGAATAGTGTAAAGTTGATGGGGTGGTTTAAAAGAGAATGGCCTAATGGGCTCATATGTCCCCAATTGCTGGAATTATTAGGGAATTTTGGGGAGGTGTGGCTTTGTTGGAGGAGTAGTAACAGGGAAGGCTTTAGGATTTCAAGGGACTGCAGCAGCCACTCTGCATCTCTCTCATTTTGTGGCCAAGCCTCAAGATGCAAGCTCTCAGGTACTGCTGAGTACTGTATCTTCTTGCCTGCTGCCATGCTCCCCACTGTAATGATAATGGACTCTAACCTTCTAATACTGTAAACTCCAAATAAGTCCTTTCTTCTGTGAGTTACCTTGTTACAGACATGGAAAAGTGACTAAAATAGTAGGTGCAAATATTAGTCATAATATTTCATCAACACCAACTCAATGGCATTGAAACCATGGTTCAAATGGTTCTAACCAACAATAAAAACATTTTTAAAAACTTGAGGTTGATGTTATAGTTTTCCATTATTTCTGTATTTCCCGCAGGGTTTTTCCTTTGTGCAGGAGTCATGGGGTTATTCTGTGGTTTAGTGGAAATTGAGATGGTTTTGACTTTAGGATGACTACCATTTGTAGGGTTTATGATGTTGGATGAGTTCCCATCCTTTATACTGAAGAGGAATAAAAGTCAACTTTAGTGGTATTTAAGCTCCTTATCTCAATATGACTAATGATAGAAAGGGTACTTAAAACATATTCACTTTTATTTATAATAAAAACTTCAAATCAAATACGTACACATTTGATGTCCTGATGAAATACAAAGTAATAGTTCTAGAATTTATCACATTATGTAGCTTTCCATTTTAGATGTGTATTAAAGAAAAATTAGACTAATTATATGAATTTTCTCTCTCACTTTGAGCTTTAATACTTACTATGAGTTGTAGTTCATTGACTAAGTATTTGAAACTTGATAAATATGAAACTCCCAGCTTTAGCTTTTACATTATTATTCTTTTGGATTAAACTATTTCTTATACCTCTACAGAGTAAGGTTTTCTGACATTTTAGATTATTTGGGAAGTTACTCAATCTTGTGCTTGTAATGATTTTGCTTAAGTAAATTTGAATTGACTTGATTTTATGCACTAATTGGTAATGAAAATTTCTTTGCAGTGTGAAATACTTTCCCCAAGAAAACAAATCTTTAGCAAGAATTATTCGGTGGATCATCCTAGTCAGAGCACTTGTAGGAGCAGACATGCTTGAGCAGTTTGTATTTTGATGTTCTTATTTCCTTGCAAAATTACACTTCCTCTCTGAGTAACTAAGTTGCCTTGACCTTGATCCTAGTTTATGCGTGATGTCCATTCATGCTTTGATAACACAGATTGCATTCTTACAACAGTGACACTTTTTTTCATCTTAGGTTGTTAGAAAATGTGATCTTCTGTGTAGAAATGAGCTAGCCTCCTATATTAATTATGAATAGAAAGTAGGTTTTCTTATTTTACCTTTGTCTTTGCACAAGGGTTGAATTAAAAGTCATGTACAACCATGGTGCATTATGGAATGCATGAAGCTTACACATAATTGAAATGCTTTATAATAATAAATACAACATTCAAAAAATAAATAAAATTATTGGTTGTTTTTTGTTTTTAAGTTTGGTTTTATTTTCTTGTGTTTGAGACAGTCATACTATGTAGCCCTGACTGGCTTGGAACTCACTAGATAGACTTGACTGGCCTTGAGTTCATATGAATCCATTTGCCTCTACTTACCCAGTGCTGGGATTTAAGTTGTGTGCCTCTGTATGCCAGGAAAAAAAGGTTGTTTCTTTCCTCTGCTATTTTCTTACAATCAAACCAATTTCCCTACACAGTTAGCATGATAGTGTGTTTTCTTACTATATTTTAAAAATGGTTGAAAATTATCCACATAATTCTGCATTCTTCATAAACAACATTTTGAGGAGAGATAGAATCAGCATCTTTAATTCTGTAGCTACTTCTGATCCCACCAGCCTTCAATGAACAGTTCCAAATCCCTAATGACACAGATGGCCCTGGTCACAAAATGAAACAAATAAATGAAAGCAAGAAAGAACTCAGAGGTTGAGTGAGGGGATGGCAGAGGGTAGACTGGGGTAGGAAATGAACATGGACAGTAGCTATACACATATATGAAATTGTAAATAATACTACCATTAAAATATTTTATCATCAATTTATCCTGAGCCTCTTAATGTTGGGAAACCCATCTTATATCTTTAGGTATGCTTCTGAGGGTCTTTGGCTTACAGCTCCTCTGTAGGATAGGGGAAGACTGGATTTTAGTCATTTTCTTTCTGTCATGCAATTAAGATAAGGTACCAACCCAGTGTTAATAAATTATGTAATTCAGGTGCCAAGTAGAAAGCTAAGATATTTGATACTGTTGTTTACTCATTCTGTGCTTTTGCATTGCATTTTAAACAAATCCAAACATTCAAGGCATTTATCATGTTCTGTGACTTTGCTTAGAGCAGGATTCATTCCTGATGGAGCCAGTGACCAGTCTGGGAACTGAATAGAAAACACATTGAAATTAATCAACTTAAAGATTAGAACTTTGCAGATAATTATTTGTATGCATTCCCAACCAAAAAAGGAAATTTTATTGTTTTCATCTAAATCACCTAAAATTAAACTTGATAATCAAGAGGTGAACAGATGTTTGGATAAGGCTAACCTCTTATGTGAGTGATGAGAAATAGAAAACCAGAGGATGCAAAATTCAAGTGAGTACTGAGCATGTTCATTTCAAACTCTGATAGAAAGCTGTTGCCTAGAATATACACTCTTTCTTTCTTTTTTAAATGAGCATACACCTAACCTCATTAGCTTGGCCTTGATGATTCCTTCCACAGATAGTAAAAGATGTATCAGTTTCTTTAGGGTTCATGCTCCATAGGGCATGCTTTTACTTCTCTTTTAGGGGCCAATCTTTAGCTGAATCACCACAGGAGATGTTTTTGTTTCACAAGAGCTAATCTGGCACATGCCACAGGCAGTGGATAAGCAGCTCAGGCTGTAAAGAGCTCATAGTTATTCCTGCACACAGTGCAAACTTGCTCCCTGGGACCCTCCCCTGCCTAGAATGGTGAGGACAGCTGAGAAGCCAGCTACAGGGAAGAATGCTGTACAGAGTTTATAATTGGGAAGTGCCGAGTCCTTATGGGGATCCCACTCTGACTGATAAATGGGGAAGCCACTTCAGAATCTTGGACATAGGTATCTCTGTCCCTAGTCTGACTGGATCCTGGTCATGGTTGGTGACAACAACCTTTCTGCTTTCTTTTTTTCTTTCTTTTTTTTTTTTTTTTGCCTTCAGAGTGTCTGTATCTGAAACTGAGTCCTAGTGTTGGTCTTCAAAGGTGGTTCAAAGGGGATTCCAGAACATGGTGACAGAGATAAACACAGGGGAGGGGACTTGAAGAGATTTTGTTGTTCTTTTTTTATTAGGTGTTAAGGACGTGTTTAATTTTTATTTTCAGAATGAGAAAAATAAAAAAGTATGAAGGTTTATTTAGAAAAGTAGATGTGACAAATATATACTAATTAAAGTGATCTGCCATGAAATGGTAGCTGTATAAGCTTGGAGGAAGAAAAAAGGTCTGGTATCAGGCATATTTCTTGTCCCTTACTTCCTGTTTGACTTTGGACTTAAGTCCCAATGCTGAAATTATCTGGAGCTTCTCTGAGTTCCTTAGAAGAACAATGGGCACAGATATCTAGGGGAAGAAGAACAATGGGCCCAGATATCTAGGGGGCGGGGAAACAATGAACACAGATATCTAGGGGAAGAACAATGGACACAGAGAAGAACAATGTACACAGATATCTAGGGGGAGAAGAACAATGGACACAGATATCTAGGGGGAGAAGAACAATGGACACAGATATCTAGGGGGAGAAGAACAATGGACACAGATATCTAGGGAGGAAGAACAATGAGCACAGATATCTATAGAGGAAGAGCTATGTGTACAGATAACTAGGGGAGGAAGAACAATGGGCACACATATCTGGGGAGGGGAGAACAGTGGGCACAGATATCTGGGGGGGGGAGAACAATGAACATAGATATCTAGGGGGAAGAACAATTAGCACACATATCTAGGGGGGGAAGAACAACGGGTGAGATATTTGGGGGGGTGGTCCCCGTATTGTTAAAAGAACTCTTCTTGAACTACTGAGAGCAAAATGAGAATAATTTTGAAGTAGTCATTAATTTTTAGATCGCACATGGTTGAATTCGGTTGTCAATATTTTGTGATGAAGGTAATGTATCATGAATGGTTGACATTCACTGTTGTAATAATAATTTAAGCTCATATAATGAGTCTGTTCAAATCACGGAGCGTATTTACCAACCTGTACACATAATTAACATTTTAATTCCCCTGAATATCTTATCTCATTATCCACACAGCTTAGTAAAATTTATTAAATAGACCTTAGCAACCAACAAGCTTAGGCTCTCTCAGACCACGCAGAAGGATACTGAGTTTCTATTTGTGACAGGGTGGGTTTGAGCACTTTTGGAAGGAGGAGAGGAGGTGGAAGGAGATTTCTGACTCTGGTTAGTAGAGCTTTGAAGTAATGAATGTTGAATTCGGTTTGAGTGGTGAAATTTGAAAGTAGTATTTTTGCCTTCAAAATGTAAGTTTGCCCTTGTGCATATCACAGAGCTGCACTCGCCATGGTAGCACACTAAACTCTGTCCTAGCCACGTTCGTAATATTTGCAACACTCAATTCAAATCCTCACATTCCCCAGCATTGAATAGTCGCCCACATCCCAGGAAGGCTTGACTTCTTTCCATGATTTTTTTTTTTTTTATCATGGTCAGTATTTTTAGAAGTCAGAGGTGGGAGGAAACTTTCCAGAAAACAACAGAGTATATTTCATATACTGTGGAAGTGCTATTTCACAAAACCATTGTTTTGGTTATAAGTATTATTTATGTAGCTGTGTATATCCTAGGATTCATCAAGGCTGTGATTCTTTAAGGGCATTGGCTGCCATAACAAACTGAAATCCTGTGGTCCCCCAAAGTTAGGCTGAAATCCAATAGCTCTCATCTTAAAGGGAGTAAGAGATAGTTTATTCTGGAACCATTTTGAATGACCCTAGCCCAGGAACATAGAAATTAGGTTACTCTAAATTTCAGGTTCCAACATTTCCATGATTCTTATTGTTTGCTCTCCTCTTTTTCTTCCACTTGTTTCTGAAAAAGACAAATGTAAATGTTAACAATAGGGTCAGTTGTCAAAGAAGCTGATACTGATATCTAATGTCCCCAAATTCCCATTGACATTTCCATTTTGATATAAGAAGAAACACATTACTAGTGCAAGGTACCATGGACAATAGAAAAGTGAAAACCAAGGAAATTTTCTCATTCTATTAACTGAGCACCTGAAAGTATGCTCAGTAAGAACTCAAAATCGAAAAATGTCCTTATTTTTTTTTATCTTACATGGAGGGGAGAGAAAATTTTTTTGCTAATTCCTGACCTATATTTTGTAAATTACCAGAATTTGCAGAACTATAAAAATTTTTACTCAAATTGAAACAGTATAGGAAAGATATAGCTGTTGTAATTTAGCCACAAAGATAAGAACGGTTAACATGTAAGACTTTTGCATTTGACTAAACTTTAAAGAGATACTTACTGAAGAACAGAGAATAAACAAATTGGGGTTTTAATGGTGTAAATATAAATACAAGGAAAGTGAAAATGGTTTTTATAAACCTCAGAATGTGTTTTCCAGGAGGAGTTTATTTGTCTTTGACTTTGACTTACAGGAAAGTCGCCATCTCATTGAAGTCGTGAGAACTGGTGATGGGACCTTTAGCCATGCTCAGGGAACAAACCTTGAAAGCAGCAAAACTGGGTGACAGTTCTCTGGCCAAGTGTGCTTGAAGGGGGCTCGGGTTTCCTGACTCCTCTAAATGAACACTTCTACCTGGAGGCTACAAGTATAAGTGTGACTGAAGCTCCAGTCCAGTCATCAACCAGCCTAGTGAGCAGCGTTAGAATCGAATTACCAAGTTTTCATGGTGAAGATGGATTATCATGTACCTCTCCCAATTTCAGCCCAGTTCCTAAATGATTTTAGGGTTACCTCTTCATGGCAGGGAATCGTATAGTGGCATCAGAGGCCCATTAAGGGAATACTGTTTCCTTCTGGTCATGAAAATGGAATCAGGAAAAGAATGACCTTGGTGGAAATGGAGCATCCAGTCAATCACTTAAGCAGCTACCTCCCAGAATTCAGATTCAGCTTAACCTGTGCTAAGGACCATCTCTTTAACATGGCCAATGGGGAATCTGAATATAACAGAGTTTAACTTTTCCTTCTGTTCCTCTGTGTCTTTCCTTTGGCTGTTGAGTAGTTCAGTCCTAATTCTGCTTTTTTCCCAGTATTTTGGGCTTTCTTACTTCCTCAGAACTCTCTCCAGCACTCACCATTGTCTGTATTGTCACTGCCAGCTACTGTTAACCATGCAGCTTAACTTAAAAGACCCGGCTTTCTCTCATCCCAGTCACCATCTCTCTTCTTTGGCAGCTGCCAGGATTACCACCCTGGCTCATTGTTTTTCTTTTAGGTGCCAATAAAATTATCCTTGGGCTTTTTTTTCTGAATTTTTCTTAAATTCTTTCATTAGGAAGAAATATTGTAGAGTTTATTGTCTCTTTTTGGTAATGGAAGATTAAGTAAAATAAAAATAACACAACAAAGAAAAATGATCAAGTTAAAATAAAAAGGATAAAATTGAAATTTGTATCTTTAAAAGAAAGGCCATACATACTTAAAAAACCAAAAACCTGATTTATTAAATTTCTTAAAATCACTCTGTGGATATATGTTCTTTGATGTCATAAATATTTACCAAATTGCCACTATAGAAGTCAAATGGGATATAAATTAACTTTATAGAGAAATAAGTTACCAATTGCTAATAGATCTAAACTGGAAAAGAAATGGATAAATACTGTATCTTCAGGATTATAGTCAGGCAGCTGAGGAAGGGTCTCAGGAGAATTCTGTAAGTCAAGGACCCAAATCACAAACCTGGAAGGCAATTAAGCAATGCAGAAATAAAGAACTGGAAGTACTCCTAAACTATTTAAAAAGATAATGCAATTATTTATTCTGCAAAACGTGTAAATTGATAAGAATAGAGGAAAAATATAATGCTGAAAACTGGACAATTTTTGGATACTCTAATGGGAACTTAATATTTAAATAATCTTATAAAACCTGGTGTTAAATTTAATACATTCCTACTAAATTTAATTAAGTCCTACTAAAATAAAATGCACATCATAAATTATCACAGAACCCAAAGTTTAGAGTGACTAGCATTCCTAACAATAGAAGACAAGTATCAGGTTGCTCATTCCACAAAAGTTTCTGAGAACAAGTGATTTTACCTGAGTTTTCTAAATGTTAATGGAAGAGATGTCTGTGGCAATCATGGTGGAAAATTAGAAATTTGGACTGGAGGGCAATTGCCTTTTGAAAACTGTAATTAATTTGAGTTATTAAATGGGATAAACTGGCTGGGTGTTGGTGGCGCAGGCCTTTAATCCCAGCACTCAGGAGGCAGAGGCAGGTGGATCTCTATGTGTTCAAGGCCAGCCTGGTCTACAGAGTGAGTCCCAGGACAGCCTCTAAAACAATACAGAGAAACCCTGTCTTGAAAAACCAAAATAAATAAATAAAATAAAAATAAAATAAAAAATAAATGGGATAAACTAGGTAAAGAAAATGGCAGCATCTGAAAACAAAAAGATAAAAACTTTTATCTTTTAGCCCTCATCACTTCCTCCTTAGTAAGATCACCAGTCTCATTTCCATGGCAACAGTCTTCCAAACTAAGGTAGTCATTCAGGGTTACTGAAAGTTCAAATCCAGATGATGCCCATGTTTCTCTTAGAATTTCAGATGGATTATTCAGTTTTGACCAATGGAATCTAAGGACAAGTAGGAGACAATGAGGGGAGATGGAATTGAGGTCCTCCCAGATGAGTGAGGCAAAAGGAAAGGTTGATGGTGTTTTCTGGAGTGGCAGCAGCCAGTTTGGGAACATGAGGTCATGAGGTGTAAGGTGGAATAAAGTGACAGCATTCACTATTCTTAGGGACAGTGATGATGGAGGGAAGATAGAGGGGCATGTGTCAGCCTATGTTGAACCAGCCTTGAAATCGCCTCTTTAATGTTCCTATCTTAGACAGGAAACAGCACATGTATGCATATACACAAAAAATAGCATGTATTCCATGGCACTGTTTGTGGCTTTAGTTTTCATTGTTTTGATACCTGTGAATATTCATCTGATGCAAATGAAAAATCCCAGACATGTTGATTAAAGAAAAAAAAATAGTTTATACAGACATCCCTTACCACTCTCTGGTAAGATTACTCTCTGGTAATGTAGAACGTTGTTATAGGCCTAGAGAGGTAGATGTGCAAGCTGGAGAACCTGAATTTGGAGATCTCTATCCCTCAAGTGAAGAGGCAGTCATGGTTCCAGCACTTACAATGTAATACAGGGATGTGGAGGAGACACACAATCCCAGTTTTTCTCTGATTATCCAGTCTAGAGGACATTGTGAATTACAGGTTTGGAGACAGACAGATGGGGGGGTGAGAAAGGGAAAGAGAAAAGGGAGAGGGAGGAGCAGTGGGAGGGAGGGAGGGAGAGAGAGAGAGAGAGAGAGAGAGAGAGAGAGAGAGAGAGAGAGAGAGCAAGAGAGAGAGAGAGAGAGAGAAGACATTCTTAAAAAATAATGTGAAGTGACTGAGACAGATATCCCAATGTCAGCCTCTGACTTCTGTACACAACCACGCAGGTGAGTACAGACACACACACACACACACACACACACACACACACACACACACACTCACTTATTTTAAGAAGCAAATTGATCTGATACTCAGAACTGTACTAATGTAATAGTATATTATTAATACATCTAATGATGCTAGATAAATTGCAATATTAATATTTTAAATGTAAATAAAATTTATATTAAATGTATTGTTCTAATAATATAATTGTGGTGGTTTTCCCATTGTATATAGTTTAGATAAGTTGAGAGGGATTATTTTTTATAATTTAAATAGTTGTTTATATTTCTAACCAATGAACTATGTTCTGAAACAGAAACAAAATTATGAGTATTGAAAGAAAATTGATTCTGTTGTTTGAAGTCATTGTTGTATGCATGAGTCCCAGGAAAATAAAATGAGTGGATAAGAAAGCTAATTAGGTGACCCTGGGTAGAATAGATGGCCTGACTTAATGGGTTTGACAGTATCCACACAACCTATAAAATATGTGGTGTAGCCCTGCCATAGCCAAAGTTGAGAAAAATGTATCCTGAGGTGGAATTTGTAGTAGAGACTGTTTTTTTGTCTCGAGGAGACAGATTCCAGCAATGATACAGAATCAGGGAAGGTGTGTTGTGTTGTGGTGCGGGGTTACTATATGAGCTTTCGAATGGACTACATGAAATATTTACATGGACATTTAGCAGCCGTTGAGTTAGACTTTCCATCACCATGACCAGATACTGGAGAGACAACTAATGGGTGGTGCCTTTCTTTAAGATGAGTTCAGGGTAGACTTGCCTGACCCCATGTGAATTGGCAGAATGTGGCAGTGGGGCTCCCAAGGCAGAGGACAGCTATCCTCTTTGTGACAGCAGGAGTCTCAGAGTATGACAAGAAGGGACCAGAGATACAACAAAGACTGCTTCCTTCAGCTAATTCCATCCTAAAGTTTCTAGAACCTCCCACAATAGCACCGGGAGCTATGGATCAGTCATTTAAAACAAGGACTGTGAGGCTTATTTCCAGTTGAAAACACAACCGATTTTGTTACACCATTTGTACCTCAGAAGTTTATGATAAATGATACAGCTTCTCGAATCTTAATCCTAGGAAGGTGTAAGTATATATGTGTACACTCTGACATCAGCTTACTAGTACCTGTGATATCAATAAAGGGCCACTAGCTAGCAAGATGGCTCAGCTGGTAAAATATTCCTGACAACCTGAGTTTGATCCTGGGAGCCCAAGTGCTGGCAAGACAAAATTCTGTTGTAAATTGTCCCTTGACTCCAGCATGTATGTAGTAGTGTGAACATACACATTCATATTCACACAAAATGAATAAAATGTGGTAACAATGAGAGAGCTTCCATCACAAACACACCAATGTAGTATGTGTCTATTGTTCAGTGTTGCTCTTGCTGGTTGTAGGTTTCAATTTGCATATGTTTTACCTTTCCTTTTCCAGGAATATACTTGACATTTGTTATCATTGTATATAGTTCTTGCATCAGGCTTAAAACCTTCTTCTGTAGACTAAAAGGGGAATTGTAGTAGCATCTCTCCTTACCAGTGAAGTTGTGTTAGTGGCGACAGCCCTTTGGGTGTGTCTTCAGATGCATATGTGACCTGAAGGTTGGGAAGCATGGGCAAGATCTCAAGCGCTCTCTCTCTCTCTCTCTCTCTCTCTCTCTCTCTCTCTCTCTCTCTCTCTCTCTCTCTCAGCTTGCAGATTGGATCAGAAAGGCAGAGACTGCATCTTCTGGAGCAGGAAGGCCAAGGCAGTTCTTTACTATTATCTATGTAAGTTGTTCCCCAATAAAACACCCATTTATCATTTGTCTTGGATCTAGTGAACTCATTATTACCCTGCCTCCACACCAATAAATTGAAATTCTGGTTAGAGACAAAGAACAGGAAAGGTGCAAGTTATTCAAAAATATTATGAAAGCTAATTTATAAGAAGAAACATCATGTGATACCATATTTATACAAAATAAGTTAAAATGAACCATTCATGATCTAAAAATCAAGAAAAAACCTTAGTGAAACATGAAAATTAAACACTTTTTATACAATTTAAGAGTGTGTGTGTGTCCTGGGAACAGCATTATCAGACATGATAAAATCCTGTCTAGCTTAGTAATTACCAATCACTTGAAACTTCATTTGAAATTTAAAGTTCTTTATAAAAAACAAAAAGCAAAATCAAGCTGGGCATAGGTGCCTATAATCTTAGTACTCGAGAAGTGGTAGCAGGAGCATTAGAAGCTGCAGGGCCACCTTGGCTATATGGTAAATTTATGGCTAGCCTGGACTATATGAGATTCTGCTCAAAAACAACAGAGAAACAGTAACAAAGACAAAAATCCGTCAATCCACTGATCAAATTGCTTAATCCCTTATATAGTTTGTACGTTTATTGGCCCACTTAGGTCAGGGACAATATGTGGCATTAAAGATTTGTGCTTCTTGGTGGACCCATCACATTTTCACTTACCTGAGGAACCTAGCAAATGCAGACATGTTTGTTTACCTACCCACAACTGCCCTAATATGTTCTCTCCAAATCCAGATGACTGCATCTACAGCCCTGTACCAGGACTAGGGAGGGAAGGTGGTTTTAGGCCTCTATCCTCAGGGGATGAGGTAACTTCTCCCTTGCACTTGCGATTTGTTAAGGGCTCATGGACTACCATTTTCTTTCTGTTCATCACTGAGTAGGACCTCTTGGTAGCAGGAAAAACTGAGAAAAGAGAAAGATGCTGAGTAGACTGTGAAGGTCTGTATCCTGACTAGCATAGTCAGTGAGAAGCTTAAATAAGTACAGAGGAGACTCCTGGCATTCAGAAGCTCCATTTGCACCCTATGAACTTCGCCCAAGAAGAGCCTGAGTTTGACTGCTTCCCCAATATAAGGTTCACAAGAGCTATGGCTTCCCTACTTGATATAATCGTGGGTATCTCACCAGAAATGCAGAATGTCATCCCAGAGCCATGAAATGCCAGCCCATGCCAAGTGTTCAGTCATATTTAGGATGAGTATTTGGAAGGGTGGGCAGATGTAATAATGGAAGGTCTGGGCAAGCATTAGCTGTGCCTACCAAAGGCAGGGGTGGTGTCCACTGCTGGGAAAATAGAAGTAATATTACAAGCCAAATGAAGAACCAGGGTCTATGTCACAAAACAAGAAGAGTCTGTGTTTTACTGTGTGAAAAACTTAGAGATCAGCAAAGGTTAAATCCACACAAGCTCCCCCATATATAGACATACAGGAAATTCCAAAAATAGCTACAGAAACCCAGAACAGCATCAGGGAAAATGAGAAGTTATTTTTCTCTCATTACTTTAGGAAAAATGTAACAAAACAGAGAAAATAGAATAAAACCCTAAAAATTTTGTTTTAATAAACACATGGACACGCACGAATTTCAAAGAGAGTAAAATGGTAGAACTAATGATACTTTTTCCATTTCTTCCTGACAATAGTGCCACCTGCCAGATGCAGTCTCCAAGTGTGCTTGTTTTTGACAATCATGGTGAGACTGCTAAAGTCTCCTTGACATTGTTCATCAATTTGTAACAATATTTTTAGAATTGTCTGTGAAAATCGAAACCTCTAGTCTCCCATCCATATTTGTAAGCTCTTATACATTAACTTTCCCATGTTTCTGGGCTTTGATCTATATCTGCACAGATGTATGTGAGTCTATAACATATTACTTGTCACAACCTTAAAAAGGATTTAACAAGTCTCATTGCCTTCTTTCCTCATGCTCCATTTGATGCAGTTGACACCTTATTTTTACAGTATCTTTTATAATAATTAAATATTTTTCAGTCTATTTACTTGTTACATAATATAAAATTATTTAGAAGATGAAAAGGCAACAAACATTATTAGATTAGTTATGATTCTCATGTATGCATCCTACACAGCATCAGTGATGTGGGTCTGTGCAACATTCTATACCTCTATAGTTCTGGTACTCCCAAGGATGCTCCTCCAGGCATCGAGTTATCCTTGATGTCTTTCTCTTCAATTTTCATATCCTTTATTTCTGGAATGTTTCTCCTCTAGCTTCCTGATTTTTAGATCCTGTGTCCTCATCACTTTTGGAATTTTCTTTGGCTTTGATGAATAATCTGGCTTAATAATTTTGTTTTTTTTATTATTTTTTTCTCATGGAGTGTGTTTGCATGGGAAGCATGGGTGTACTGGTATACTGGCATTTGCAAAGTTGACAGCTCTTTTGCCCTACATTCCTCTGTAGACTATAGCATTTTAAATTCAATATTTTCCTTTAAGTTTTGATAATCATGTTTTTTTGTTTCTTTGTAAACAGGATGCTAATGAGAACCTGATGATAATGAGGGAAGTGCTGCCAGGAACACACATGCACATCCTTCTGGCATGGTGTGTAATGTGTAATTAGTTTCCTCCTCTGGAAGCTTTCATAGCCTCTGCTTTATCCTGGAATTCTAGGATTGCATCAGAAAGTTTACAGACTTGTAGCTAGCCTTATTTAATTTTAAATTTCTGCCACTCTTGCTCAGCCTTATCTGAACTCATCCCAGAAAACATTTCTTCCTATTGTGTTACATTTCAGTATTCTCTCTCCATTGAGTCATTTTTTAACAACACAGATAGTTTTCTTTCTGGATATTTCTGGTTCCACATGTCTCTGCTCCCAGATCCTGGGATTAAAGGCATAGACTGCCATGCAAGGTCCAAAGGTTCTTTTTGATTTGTGGAAACACTATCCTCTAGGCTTTCTCAAAAATCTAATAGTATTTTTGAATAGTTGTTTTCGTAAGTTTGACACCTATGTCTTCTGGTTTTTATAAATTTGTTCCTTTACCTTTATTCTTTACTTTGTCATAGGAAGAGTCCTCTAACATCTAATGCTTCTTTGACTCTTTGTCTATAAAAAAAGGGACTTGTTTAATTAGCATAGTTTGTTTCCTTGGGAGTGCCACTCAGAGTTTCTAGTCATTTCCCCCTAAACACCCTCAAATATGAGCTTCTCTCTTCAAGACTATAGCAGAACCAAGTTTGTTGGCAGCTACTTCACAGTGGCACTAAGATGTCTGTGTGTACTGTCCCTCATGCTGATGGTGCCAAATAAGGGGGGGTGTTACTTTGGGAGTACAAATGTCAGCTGAATTTTTTTCTGTGGTCACATGGGATGCCCCTCCTTGCAGTATGTAATTGATGGCTGTCTTTTCCTCTGGGGATGTGAATAGATGTCTGCTCACCGCAGAGAGTGCACTGACAAGAGGAAGAAGGAATGACTCCACCCAATCTAGCATGGTGTAGCAGTGAATTTATTTGTTTGACCTCTAGAAGCATAGGACAGAGTATTTAATGCTTCCCTAGCAAACTCATCAATTGATAGTTAATAGCTCAGGAGATTTGGCATCACTCAAATTCCCTACACAACTCCAGGCAGCTCCACCAACAGCCTCTTGCCTTCCAGCTGTTACTTATTGCTTATATAATCTTGGAGAGGGGCCTCACGATCCTGGCAAGATTTGAAAATCCTGAGTGTTTGTCTTCATGAGTTTCATGAACCTTTCCAATTCCCACCCTCCTCTCTTCTCTCCCCTTCTTCCAGGAGAGAATAATTCAATTCAATGAAATGGCTATGGAATAATTACAGAGGGTTGACATTTCCAAAGCCTTGTTCTACTTGTTCAACATGATTTCAGCACTATCCACTGGATGGGCTGGGGTCTCAGCATTGTAGGAGAAAAATTATCTAGACTTAATCCTAATGGGGAGAAAACAACAACACAAACCACTAGCTTCTGTTTTAAGAGGTGGGAGAATTTTGTCACATGGTCTAGCTCTTCTAAATGTAGGTAGGGCTTTAATGAACCTGGCGCATCCTGGATCATTTCTGTCCTTGTACTCACTAACTTGTACCTGAAATGTCTATGGAAATCACTTAAGGGGACCTAGTTGATGTCTAGTGTTTGAGGCCATTTGAGTTGTCCGCTGTGTTATATTACTCTAGCCACAGGTCATTCAGTTTATATTGTTCACAGGTTCCTCTAATTATGATGTAGATCTCTCTACAGTTTTCAAATCATCATGATACACCCCCACACAAAGCATCTTGTATTTTTATATTAAATTTTTAAAATTTCATTTTACATTTCAACTAAAGTTCTCCCTACCCCCCCCCTCCTGCAAAGGCAAAGGACAAAGTAAGTAAGACAGAACAACAGCCTAAAGAATGGGAGAAAAAATTCTTCACCAACACCATGACTAGCAGAGAGTTGATCTCCAAAATATACAAAGAACTCAAGAAACTAGACATCAAAATACAAAATAACCCAATTGAAAAACAGGGTATAGAGCTAAACAGAGAATTCTTAACAGAGGAATCTCAAATGGTCAAAAGGCACTTAAGTAATTGCTCAACAACCTTAATCATCAGGGAAATGCAAATCAAAACCATGCTGAGTTTCTGTCTTACACCTGTCAGAATGGCTAAGATTAAAAATACTGATGGCAGCTTATGTTGGAGAGAATATGGATTCAGGTGAACACTTCTCCACTCCTGGTGGAAGTATCTTGTCTTTTCAATTCAAACTTGTGCATGAGAGAAAGAAAATATCCTCCCCCCCCCCTCTCTCTCTCTCTCTCTCTCTCTCTCTCACACACACACACACACACACACACACACACACACACACACACAAATTAAACAAATGTAGACTTCCTTGGATTAATCTTTGCTGTAAATGGCAAGGACCTGAATCATTCTTGCCTGTACAAACCTTGAGATAACTTAGCTAGTGCTCAGAAAGAAATTCATGTTTGTATTGAATTATAGGAATGCCACATAAAGGACTGGTAAGATGTTTCAGTGGGTAAAAGTGCTTATTTTACAAGTGTAAGAATTTCAGTTCAGCTCCCCAGTACCCATGTAAAAGCCATAAAAGGAATGCATCTCTAACTCCAACACAGGGTTACAGGGCCAGAAGGATCACCTGACCTTACTGGCCAGCCATCCTAGTCAACTGGTGAATTCCATGTTTAGTGAGATAGTACATGTCAAAAAAGTAAAATGGATGACCTGGAGCTATTGCTCAATGAGGGAGTGCTTGCCTTGAATGTTCGAGGTCCTAGGTTCAATAATAATAATAAGTCACAACACAAACATGTTTATACATACATGCACACATACATACATGACACAGACAAACAAAAGTAACACATTAAAACCTAAATTTCAACACAATAGGATAATTAAGTGAATTGTGTTTTATACTCCCACACCATGCTGTGATATCATTAAAGTTCATGTATATGGGGCCAAGGAGATGTGTCAATGAGTAAAGCATTCACTATGCAAGCATGGGCACCAGAGTGTAACTGCCTAGAACCCCTCTACTGCTGGGATGGTGTGCAGAGCTGTAACCCCAGGGCTTCTTCTGTGAGATGGGAGGTAGAATGAGGAGCAGCCCTGGAAACTCAAGGCTCAGGAGGCCCAGCATACACAACTGTGTATAGACTTCTCTCAATCAAGGTGGAAACTGTGGAAACTATGGTTATCATATGATCTCTCTCTCTCTCTCTCTCTCTCTCTCTCTCTCTCTCTCTTGCTCTCTTGCTCTCTCTCTCTCTTACACACACACACACACACACACACACACACACACACACACAAACATAAAAGCAATGTATCTGAGGTTTCTTCAAGTATGTAGATAATTTTAATGATACAATTCTAAGTTGAAATAGGTACATAAAATATATGTATATGAGATAATCACAAATCAAATTATAAATCTGTCAGCAAAGGTGCATTCTATTAAAAAGAACAAGGGTCAAATACTAATGCACTATTAGCTTTGTTTTCCTTTTGTAGTTTGTACAGCATATTTAGTTTTATATACTATGATATTTTAAATTTATAAATTGAAATTTTAAATCAATTTTCAGTTTTATATGTTTAGTTCTTATCTTAGCTACTGCTCTATTTCTGTGAAGAATCACCATGACCAAGGCAACTCTAATAAAACAAAGTATTTAATTGGAAGGATTGTGTATAGTTTTAGGTTAACCTTTGATCATCATGGCAGGAAGCAGACAAGCATGGCACTGGAGCTTTATATGGAGAATAGTGAGAACTTTATTTCTTGATCCTCAGGCAGGTAAGGTCAGATGGAGAGAGAGAAAATGAGAGAGGGAGTTGGGGATGGAGAAGTGTAGGTAGGTAGGTAGTTAGGTAGGTAGACGGATGGATAGATAGATAGATAGATAGATAGACAGACAGACAGACAGACAGACAGACAGACAGACAGACAGAGAGTGGGCCTGGTATGTGTTTTTGAAACCTCAAAACCTACCACCAGTGTTCCACCTACTCCAACAAAGGCATGCCTCCAACAAAAAGGCCATACTTCCTAAGTTAAGGCCATACCTCATAATCATTTCCAAACAATTCACTAATGGGGACTAAGCATGCAAATATATGACCTTTTGAGGACCATTCTTGATTCAAAACTCTATATTCCTGAGGGAGATTCTGCCTCTGTCCTTGGCTTCATTCTCTATAACTGCAGCATGATCGCAGTTTTCACATAGCATGTTCACATTATCTTTCGTGTGTTTGTCTTAGCTGTGTAATCAATTGACTATAAGTTCTTTGAAGATAGAGACAAATATCACTGTCTCTAAACAATAGATTTGAAGGGCCAGAAAGATGGCTCAGCGTGTAAATTAACTTGCCATGAAATCCTAGCAACCTGAGTTTACTTAAAAAAAACCCATGCGGAAGTAGAAAGAGAGAAACAGCTCCACAAATTGGTCATCTAACCTACACACACACACCATGGCACACATATCAAAATACACATATGCACACATGCATGTACACAGAGAAAGGGGAGGGGAGGGAGAGAGAGTAGGCACATGTACACACTAAAAATAAAATAATAAATTTAAAAATCATATTTGCTTTGAGTAAAAAGTAGGTATACAAATCCTTTGACTTGGAATTCATATGGAGAGCTTCTGTATGGGGAGTAGCAGTGGCAGTTCTCAGAGAGTGGGTCTGTGCATGGAATTTGAAGAAACTTTTGGGTAGTTTCTGAGGGTAAATTACTTTCACTGGCACCATTTCTTATTATGGAGATAATTGAGCTAGCTGTACAAAGAAGTGGTGCAGATGTATCAACTTCAGTTCCATTTTCAGTGTCTTAAAGTTTCCTTTCCATTATACAAGTCTTTCACTTTATTATTTAGAATTATTCCTAGATATGTATTTGAGGCAATTGTAAATGGTAGATTCCTTGATTTCTTTTTTGATATGTTCGTTATTTGAACATCCTCCTGTGCTATCAACTTTCTCTTATGATTGTGTGCATTGTGTCCTATACTGCTTTTGTGTATTGATTTTGTGTCCTCCTGCATCGATGAATGTGTTTATCCGCTGCAGGAGTTTTCTGCTGGGTTCTTTAAGGCCTTTTATGTAGGAGTCATATCATCTGCAAATAAGGATACCTTGATTTCTTCCCTTTCTATTTATATCCCCTTTATTGTCTCCAACCTTACGGTTCTAGCTAAGACTTCAAGACTTAAACAGGGTGGGGAGAGTGGACATCCTTGTCCTGATTTTAGTGGCATACTTGAAGTTTTTCTACATTTAGGATGATGTTAGTTCTGGGTACCCTGTACACTGAGATATTTCCCCTGTATCCATATTCTCTCCATAACTTTTGTCATAAATGGATGTTTGATTTTTGTCAAAGGACTTTTCTGAATCTGATGACATGATCATGTGACTTCTGTCATTTAGTCTATTTGTGTGATGGATTACATTTATCGATTTATGTGTTTCAGACCAACCCCGAATCTCTTGGATGAAGCAAACTTGACTTTGATGCATATTCTTTTTGATATGTACTTGAATTTAGTTTGCAAGTATTTTATTGAGAATTTCTGCATTTATGGTCATCAGAGATATTGTCATATAATTTTATTTATCTGGTTTTGGTAGGCATCAGTGTAATACTGGCTTCAAGAAAAGAATATGTAAATGTTTCTTCCATTTTGTGAAATAGCTTGAGGAATATTGGTGTTAATTTTTATTTTAAAGTCTGTTAGAATTATGTACTGAATCCATGTGGCCTAGGCTGTTTTTAGTTGGGATATTTTAAATTACTGCTTCTATCTCATTGGGATTTGTAAGTCTATTTAAATTATCACTTCACCTTGATTTAACTCTGCTAGGTTGTATAAATCTAGAAATTAATATTAATTTCTTTAGATTTTTCATTTAGGTGGAAAATGTACTTTAAAAAATATGCCCTTAGGATTCTCAGAATTTCCTTAGTGTTTGTTATGTCTCCCTTTTATCTCTTAATTTTATTAATTTGGATCATTTATCTCTTTTGGCTAGTTTGGCAAAAGGTATATAAATCTTGTTAATCTTTTCAAAGTACCAACTCTGTGTTTTATTGACTTTTTTGTTTGTTTGTTTGTTTTAGGAACAGTGGCTATGTAACCCTGGCTACCTTGGAATTCACTTTGTTTTTAATATTGTTTTCTTTGTTTCTATTTTATACTTTTAGCCCTGATTTTGCTAATCTTTTCATGATCATTTGTGGGGTGGGTTATTGGCTATTCTTGTTTTTGGGGAGTATTCAGATAACATTATTAAGTTATTGATTTGTGATCTCTCAACTCTTTTGATGTGGGCATATAAACTTTGTTCTTATGTCTGCGTTCATTGTATTCCATAGATTTTGATTTTTTAAAAAATTTCATTCAGTTCAGGGATTTTAAAATGTTCTTGATTTTTTCTTCACCTAATTTATTTTAATAACATTATTTAGTTTTCATGAATTCGTGTAATATCTGTCTTTCCTCTTGTTGTTGATACCTATCCTTTAATGTATGTTGGTAAATAGAGTGCAGGATGTGATTTCATTTTTTCTAAATTTGTTGAGGTTTGCTATGGGAACAGATATGTGGTTTGTTTTAGAGATGTTCTCATGATCTTCTGAGATGAAAGTACATTCTGTAGTGTTTAAGTATAGTGTTCTATAGATATCTGTTAGATCTATGTTATTTAGGTCATGTTGGCCTCAGGCTCTGGGTTGGAAACTTTTTTTACCCACACAGGGTCACCAGCATCAAAACTGGGCACCGACACATTTTCTCTAATTCTGTGATGAATCGTCCTCTGAGCCCACTGCAGGAACTTGAGGAAACTTGAGTTTCTGTCTTATGAACTTGTCCATTTAAGAGTGCACTTGGCCCTTAGGAGAGCAAAAGGTAGGCTCAAGGTCATACTTAGTGAAAGTTTTCTTTTTATTCAGCTTTTTGCTTTTGCTTTTTTTTTTTTTTCCTTTCCTGAGCTTTGTGGCCTATAGGCATGATGTAGTTTTCCACCAATATATAGGACCTTTGCCAGATTTAGGGAAGCTCTAACAGTGAGGGCCTTGCCATTGTTGAACCCAATGAAGAGGGAGAACTCAAATTGAGGAACAAACTCTTGGAGGAGATTTTTGGTGGTCACTACTGAGGCCGTCTCTGTTCAGGTGGGATAGGTTTCCACCTCTCCATTTTTCCAGGTGGTTGGCGAGCTACATGGAGCTGAAAGTTCAGTCTTTGGGTTTTTATCATTAATGTTTGGATGGAATTTCATAAGTAATATGGGCTCAGTTTGAAGGAAGTATTGTTTCAAAGCCTGGGAATAGGCATTCTATTAAGTTAGTAGAGATTCACAGTCAATCTTACCTACTCTAGGGAGGCTCACAATCAATCTTACCTAGTCTAGGGGAAGTGTTCAGGATTTTTTCTTATGAAAGAGATGTTGATAGAGTTGGTATACAAGTCTGGGTTTCCCTATCTAAAGACCAGGGCTAGGGTAAAGGGTGATGGTGGAAGTGCAGGACACATGTCCTTGGTTGTGTTGGGGGATATAATTGCTGGTGTGGGTCTAGTATTCATCCTTGGATATGGGTAATCCTTGGGTTTATGTAAGTTTGATATATAAATCTAATGTCTGTCTGTAGAATGTACCATGGATGGGATGGAGTTGTCCAGGGTGAGTTGAGTTGATTCGGGGTAGAAAGGGTAGGAATCTAGGCTCTGTGACTAGGGACAGGGCAAGAGCAATTTTACAGGATTGAGTAGAGTTGTAGACATCAGTTGGGACTCCCTACATAATTGATGGATGTGTAAAGGGGCACAGAAAGCTTAAAATATTTTTGATGAAATGGAAAATTATATTAAAATAGGCAACTTTTTATTCTTTGTAACTTAATGAAGTTTTATAAAACAAAACAAAGTCTACAACTTTGTTCTTCCTCATTAATGAAAGACCCCTTTGCTCATCAAGGTTGACCAAAGAACCTTGATGTTGCAGATCACACAGACTTCTTGAGATCTTTAGATTCCACATTTCAATAATACTTTAAGGAACTATTTGTCAAATCTTGGCATATCAACAGAGAAGAATACCCATCATTAACTTTATTTTATTTTATTTGTTTGTTTTGTTTTTCAAGACATGGTTTCTCTGTGTACCTTTGGAGCCTGTCCTGGAACTCTCTCTGTAGACCAGGATGGCCTTGAACTCACAGAGATCCGCCTGCCTGCCTCCTGAGTTCAAAGTTGTGCATCACCATTACCTGATCTCTTTATTTTATTTTCAAAAGATATATTTTAGTTTTAGTTCTTTGTAAGTGCCTGTGTCTAGGTGTGGACTTTTTCCTGTGAGTGCAGGGACCTGTCAGAGGCACAGAATCTGCTAGATCTGGAGTCACAGGCAGCTGTGAGCTGAGCAGGAAACCAAATTCAGTACCTCTGCAAGAGCAGCACAAACCTTAACCATCGAGTCAACTCAAGTTTGGTCACTGTCTTTTAAAATCTCCCTTCCTTCTACAATCACAAATCTCTTAGTATCTAGATTTTCTTCATAAACACCAGCAAAAGTAATGCATCAAGGCTCTCTGAATGCAAAAATCTCTATGGGAATCCTGATGTTTTTTGCTGTCTACTGCATTTCTGGGGCAGGCAGAGGACAGCTTTTGGCAGGCACTCTCTCCTTTCCCCAAATGGGTCCTGGGTTGATCTCAGGTTGTTAGGCTTGTCAGTAAGCACCTTCACTTGCTAAACTGCCATAGTAGTCCTCTTCAATCATTTAAAAAATACAAAAGACTATTTACTAGTTCTTTCTATTAAATATTATAAACTTTAGGTGACTTGCCGAAAGTTACACATTACTACAGGGCAAATGCACAATTTAGTATCTGACTACTCCAATCATCAAAGCATTTTCATATTGAATGTTTGAAATATAATGAGCTTTTCAACTCTTCTGTTAATAGCTCATTCTGAATAATTTCTTGCTTGATGATCACTTTCATCTGTCTAGCATCCAGCAGGTTCTGAGTACTGATGTGTGTTTCTAAGTGGGGCTTTTATGGAATCTTGACGGATGTTATCAGCCATTCTTTCTTCAGTTAGAATTGACTTCTAGTTATCACACCTGTGTCTATTCAAGCAGTCAGACATTCTATAAACCATTTTTCTCCAGTTCTTTGTCTCTTCTGGATTTGAACATTCTCCATTCTTAATATATTGTTATCACATTTGCTGTTCACAGCTCTTATTATAGGTTAGGAGTAAAACAGCCATTGTAAAATGGCTTCTTAGTTTGCTCTCAGCCATTATGAAAATGTTTGATGCAGTTGTAGCTGTCAGTGTTGTGATTCTGACATTTCTGTTGTCAGTCACTGACAGCTCACCTCGAGTAGCTTCTAACACTCTCTGCCCTGCCTAGAGCTGGAGTCTTCTCCACATGGAACACTGTTAACTTACACTGCCCTCCTACCTGTATTACTTTGAAAGCTTTGAATCATGGCTTTTCTGAGAATTTTCTCCATTACATATTTGTTGCAGTGGTACACTTGTTGCCTTAACCACTTGTATTAGCTACTTTTCTCATTGCTGCAATAAAAATCACCTGTGCAGATGTGCAAGCTCAAACACACACACACACACACACACACACACACACACACACACACACACACACACGAGCACCTTACACACAGGAACACACAGCTCTTGTTCCCATATTGAAAATATGTGTACTTCAAACATTTGCCCTCTGTGACTCAACTTACTTTTTTCCTGATTTTTATATAAAAATAAATGTGTAGATGATATTTTTCCAAGTATAATGTTCAGCCCAGAGAATGCTATGTTAAAAAGCTGAATAAATAAATGTCCTGAGCATTACCTATTATTTATGCCCTTTCTTTTGGATCTCCTTCTCCCATGTAATATCACATGCTTTTAAAGTTTGCTTATTGGTGTCTACACCTGTTTGGGTTCTTCTGAGTGAGCTGTTTTTGACCTTTACCTTTCTGTACCTAAGTGTCTGGACTCTTGATAATGGCTTTTTCAACATTTCTCCAAAGACAGAAGTACCAGTAGCTTCCTTGTAGGGAGTCCATATTATAGACTTCTCTGTGATTTCAAGATTAGGTAAAGCTACCAGCAAGTATCTACAGAATGAGACACTACAAATGTGATATCACTCGGCTGGTATTTTATACCATTGACTTTACTGAGCAGTGAAGTTGTGTCTCTTTGACAATTTCTACAGCTTATATGTTGAAGTTATGAAAAAATGTTCTTCCTCCTCCCTCCCTCTCCTCCTCCTTCCTCTTGGCTGGTACCTCTCAGGAGTAGAGTTGTGTGTCATTGTGTCTAATTCTACATTTGTAATTTAAGTTTCTCAATTTGTCTACAGCCACTGCCATTTTCAGAATATTTTTCATTAATTTTTCCCAAAGTGTGTAGCTCTGAAAAGGCCCTGAGGTTCTGTAAGGTGTAGGTATACACAATTATTGTCTGCTGTCAGCAAAACTGTCAGTTGGAAGGCAATAGCCATACACTCCTGGTGCTATATGGCGGGAAACTACCAATACAGAGCCAGGTAGAAATACAAGGGATTTTAATAGGGAAAAAGCCTTACTTACAGAGTGACCTAGCCAGCTGGCGGGCAGCAGTCTGTCTGTACAGCAAGCCAAAAACGAAACTGAAACTGAAAAAAGCCTCACTCTAAGTCACCCTGACCACATCCTGACCACACCCTCGCAGGCGTGGTCAGGCACACCTTTAGCCAGCCCCTAAGCAGGCGTGGCTACAGCTTCCTCTACAGTGCTATTTATTTTAACACATTGCAATATACCCTGAATTTATTTTAAAGTGGTTGTAACTAAATGAATCACATGCTTTTGGGGATAGGGTAATAGATAGTATATTAAGATTATATAAATCTGTAAGAAGTCAGTATAGGTCAGGAGAGGTCATCACTCACTACATGCTAATATCTGTACTCATGCTAATATCTGTATCTTGAATATTGCCAGCATGTGTTGGTCCTAGTGTTTACTCTGACTTGAGGTAGAAGACTTAACATTTTAGATAAAAGGTGTGAACCATGTCACCAAGTTTGTAGTGGAGGTAAGTTTCTACATAAAAAAAAAAACATTTTAAGTATTTTACTGTTGAGGTGCATGTATGATTTTTACAGTTTTAGACTCTGGGACAAGCAGGAGAAAAGTCGGCTCTTTTACATTCACCCTGCCACACATCAATTACCTTAGGAGGCAATCAGCAGTGGTTTGCTCATGCACCTTGCCTGAGGAAGTTCTAGAACAGACAACTGGTCAGTCTGTTTATAGGTATGCTTGCATTTTCTTTCCAACCCTGTGAACCAAATTGAGTGAGGCAACTTAGAACAGCATTGAGTTGAGAGGTTGGCCACTTCTGTTAATGCAGTGTTTCTCAACCCGTGGTTCATGATTCCACTGGGTGGAATATCAGATATCCTGCATATCAGATATTTACATTACAATTTGTAACAATAGCAAAATTGCAGCTACATAGTAGCAACAAAATAAAGTTAAGGTGGGGGGGGGGTTCACCACAACATGAGCAACTGTATTAAAGGGTCACAGCATTAGGAATGAGAAGAACTTCTTTAATATTTAGCATTGGTATTTATTGTATTGGACAAAAGGCAATAACTTTTAGGATGAATTTTTGAATGAAAATTTGGAATGAAGGTCAAAGACCCATGTTCCTTGTCACGAGGAAAAGCAGAGAAAATTATCTGAGTCACTTATCTCTGTAGGTGGAAGTTCTCAAAGAGAAAGACAAACATGCTGCTGCTTAAGTGCCCATTATTTTGATAATGTGTTTATTACAAATCAGAAAAGTGAGTAGTGGCCTCTGTCTAGCTTGGCTGCCACAAACAGGAACACTGATTTCCTCGGGCAATGTGATCACCAGTAAGGAAAGGGAACTGAATGATGTTCATATGCCCTGGCACATCTTACTCCACAAAGAGATCTCCATCTATCTCCTGCAGCTAGAAAGAAGCCAGGGAATTTGTGGTAGTGCCATAAATGCCCCCTTCCACAGCATCCCCCCACCCCCTCCATCCAGACTTGCTGTCCTTCAACTCTTCTGGGGCCTCTATGAGGGCACTGGTGAGTGTGGGCAGAGGCTGTGTTGCAGCAGGTTATCAGGTGAAAGGGTCCCTACTATGGGCAACAGTCAGCAGCAGTTCTACTTTAATTCCCTCCTGGATCGAACCTTCGGGAAGTGTTCTTGTGTCTAGTGAGGAGACCTTTCTGTCTAAATGTACCAGGTTGAAGCAATGACTGTCACTATCTGCACTTTTCATATTTGCAAGGACAAGAAAGTGGTATCATGAAAGTGGTGTTTAGAGGATGCAACTGAGTTACTCTGACTGTAACCCACTGAAGCCCAAATCTGAGTTCACATTATTCACAGGTTTCCTGCCATTATATGAATTGAACACCTTTGCCGAAAATACATGAGACAAACAAGATAAGGGTGAAGCCCATTTTAATTCTTTATGTGCCCCCAGTCTCTTACTCATACACAGACTTATTTCTTTTTCTTTATTCTTCTCTCATACAATACACACGGACCACAGCCTTACTTCCCTCCCTCCCTCCAACCCCCACCACAATGGCAATTCAAAAATGCATCTAAAAAGAGCTAACCTTAGGATGGAGAGATGACTCATAGTTTAGAAGATACAAGTTTGGTTTCCAGCACCCAGGCTCATGGGGGATGCTATGCCTCTGATGTCCATGAATGCCTGCAGTACAGTACACACACACACACACACACACACACACAGTTAAAGTTAAATATTAAGTTTAAGTTTATTATGTTTTGTTATGGCTTAAGTGAGAAAACCTTTGGATATTTTTATCTCCTAGCTTGTAGTAATTAGAATATAAGTTAAGAACTGTATTGCTTCATTGTCATAGTTTATATGTACATCTTACTGAAATGATGGTGACAATGCACTACACTAGTATATTGTCACCTGTAGACCGTCTGTGCTTCTTCTGTCTAAGAGGGATGAGACATGTGAGAGCCAACTAACACTCAGAACACAGTCCTCTGAAGTACTTAATGATGTTCTTTTCTTTCCCCAAAGATTCTTTTTTAGTAAATAATTTTATTGATTCTCTAGAAGTTTCATACATACATGCAACATATTTTAGACTTACTTGGAACACATTCAACCATACCCTCCTCCTAACTCTTTCAGGATCTACCTTTTGTGAGAACCAAAGCTACATTTTAAGTTTTGAATACTATGCCTAAGAGATGCATGAAACACACATGCCCCTGATCTGCAAGCCCCTTGCCCAAGAATAGACAGTTTCTTAAATGCTGGAGATATTGTTTATGGGAGATAATAGGTCACCGTTATCACTCTCCTAAAGAAGTTTGTTTGACCCTTCTGCAATGTCTTTTTCACATGTGCATAGGAGGTACGTGAGAAGGAAATATGTCAGGATGTACCCTTGACCCTGATTGAACCTCATGGGAAATGGGATGAATTATGGGTTTTGCCTTTTTAAGCCCCTGCAAAACATGACTCAGGATCATTGTCTGGCGAACCAGGGATAAATCTGGCCAGAGTGGCCATCGACCTTGGTCAGTATTTAATTAAAAGTTTGCTTTGATTTTGACTTTCTGCTGTGGTAGTAGTCTTATTCTTAAACTGTGGAATTAACACCCTTCAACTCTGACCTACCTCCCAATGTCATATCTTTTTATTTTATGTGGATGAACACTTTTCTTCCATGTATGTATGTATGTGTACCACTTATATATCTGCTGTCTGATAAGATCAGTATCAACTGAAACTGGAATTACCAAGGGTTGTGAGTCACCAGATGGGAACAGAGAACTAAATATAGCTCCACTTTAAGAGCCGCTTGTGTTCTTAACTGCTAAACCATCTTGCTATCTCACTGAAACCAGTGTGTGCTGCCATATACACAAGGGTGCCAGGCTATCCACTGGAGCATGGTCAAGCTACTAGTGGCCACAACCCTAGACAAAACTCTCTTCCCTTGCAGACATTATCTACCAATCTTTTTTTCAGGACGAAATGGAGTTTACAAGTCCCTCCCCTTCCATACTTGATGTAGACAGGCTTGATCTTGTGCAGAGAAACAGCTGCTATGAGTTCATCAGTGCATTGGTACTGTCACGTCCAGAAGATAGTGTTTCACAGGGTTCTATTTGACCTAAGTCATTTACAATGCTTCTGGCCCTTTCCCATCAGTGTTCCTTGAGCCTTGCAGAGGAATATAAATTCAGATGTCCTGTTTATGGCCAAGCACTCCACAAACAATTGTTCTCTTCATTTTGACCAGCTATGAGTTGTTGATCTGTGTTGTCCTGAAGATCTCCCCATAATACAGGCTATTAAGGCATCTTATAATTTCACCTTGCCACAGATTAAATTCACCTAAGCATGTAGTCTCACTGGAAGAACTGGCCTGATTTCTTTGATCGAAGTGGGAAGTCTCATCCTGATTGTAGTCAACAATTTCTGGTGCTATCCCAGAAAAAAAGCAAATGGCAGAAGGAAAGTAAGCCTGCTCTTTGCTTGATTGCCATTTCCTCTTGCCCTAGTTAATTCACCATGGTGCTGCTGGTTGCTTCACAGAAATCAGAACAAGTGCTTTCAAACTTCATCATGGTCTGGGCAGTGAAGCTCCAGGAACCATCTAGGCTTCCAGTTCTAGATTGGGAATGTAGAGATGCCTGCTTTCTGGTAGGCTTGGCATTACCTGAAACTGTTCCTCCAACTGGGTAGAATCCACAGTCACTAAAAGCCCCCTGGCAGCATGGAGAGCACTGAAAATCCATGGGCTGAATATTTAAATTTCTTATCAAGATAAATGTGTTTGATGCTCCCAATTTATCTTTTGTGAGGAGTAAGGAATTTAGTCACTCTATGTATAAAAGCTATGTGTGGAAAAATAAGGAAAATAATTATGCCAACTGGTCCCTTTTTAGCATCTTTGGAGAAAGTTACAAAGGAAAACCATGAGCTTAGTGACAAAATTGACCAGCTCCAGATGCACACAGAGAATCTCTAAGTTTCTAAATGTGCACTGGAAGTGAAACTTCCCCAGCAGGCATAGTGCTCAATTAGCAAAAATCAAACTCAAGCCCTCATTATATAGACCTATGCATAAGACATATGGATCATGTAGAATGACAGTTAACTATTGCAAACTAATCTGATTGCAGCTGTTGTTGCCAGATGTGGTGTCCTTACTTGAGCAGATTAACATCTCCTAGAATACGGTATGCAGCTATTGATATGACAAATACCTTTTCTTCTGTACCTGTCCATAAGGACCACAAGAGGCAATTTGCTTTCAACTGATAAGGCTAGCAGTGTACCGTTACAGTTTTACCTCCAGGTTATATTTACTTCCTAGCCCTGTGTCATAACTTAGTTCAAAGGGATCTTGATTTCTTGTGTCTTCCCTAAGGTGTTACACTGATTCACTGTATTGATGACAGCATGCTGACAGGCCCAAATGAGCAAACAAATAATTAGTGCTTCTTTATGGTTGTTTAGATCCTGCCTTGGCTTCCCTCAGTGATGTAGTATAACATGAGGTATGAGATGAAGTAAACTCTTTTGTACCCAAGTTGCTTTTGGCTATGAAATTTTATCACAGCAATAAAAACCAAACCAGGACACAGGGTATTGCCATTGTTCCTAGTTGCCCATTAATCTCAATGGTAAGTCTCTAATCCTGATGACTCCACAGACTCCCATCATAGGACATGGATAAATCGAGCTGATATTGACCAGAAAGCTTCTTTCCAGCTGGCCGGATTTCATAGTATCACAATGTACTACATAGACTTTTGAGAGAGAGAAGCCATTGGTAGTCTTATCTAGCAGTGAACCCTGCAATATGCCTGTGTGTACAACAATGGCATGAATGTTATATGGATAACCAACTGCTTTATGATTTCTGTAGGGGCTGCTGTAGCTCCACCTGCTTAGGGACTGGCTACAGGTGTGCCTGACCACGCCTTTGAGGGCGTGGTCAGGGTGAAGTAGGGAAAGTTTAAGAGTGCGGAAGCTCTGCTTTCGCTTTCATCTTTGGCTTGCTGTATCGACTGGTTGCTCTGTGAGTAAGGATTTTCCCTATTAAATTCCCTTGTATTTTTACCTGGCTCCGTATTGGTATTTTCCCACATTAGATTTCATTCAAAGCATGTCACAAAGGAAGAAATGCATGCTTGGTATTCTAAAGTCAACCAAGAATACAAGACTGGGGAACTCAAAGTCCCCAGGGATAAACCTTCTATTGTTATATTGCTAAATGGACGAATCATACAGCCCTCTAAGTATCTCTATATCCATCCATATATTGATGTAGATTTTGAACTCATTAGGGATTTCTTTGTGCAGAGGATAGTGGTTAATCTCAAAGACTCTTTAATATTACTTCAATTCTAGTAGTGTGTACTTTAGCAATTTTTAAAAATAGTAACCCACTAATGTATTTAGTAAGGTATACTTATAGACACACGAACATCAGTACCTTATTGCATGCTAAGAAGAATGTTTAGATATGAGCAACAGGCTGGTTTTCAGGAGTTTATAATATAGAAGAGAGACAGGTATTCACCTAAATCTATCACATGGCTAATAGTAGGTAAATCATATGCTCTTATCTGTTTCTGAGATATTTAAGGGATGGTATGGCATGAATGCTTTTATACCTATTAAAGGGGTTAGTTACCAAAGAGCTGCCTTACTTCTTCTATCACATGAGGATACAGAAAGGATATATGAGGATATAACAAGAAGTTGCCATCTATGATAAAGCTGACTTACACCAGACACCGAGTCTTTTAGGCTCCAGAATGATGTGAATATACTTTTATTATTTGTAAACCACCCATATTTTTGATGTTTTGTTATAACAAGATGGCAGGAGTAGGACAAGTTGGTAGTTCAGCCTGTGGATGTCAGAGTTCTTCTGAGGACATATATACCTATGGCCATCTGACTGTAGGGCATCTTCTTTCTGTAGGTGTTCAAAATAGGAAGGGGTTACTCATGGGATAAAGTAGACACCTGGCCTTTCCTTGTGTTTTAAACAATAATCTTCTAATATTATCAAATATTCAATAGTTAAATTTTCCAGACATGTCATAGTGGATTTTATTTTATTTTATACTATGTTCATTTGATCAAGATCCACTGATATCAAAGTGGCATATTTTTCAAAACTGTATTCCAATACTGTATCCCAGAATATTGTATATGTATATTTCTTACAAATGTGAAATCACGTGTTTTGAAGGCTAATGGCAACAAATCATGACAATTTGAGTTTCCTCCAGGGGCTTACCTGGAGGTCTTGTAATGTGGAATATGCTTGAATGATGTGGCCAAATCTGTTTAATGACTGAAATTTGAATTTGTCCTTATTCACCTTGTGATTGTTCAGAGTAGCATCTTATACTAAGTTTAAAAGTTTCGTAGTTTTACTATCTTGAAATAAAATAGACCTGGTGGGTTGTGGCCTCTACCACTTCCATTCTGAAAATTTTGAACTTTATTTTAAAATCCTAGGAATTTTCAGAGTTGATTCACAAAGTGACATGACTCTATATGGTGTCCTTCCTCACTGACTCATTTCTGAGAACGTGTCCATTTTTCTCAAGAGAAAGGCAGCCTGAGCAAAGGCAGCCTTTGCATGATGTGTTAAGAATACGACCCCTATTCTGCAGGTGGGATCAGAGGGCCATTGAAGGATCAGTGGCTATGCAGACTGTTCCATAGGCATGCAAAAGGAAAGTCTCCTGGTGGAAAATGTCATTGTGTTCCTTGGGAACCCTCAGAGACTATGAGAACAGAAGTACAAGGCTAAATTAACTATAAACATCTTGTGCTTTTGGTGTAAGCCATTTAAGAGGGCCTTAGAAGCTTTTCTACTCTCATCTAGGATGGAACTTTGCATTTATAAATTTTTTTTCACCATCCCCCAAATTTCATAAGTTCTAACATGTCATTAAATGTCAGACATCCAATTATTTTAGAGATGATTAAGAAATAAAATTATATGAAGAACACTGAGGCTTTGTTCTCTATATTTTATGTGTCCGGAAAGAGATCTCTAACAGCCCCCCTTAAGTACCAGATGAGTTCCCTCCTTCCATCTTAGCAAACCTACAACAAAGACTATAGTCTTTTTTTATTTTGTGTTTTTCAAGACAGTTTCTCTAGGTTGTCCTGGCTTGTCCTAGACTTTGCTCTGTAGACCAGGCTTGCCAGGAACACACAGAGCTCTAGCTGCCTCTGCCTCCTGAGTGTTGGAATTAAAGCAAATGCCACTACTACCCAGCGAATATAGTCTTTTAATTGTACTATTTCAATTAGTAGGTATCAGAACCAAGCAAATGTGTCAGAAGCCTATTGGCTTGGCATTAAACTACCAAGTTTATAGTCTTAGGGTTTTTTTGTTTTGGTAATGGAAAAAAACAAAATGTGCCCGAACAGCCAGTGCTGCCTGTACTGGGAAGAACTATGTGAAAGCGATAGCAGTTGGAAGCTGCCAGAAAAAAAGTCAAACATTTAGATTGGTCTTGTTTGTAAGTTATAGATTCCCAAAATGTCACCTTGTGAAAAGACGTGCATCGTAGTATTGAAGAAATAAGCTCTGTCTGTTGAATCCTCTGCATTGTCTCCTGGTGTGTTGAAAAGGCCAAGGCCAGGAACATAAACACTGAAGGTGTTGGTAAATAATTCTGTTGAGAAATTACCTATAGTCATTTTGGCAATTCACTGAGATCTGCTAGTATCTACTCTTTGGTTATAAGTAAAAATGAAAATGGGTGGAATTCTGCTGTGTTCTCCTCTAAGACAGAAAGGAAAGTGGGAGTGGAAAGACGGATAGGAAGGAGAAGGCCTGGGAGGGCAAGTGTTTTTCTTTGAGGAACACTTCTGGGTAAATATTCTACATATGTGTAGGGCATTGAAGTGGGCTGGAATCCAACTTTCAGAATATTTTATTGGTATAAAATACCATTATGATGAACAAAGGCCACCAGGGGATTGTAAGGGAAAAAACCCTGGAGTGCTGGAGAGATTACTGAGTTGTGAAGGTCACCGACAGCCCTTCCAAAGGACCCAAGGCTTGGCTACCAGCACCCACATGGAAGCTCACAGACATCTGTGACTCCAGTTTCAGACACCCTCTTTTGGCCTCCATGAGCACCTGCATGGGCATAGTTCATAGGAACACACATGTGAATAAATTAAAGTAAATTTAAAAAGTAATATGGGGATCACAATTCAAGAAGCATGTATTGATGGCTCATCCTGATGACATTTTAACGATGTAGAAACATCCCTCTGATTCTCTCTCTAAAGGTGATGTGGTGGCTTGCATAGGACTGCCCTCCATTGCCTCTTATATTTGAATGTATAGTCATTAGGGTGTGGCACTAATTGACAGAGATTAGGAGGTGTAGCCTTGTTGGAGGATTAATGTCTTCTGTATCCTGACTGGATATGCATAATGTGGCTGCAGCATCCATGCCTTCCATGCCATGATGGATGGTGTCCCTTTGAGAACTGTGAGCTCCAATAAATGCTCCCTCCTTAAGTTGTTTTTCTGTTCTGTATTTTGTCACAGCAAGGAAGAAAGTAATTAATACACATGTTTTCACAGTAGTTGTTTTGAACAGTCCTCTATCCATTTCTTGTCCTCCCTGGTTAATACTTTCTTTCCTTTTTTCTTTAAGTTCTTTGTAGAAGTTCAAGTATAGTTTTTCCTCATGAAGCCACTGACCAGGAACCCTATGGCCTAGATTCGGGTAAACAATCATCTCAAAAATATGTATGAACACTCATTTTCTTTGCAGAGAAGTGTCTCTCTTCTTCAAAGTCTTATTAGAGTTCAGATTTTAGCAGCAGTTAAATACATCCCACCCCCTTTATCACTGACTACATCATGTTACTGCAATTGCACACGATACCACAGACCACAGTTCAAACCAAGGCATACATTACTGTGGAAATTGCATAGACACTATTCAAGCTTTTCTGAAAAAAAAAAAAAAACACTTGTGTGTTAACTTGTTTGCATGGGAATATATTGCCAGAGATGAAGAAACAGATGAGGACATCCTTAATTTGGTAACACAGTCATTTATGGTGATGTTCAAACACCTGCTGAACAGAAACGAATGTGGTTGGTTGTGTTGTATAGGTGGAAATATGTCAGCTGGATTTCAGCCCATTGGCAAAGGGTTTGGGCCATTTGTGTTGGATAACGTGATGGTGTATTTGTGAGCATTTGTTTCCTTTCATAAAGGAAATGATGCCTGCAATATTCCATATGTAATGTTTGAATGAGAGATAATTGCCCTACACACCAAAGACTATTTGCATTTAATTAGCATCACTTTCTACTGAGTTTCATTTACTGTGGTGTTTCTAAATTATTTGATGTTATGTTTGTTATATTTAGTAACTTTTTGAAGATATTGCTCAACCTGGATGTTTCTCAAGGTTATATTCAAGAAAAACATTTTTCAGTTACTAGGAATCATGGACTTTCTTTTTTCACGTGTCTGAGGGCTTGTGCTGGGGATATGTTCCAGAACAGACCCCCTTTAAAGTCCTCAGACTGTCAGTCTCAAACTCACCTCAAATACTAATGGAAGTCTAGCTTCCATGGAACCATGGCCTTTATTATGACCCCTGACAAATACATACCTCAGGCCCTAATCTTCATGGGACAACATTTGAGGGCATCTTTGAGATTAAATGAGTTCAAAGAAATAGATGGTGATGGATGGAAGGCTTATATAAGAGACAGCTTTTTTTTTGTCTCTGCATGCCTGTGTGTCTCTGTGACTTCATGAAAACCCACCTAGGAAATGTCATGGAAAACACAATGAGAATCTTACTGTCTGGGATCCAGAGACTAGAGAGAGAATACTCATTGAAGCCAGAATGCTGGCACTCCAGTGTGTACTCCATCCTCTAGAACATACACATGTTACTTAGCTCCAGCTAAATAATGGCAGTAGCAGAAAATTTTAAATATGGATGTTGCTTTGGGAGTGAGGAAAGCCTGGAAGATTTCTGGGGTACAAGCTGGAAATACAAACATGGGAGCTGATTACAGTGATGGTTCCTGTAGATGACAACTGGACAGAGATAGTCTCATCAGAGAATGAGCATGTAATCTTGAGAGATGAGTGACTGTAGCTAAAAAATGTAGGTGTTAAAAGCCATCACGGTAGAGAGAAATGAGAAAAATTATTGGGCATTAGAAAAATTGATTCTTATTGTAAAGAGGGAGAATATGCCTCCAACTATGAACTGATGGAAGGTAAAATGTGAAAGGTGAAGTTTGGTCCTAAGCAGAGAACTTCTAAGCAAACATTGAAAGTTTATCTTGGGTCTTTCTTATGCTTCCAGTGAGATGCAAAAGGAAGAAGAGAGAGAGAGAGAGAGAGAGAGAGAGAGAGAGAGAGAGAGAGAGAGAGAGAGAGAGATGTAAAGTAAGGAAGGTACAGTTTGGCAAAAAAGAGACAAAAATTAAAATATTTGGAAAATATTTCCAGTCTACATTGTAGAAAATGGAGAAGTATGTTCAGCAGAGAACACATTGTGTGGCTAGACTTTCTCTAGCTAGGGAAATTATTAGATTACACCAAGAAAAATATTGCTCATTTTAAACAAAAAGGACAGAGATTATGTCCTAGTTAAATTTTCAATGTGACATGGCCTTGAGTAATGTAAGAAGGAAGTCTCTCACAATTATGATTGCCCAGATACAATTAGCCTGCAGGCATGTCTGTTAGAGGTTGTCTTGACTGTTAGTTGATGCAATGGCACCCAGACTTCTCTGGGCAGCACTGTCCCCTGGGTGGTGGTCTTTGACAATAAGAAAAACAGGTTAGACATACACCTGCAAGCAAACCAGTAAACAGTGTTCCTCAGTGGTTTCTGCTTACAATTCCTGCCTATGGTTCTTGTCCTGACATTTACCAATGATGTAATCTGTCTTGGACTTAATGCAAATAAATCCATTCTTCCCCTATGTTGCTTTAGGTCAGAATATATCACAGCAACAAAAATTTAACTAGAAGATATGGGACAGGATAAAGGAAGGCTGTCAGATATCTTGGTTTCTATAGAAACAGTGGAAGATGCCTCTCACTGTTGTTCCATAAAGTAAGAACAGCACGGTGTCTGCACAGAAGGCTCTCATCTTAAAGGACACATGGGAGTGACCTCGGCCTGAGAACATGGTTCAGTTTGCCCCCCCCCAAACCTTGTTGGAGCGAGGTAACAGTTTCATGAAGTTCTTACAGTAGCAGAAGAAAGACAGTTATAAAAGTATGCTCAGCTTCATTGATAGGAATACCAGGCAGCCTGGTTTATAAGAAAGCAGAGAATTCTCTGCTACAAATGTCAAATGTTATCTGGTGACCACCTTAGCCATTGGATTGGTGGAAACTAAAGGTCCACTAGTGGATTCCAAAAGCATTTACCTAATAGTTAAAGGGTATAGGACCAAACACAGAGGTGGGAAATGTATGGCTTTTAAGGACGATAAAGAGAGCTCATGAGAATTCAGCTGTGTAATATTCCAGTTGTCCATGATCATAGAATTTATACTCAATCAACTTTGCAGGCTCTTTAACACTTTGAGGGGGAGGAGATTCTAGTAATGCCATTCCAAAGCAGTTATGAAATAACTGAGGCCATTGGCTCATTTTCAAAGATAGATATCTTAATATTTATTCCATGGACTACGATTTTCTGGAACTTTGAGAGTGTGACCCCAAACTGTGAGAGTCACAGTATTGTCCTGGTGGGTCCCCAAAGCAAAGCCACCCTCCCAGTAAATACTAGGAATCAATCTGCAGAGGATTGCTTTGCAGTCTGACAAGCTAGTAGGATTTGACTCACTAAACTCTGGGTGTGTTTGAGGCCTGACACTCTTTTCTGATATCTTCATTTTGAAATAGGTATGTCTGTCCTGTGCCTGACTTTCTAGTGGAGCTTGGAAGCACAGCTTAATTCCCCAGGTTAACAGCTGGAGGGAAACTTGGTCTCTGGGTGAATCACTTCAAGTCTTAGCCATGTCTGTTTTAGTAGATTTTAAGATGAGACCTGGGACTATAGGTATGGCTTCTGAGAATGGTAGGATAGAATGTATTTTTTTTTACATGTATGAAAAATACAAATTGCACACATGTCAGTGGAAGAAAGGTAGAATTATGCTGCCATTATGCTGAAAGTCTGAATTTACAATTGGATGGTATTAGTAGTTGTTTCTAAAGAATAAAGTTAAATAGATGGGATGGGATAGGGTGGGATGGGATTAGTGTTCTATTAGAAAAGAAAGAGATTGAGTCATCTCTTTCCTCATATGTGCCTTAAAGGATAGTCATGGCAGTTGGTAACTTGAAGCTAGGAGGAGCATCCTCAGCAAGAGTTAATAGCCTATCATCCTGATATCCTAGCCTCCAGATTATGGGAGGAAAACACACAATCTACTGAAGTTTGTTAAGGTTGAAGAAGGCCCTTGATTTTGCCTAAATATTACTCAATTTGATATAGCAGAGAAGAATGTCGGGGTTGGGGTAAGACATCGTTAGTAAATGACACCTAAAGCCTTAGAATCTGAATTGTCAAAGCTCCAGGGGTGCAAGAGTTTGACATGGTAGCAGCAACTGGCTGTCCTCTGCTCAGATAGCCAGTGCACAATTTTAATGGTGTGGGGATAACCCGGTGACCTCTGGCAGAAGATGATCACATTCTGTGTGGGAATCTGAGCCTAAGACACACAGGGATTTACTTTTACCTCTCTAATCAGAGCTATTTAGAATACGCTATGGGGCCAGTGCTAAGGAGTCAGTGTTTGGGTTTAATAGCAGGTATCTTCTGAAGGGAGAGTCATGCCCCTGCTGCAGGTGCTTAGTGTATTTAGACTGTCCCTGATACAGTCCTGTGGAGTCAGGGTTGGTTTTCTTTTCTATTTTGTAACACCTTCCTCTCATACATTTTCTGGACACATGCCTGTGCAAACAGGTCACACCCTCAGCAGCACATGCCTATGGACACAGGTCACATTCTCAATATCACATGCCTATGTGCACAGGTCACATCAGTAGCACATGCCTATGCACACAGATCACACTCTCAATACATGCCACAGAGGCTTTGTCTTGGTTCCAGCCCTCAGCCAAAGAGAAGACAAAATAACTCTTAAAATATATTAGTGATTGTTACTCAGTCTCTGTGAGCCCCTATGAGCCCTGCTTAGTTGATTCTGTGGGGCATGTTCTTGTGGTGTGTTTGGTGTATATGCTATGGTTGTGTTGCTTGCTGTTCTTGTATGACACCTAACAGTGGGATCAGGGTTGTCTCTGGCTCCTTTGCCTGCTTTTGGGACTCTTTTCCTCCTACCTTGATATGAGGGTTGTGCCTAGTCTTATTGTTACTTGCTATGCTGTGTTCAGTTGACATCCTTGGGAAGCCTGCTCTTTTCTGAAGGGAAACAGAAAAGGAGTAGGTCTGGGGGAGAGGAAAATGAGGGGTCCTGGGAGGAGTGGGGGGGGGAAACTGTGGTCAGGATGTAATATATGACAGAAGAATAAATAAAAATTAAAAATAAATGAAAGAAAATATATTAATGATATTTAGCATATGGCTTTTCAGTTAACTTGTCTACATTTTAATAAAGAGCCTTTAGGAGGCAGACTTAATATGAGTGGTAGTTCAAGGGAAACATAGAGCCTATTTTCTTCTCAGAGTACATTGTTGTCTCATTGACTTGCATTAAGGACAAAGCAACCAGGAAAAAATAAATATAGCAGAATCATTTTAGGGATCTTCAAGTTATATATTAAAAATCTAAAGACTGGAAACATGCCTCAGAGAATAAGCATGAAACCAAATTTTGAGTCCCCAGACCTCATGGTAAAAACCAGGAGTGATCATAAATTGATGAAAGTTGTAGTCCTTGGGAGTCGGGGAAGATAGGAAGATCTCTGTCTCTGGGACTTCCTGGTCATCAAGCTGGCTGCAGGTTCAGAGACAAACCCTGTTTGGAAGTAAAAAAGGCAGAAAGTACGAGTACAACATTCTGCATTGTTCTCTGGCATCCCATGTGTGCTGTAAACTAGTACACCACAATCACATGAATCTAAATATGCACAGACATGTAAACACACATGAACACAAACATGTAGATGCACACATGCACACACAAAAACATGCAAACACACAGCATAATACATGTGTACATTCACACATTTACATAATTACACACGTGTACACATATGCACACACAAACATGTACACATACTTACATGCATCTAAACACATGTACACACATGTGCACACTTACACACATGCACATGACACACAGACAAACACAAGCGATAACAAAACATACTTTACCCCAGCTCAACAAACTCATGCTTATGTTGATCCTCCCTAGTTCTAAGCTTTCCCAGAATCTCATTCTTTCTTTTTTCTCTCCCTCCCAGAATCTGTGTGCACTTGTACACCTATGTGGGCACATGCCAACCCTTCATTCTTTGACTATTTTTCCTTCAAATTTGTCTACATCACCATCTTCTTGAGTCCCACACGAATTCTGTACTCTTTTTCTCAACCTTTTACACCATAGATCTATGAAAAGGAACCTAATAATCCCATCACCTATGTTTTATCCACCACACAATCATGTCTTCTGTTTTACCCACCATACAATCATATCACCCATGTTTTGTCTACTATACAATCACATCACCTATGTTTTATCTACCAGACAATCAAATCCCATCACCTATGTTTTATCTATCATGCAATCATGTCTCCATATGCTTTACCTACCATACAATCACATTCCCCATTTTACCATTTATTTTTTAATTGGCTTCTGTTCACAACTCTCATCTCTTCCCCAGTTCCAGCTCAGCAACACCAGGAAATTCTCTCACTAAATTTCACAAACACTTATCGAATTCTAGCCTGGAAAGACACTGTACATTGCTAATGACCCCACCCCACCTCATTTAAAGGAAAGCCACCAAGATTCTATCCTTCTGCAACAGTGTGATCTCTACACAAAAGGGGAAATCTGAGACTAAAAGAATATGCCTTCCACCCCTTATTATACTGGGCCCATGTGTATGGGTTAGAAACTGCTGGTAGAGAAGGCACGGTGGTGAGAGACTTACCATTTCTCTGTCACCTGTGTGGATTTTTAGGGATGAAGAGAGCCACAACTAGCAGAAAGCTGTTTCTTCAGGCACGATTATCAATCACTATTGGTGTTGGCTTCTCCTCCTTGCTGTGATGACCACCCATACCCCACAGACTATGTATCCCATGTACTCCCCCAATTGTAAAAACTGTCTGTGATCTTCTTTAAGGCCCTGAGGGCATTATGTCCTTTCTCCTCTGACACCTGCCTCCTGATTGAGAACCACAGTCATAGGGAAGTGAAAGTTTGGCTTTTACTTGTATTAAGCAGGATATTTGCTTCACTAAAATGAACTGTTCTTATCATTGTAAAAGACAGAAGTAACAGGCCTTCCAGGGTTTTCTATAGCATTAGGGAAACAAAGGTGTGAAAAGCCATGCAGACAAAGATATTTTCTATGGTTTTTCCTTTCTCTATAAAGTTGTCCTATGTGTTTCTTTACCTGTAGGATAGTGTAGTTGCCCTGCAGATACTTATGTCCAATTTATTGACTAATGGAGCCCCTCTTAACTCTCAAAGTGCCAATATAATGGGTGATACGCTTTTCTGATTATATTCTCAACTACAAAATCCATGAGGAAAGATACTTCTTCTTTGTGTGCTAATGTATGTACATGGTGATATAATGGCATGGCCTAGTGGCTGACTAGAAAATATTTGCTAAAGAATGAAAAAGTGGTCCTCCCTCAATGATGTACCATCAGCAGCAGGGCTGGCCTGTCCAATAAAAAAAACGATGTGAGTACTTGTTGAGCCTTTCTGAGTGGGGCATGCTGTGCTTTGGCATCTTCTCCAGTTGAACTTTGTGTTGGCTTCACAGGCAGAACACCTATGGCAGATAGAATATGGAGACAGCTGACTACACACATAGCTATATGATTTAACTGGCTGCTCTATAAGCCTGTTTCTATTGTGAAAAGACACAGGTCACTCACACTTATATATCATGGATGTTTGGGATGTTATGGCTTTTCCAGAGGCGGGTAGATGATTATGGGAAGTACATGGTGAAGGATGTTATTCAAATAAGAATTCACTACCAAACAAGATTGTGTCTAGCACAATCTTGGGCAAGATTAATTAATGCCTTTGTTCCTTTTATATCCTATCTCTCTCCAGGACTGAGTGTATACTGGAACACACACACACACACACACACACACACACACACACACACACACACACACGAGCACACACACTATGCAGGCACACAATAGTCATTCCATCATGCTTTATTATCACATTCAAATCCTACTTGGGGGTTACTTTCTGAAGAAACTGGATCTATTTTTCATTTAGGAGAAATCTATTATAAAACATATAATTTGCAATTTGGCCTTTGATAACAAGATGAAATGATTGAATTAACCATGTCATTGATTTGATTAAAAATAGAACTTATAATCATAAGCAAATAAGTATTTCCCCTAATGTGCTGGAAATGTCCTAACTACTCTCAAATTACTTGTGCTTCCTTCTATAAGTAATGCTGGACTTGAGAAAATATAATTCAGGAAGAATGAGATGAAATAGTGTTTCCCCTGCTCTGGCTGATAGCTTCCATGCATTCATTTCCAAGGCTCTATGATGAAGTCAGTTATTGTCCATCCCATTGTAGGGTTGAATCAACTGTAGTTCTGAGAGCTTGGTGTGTGCAGGTTTCCTCATTATGTGTCACTCCATTTTCCAGTGTTTCCCTCCAGAGTCTTTTGGGCAGTATTGGAGGACAAAAGAGAAAGTATTACTCAGATTTCTTACAGTAGATGCAGGGTGTTTTGTGAAGTTACTTAGGTGTTTTTATTTGCAGAGAGAAAAGTTATGAAACTAAAGCTAATTAGATAACATACTTAGATGTTGAAAAGAAAACTGTGCACGGCGAGGACTTGTGCCTTCTTCAGGAGTTGATGAGGAATGCCTTCTGATGCACTTGTTAATTACTTTAAATATATATAGAAAATGACATTGAAACTTAGGTTGTTATTTGCAATCCTTTTGGTTTATGAATTCATTAGTTAGGTGTGTAATGAGAGTGCCTCTCTGGCAGTGTTTGCAAGACATCGCAGAACACATGCAGAAAGGCCCCATTGACTATGGTGCCTCTTCTTCTCTGTTGTGTCACAGAGCACTAAGCTGTGAGATTGTGCCTTAGGGTGCAGTAGAAGCTTAGCAGAGTGAGAGATTTTTGTAGAACCCAAACTCAAGAGATGGAATGTGTCTTATCAGGGCCAGCATTGTAGCTCAGTTAGTAGAATGTTTTCCTAGTACACAGGAAGTTTTGGATTGGATCTCATTGCCACCTAAAACTAGGTTTGGTGGTTCACTCCTATAAATACCAGGAGTTATGTTGTATAGATAAGAGAAGCAACAATCCCAGGTCTTCTTTAGATACATAGGCAGTTGGAGTCCAGTACCTACACACACACACACACACACACACACACACACACACACACACACACACATAGGAGAGGAAGAGAGAGAGAGAGAGAGAGACAGAGAGAGAGAGACAGAGACAGAGACACACACACACAGAGAGAGAGAGAGAGAGAGAGAGAGAGAGAGAGAGAGAGAGAGAGAAACAGGGACAGAGGAGGGCCTTATGGAGTGAGAGTTAGAGGGCTGTTTTGTTTGGTGTTATAGGGATAAAGGTGTGAGTAGGAGTGAGACTCTTTTAAGAGAAGAATGAAGCACCAAAGAGAAACAAGAAAAAGTCTCTCTCTCTCTCTCTCTCTCTCTCTCTCTCTCTCTCTCTCTCTCTCTGTGTGTGTGTGTGTGTGTGTGTGTGTGTGTGTGTGTGTGTGTACTCCTGTGTGGAGGTTCCCTGACCATTTTCTTCCTGAGTCTAGAAATAGCAAAATCCTTGGAAGTTTTTGAATAAGCTGTAGGTATTGTCATCTCCATGTCTTCATACCAGTTCTCTTGTCTGGATGATACTGTCTGTAGGTCTCTTTGTGGTCTGGCTAAATTCTACAATTGTGTGGTGGAAAAGATACAAACATATAAGGTGCAATAATCTATTTGTTCTTTAAGATACCTGTTTGGGGGAGAAATCTTCTGTATCGTCTTGAATATTATTAGACTCACTAATCTCCATGCATATACTTGCTTTTACTGTAAATATCCCTGTGCTAAATTTTAAGTATCATTTTACTGATCTGACTTCCTCAATTCACTATTGTTTGATTTTCTTAAAACTTTGAACTTTGTCTTTGTTATTTCAATACTCTGCACATTGGAAAGCAATTGATCTATTGGATGAATGCACACATTCCATATGCTGCAAATATCCCAAGCAAGCATCCTATCTCATATTTCATATCTTCAGTATTCATGACTCAACCTCTGCCATGCTGACAACTAGCAACTGTACATTAAGTACTTAGTAGGCAGTGCAGGTGGCCCAATATTGTAGTGGCCTTTCCTTGCACCTGTTCTGCTGCCAGCTGCTGGCTTGCTTTTCTTTTTGGGTTACAGTTTTATTCTCACTAAATTGCCTCAGATATGGCCAGCTCTGTTTCTTGGTTTGGCCTCCACCAGAATTGAACTTGCTGTATGGTGCGTGAGGGAACTGTGTGTGCCTATTCTTTATTCTAAAACATACTTAGTGCAGACCTGCAGGTGCTTTCTTTTGCAAATGGGTATAATAGGAAATGAAGCATTTGTCTTTGTAAAATAGGCATTGCTTCCCCACTGAAGAAAAGTCTAAATAGTTTTATGAGCTTGTAGTGGGTTTTATCTGATTTTCTCTTTAAACAGCTGAGTTTACTAATCACATATTTAGAAAGGAAAAGAACTGGAGGTAATATGTCAATTCAACCCCCACTGACCTCTTTTCTCATACAAACTTCTAGAATCATTTCTTTAGACATCTGCTTCTGTTATAAGAACAATTGTTTCAGTGCCCCCATGGGGCTTTCAACTTTTCATTCAAATGAATGTATTAGCAGTGTGCAAGAAGAATTATTAGGGCTGTCTTGTTGAATGTTGAATGGGAGAGTGAACCCATTTTCTACAAAAGAGGCTTTGGCTATACACATAAAACCTGAAATGCTGTGTGAAACACACTGTCTACTCTCTTAATCAATACAATGTCTGAGTCTTTATTGTTATTGAAGTTTTGATTAGTTGTTTCAGAGTCTCTGTGTTTGAATGTGAATTAACACAAAGAAGTGTAGGACAAAAACTTAAAAAATTACCTTTTTGTGTTTCATACAGTTGTTTAAATTGACAAAATAAGCAATTATATTGGAGATTGTGTAGTTTTGTGTTTGTCATCAGAAAGCTCAATTCTTCGTGCTTCCATCTCAGAGGAGTTTATGGTTTAAAGACATTTGAAAATCTGCTTCATAAAGCAGATAACTGTGGCATTGTAAGGATTGGAAGTACTTACTGCATGGAATTAGTTTTTTGTGCCAAACATGGTAGTCCAAAGAAATATGAATAGGCTTTCAATTGTACAAATCCCTTCAGACATTGCCAATAAAATAGAGCATGGAAGAAATGGAAGCAAAAGGCAGAAAGTAGTAGCCTTCATAATGAGATGCTGCTTATTCCAGGAGGTGAATGAGGCACACAGATGGGTACATCTGAGGAAATTAGCAGGCTGAATGACTGGTTTGCAATACATTTCAGTTTTCCCTTTGGACTTCTGAAGCAATTTCAGATTCTGAAAATTCCCACAGGTCGTTTCTGAGTTGTTTTTCATTATTTGTAAACATTTCATGGGGTCACCATTTGTAGATTCTACAGCTTTGAAAAGCTGCTTAGAAAAAAAAAAGACAAGCATTCCTCTATATGTTCTGTATTCTTCCTGGTCCTCTGTTTGAAAGACAGAACAAGGAGAATGGATCATTTGAAAGTACAGACTTATTGTGGGAATTACCCTCTGTCTTATCACAGTATAAAAACACCAATAAACAACATCATGGACAATAAGGCAGCCAAAACCCAAAGGGTCCTTGTGGGGTGGAAGGGCCAAGGAATCAGGTGTTTCAGTTGCTCTATGTTGATGAAGTTTCTAAATGCAACCAGGGATAGAAGCAGAGTCAACAGACACCTGCACTTTATGGAATTCCGTAAATACACAACACACTGGAAAGGGTATTTTATGAGAGAGTAGTCTTTTGATGAACTGCATCCTAAAATTTATGCTTGACTATATAAAGAGAGATAAACTGACAAGCCACGTCAACTTTCTAGTTGAGAGCAAAGACTTATTAAAATGATTCATTTACTCTGCACTGGAGTTTAAGCTTTGAGACCATGCTTTCAAACAGCTGGCTTAGAACTCTCCACATTACTTGACAACAGCAAGAGACAGATGTTTTATTTAGCTTCTGAGTATGCTCTTTTTCTTCCTTTCAATGCTTTTTTGTTAAATGCTGTTTCCTACCTGTTGTAGCAGGAATGGCTATCAGCAATTCAATTCAGCTCTTACCACCAATTCTGTGAGCTTGATATAGGATATTCATAAGGACTAAATAACAATAGCAGTCTGGAATGTTGTGGATGACAATGAATCCATTAAATACAAAGCATTAGAGTAGTGCACTGTGTATTGAGGAACTTGACAATTACTGTGCTTTCCCCCACACTCAGGCAATATTTCTGAGCAATTTGAAACCAAATATTCCCAACATGTTTTTATTTATTTGATTATTTATGTAATATGCACTCACATTCATAACAGTTACCATATGCCAGACACTGTGCTAGGTACTTAAGAGAACACAAGAGGACATCATGTCACTCTTAATTTTCAAATAAGAAATGAAAGGCTGTGCTCTGGACCTGGCTTATTGCAACTCCTGCTGTCTGCAGAAGCTACAGCTGGCAGGGTATTTGGAAGGTCCTGTGTGCTCAGTCAAAATCAGACTTAAACTGTTGACTTGAACAGGAACACCACCCAGACAACCAGTAAGAGGCAAGACAGTGCTGTTTCATCATGGACCAGATCACCCCTGCTTCCAGAAGCACAAATGCCTGAAGATCATAATTACACAAAGATTCAAATTGCTATTGAAACAAAAATAGAGGGGTTGATAGCCTTTCTTTCTAATTTTAGAAAGACATTGAAATTTATTACAGGCATCACCTTATATACATTGTTTCCTTTTATCAACTTCCAAAATTTTCCTAATTAGGTGATTATGATCATATTTGTTTTGGATATATTTTTCTTGTAAAACAGAGCTTAAAATAGAAACATATGAATCACATATACCAAAAGCAAGAAAGAAAATCTCAGAACAAATAACATTAATAACAAAGTGGATTTTAAAAATAGTATCTCCTAGAAATGTCAGACAAGCTCCACTGGTGAAGTCTCATTAGCATGGCTATCTAAATATGACCCAAACAAGGACAATACCAATAGACATGCTGATATGGACATGGGAACACTCATGAATCCCACTGCTAGGCAAAGACCTAAAGGCAGCTAAGCAATAGTGAGAGAGGGAGAAATAGTCTTCCCCAGGGAAGAGCACACAAATTGGTTATCCAGTACCAAATGGTCAGCCCTAAAAAAAAAAACATACACATACAAGTAAAAATATCTCAACAATTAATGAAAAGGAGGGCATGGATTTGAATGAGAGCAAGGAGGCTACACAGGAGAGGTAGGCAAAGAGGAAAGTAAAAGGGGAAATGTTATAATCATAGTATATTTAAAATGATTTAAAAGTGGAATAATCTATTATGTACACATCTAAAGGAGTTAAAATGTGTGTGATAAGTCAATATTTTTTAATATTGGGGGAAATGTTTGTAAAAATTTATCTTTTAAAAGTATTTCCTTTTCTTTCTTTTTCTTTTCACATCTTTTGTTGTTTTTTACACTAATGGGGGAGCAGGGCTTACTCTTGAAGACCAAGTACCCTACCACTGTATCTTCAGCCTCTTTTGACCTCCTTATTTTGAGGCTGACTTTGCCTAAGTTACCAGTTAACTTCCCTTTGAACTTCCCTCTGTAGTTCAGGCAGGCCCAGAGCACTGATCTTCCTGTGTCATCCCAAGGAGCTGGAATTAAAGGCCTGCACCAACATGGCTTGCATGAATGTTTAAATTATCTGCTTCTGGTCTATATAAATCTGAAAGTTAGGCACATGTAGATTAATTTTTTTTTGTTTTTGTTTTTCGAGACAGGGTTTCTCTGTGGCTTTGGAGACTGTCCTGGAACAAGCTGTTGTAGACCAGGCTGGTCTCGAACTCACAGAGATCCACCTGCCTCTGCCTCCCAAGTGCTGGGATTAAAGGCGTGCACCACCAACTCTCGTCGATTAATTTAATTTTTCTTTAACATGTATTTAAATTTTCACTGTAGTTGACTTTTGTCCTTTTATTGAAAATAGATCTTGTTTCATATAATATATACTGATTATATTTTACTCTCCCTCTTTTTCTCCTACTTACTCCACAATTCACTTCCCATCCAGATCCACCTCCTTTCTGTCTCTCATTAGAAAACAGGCTTTTAAGGCATAATAATAAAGTAAAATAGAGTAAGATAAAGCAAATCTAACACACTGGAATTGAACAAAACAAACAACTGAAAGGAAAAGAGCCCAAGAGAAGGCACAAGAAACAGAGCCACTATTACCACACTTAGGAATCCCACAAAACACTAAACTGGGAGATACTAAGTGCAAGGGACCTATAGACTAAAAAGGAAAAATATAGGAAAATGTAAAAAAAAAGTAGGAAAAATATATAAATAAAATAAAACTAAAAAATAATAATATAAAATTTAAGAAATTAAAGGAAAAGCCCTGATACATCATTATGAGACAATGAAACTCCAAAGATGGCACTGAGTTTATTTTTTATTGGTCATTTACTGCTGGGCATGCAGCCTCCCCTTAAGAGTACTTTGTTTCTCCACTGAGACTCTCTTGAGAAAAAAAAAATCTTTTGCAAGTAGTTATCAATTGGAGGTAGCTTCTTGGTTAGGGATAGGGACAAGTATCTACCTTTTGTTTCTAATCCAAGTCCTGTGTAAGCCCTGTGTATGCTGCCTCAGTCTGTATCTTCAGCTGAATCCATATGTGTGTCAATTGTGTTGATTTATAGGACCTTATTTTCTAGGTGTCTTCCATTCTCTCTGGTTCTTCCGTTCTCTCTTGTGTTTCTTCTTCCACAGTATTCCCTGAGCTCTGAGGGAAGGGATTTGATGGAGACATGTTGTTTAGGGCAGAGTGTTCTAAGGTCTCTCACTCTCTGCATAATGTCTGGCTGTGGGTCACTGTATTTGTTCCCATCATCTGTGGGAGGAAGCTTCTCTGATGATGGCTGAGCAAGGCCATCTATGAATATAGCAGGATATCATATATGATACAATGGAAACATCAATATTAGTGTTCACACAGACAGCCCTAGTCAAACCCAGTGGTCACAAATGAAACCAAAAGCATAAACTTGAGAAAGCAGTTGTAGGCAGGAGGGCTTTGATGGGATTGGGAGGCAAATAGAAGGTGAGGGCTAGAGTAGTCAGTATGTATTATATATAGGTATAGAATTGCCAAAGAACAAATTTAATAAGAGATATTAAAATATCAGATATTAAAATATTTTATTCATGTTTGTTACATAGAGAAGTTCATATAGCTCATCTTTGAAAAGAACTCTTCTCTGGTGTGTAATCAAAAGTAAATCTTACTTGCATAGTATCCTATCCTCTCCTTACTGTAGTTGCTGCTGTTGTAAAGGGCTTTATTACTTCTAAAGGCATAAAAATACATTTACATATGTTCATATTGACAGTAGTAAGAAGAACATTGAATTTAGTTCATTAGGAATTTGACTCTATTTCCCTGATCAAAGAACTATTAGTGTAAATAAATTCAATGTAAGTTTTCTTCTTATCTCAAAGGAACATTGATTGGCCCAGTGTTTTCAAAGTTTAATCTACTTGAGAATAACTTTGGGTTACACAATTGAAAGTAATATTAAAAGACTTTCCAAGTGGTACTGAAGTCAAACCATAACAAAGTAGGTGTTTGGCATTTCATAATTATCCATAGTCTAAGAGTTGATACACCCAGACTAAAAACCACAGTATTTCACATAGCACTACATTGAGATCTCGATGTGTTGTATAGAATGGTTATTTTTTAACCCTTGACTACTAAATTAGAATGAAATTTGTTTGTTTTAAACTGAATACAAAAATGTTACACTTTAAAGTATATTACAGTTTAGATGGCTCAATACATATTGCCATGTTTTGGACTGTGCAGACAGCTGAGTGAGTAATTTTGAGGAATAACTCAGTGTGTTATTCCTCTTGAATGAAAGCTGTAAGAACGCATACTTCCTTCTCTACTTTCAGAAGTTAATGTAAGTCCAATATATTTTCATATTTCAATTGCACCTACATTTAAAATGCCAGGTTTCACCATCTCATACAGTAACTGAGTTTATAATCATTTCCATCATTGTTTCCCCGAAGTCCATAAAAAGGCTTATGGGAAAAAAGCAAGGTCACACAAATCTCATAATGTATTGTTTCCTGAAGGCTAATTAAAGCATAGACCTAAAAAAAGAGTGTCCTTCAAAGAAGAGTATTAGATAGTGTGCATGAAGGTGCATCTTGACATGAAGTTTGAGGTGTGGCCTAGTTGAAGTAGGTGTGTCCTTGTTGGAGGAAGTGTGTCACTATTGGGGGCCTGGCTTTGATATCTCTTTTGTTCAAGTTTCTCTCAGTGTTACTTTTAGACCATTTCCTGTTGCCTTCTGATCAAGTTGTCGCCAGCACAGTGTCTGCCTGCATGCTGTCAGGCTCTTTGCCATGATGACAATGGACTGAACCTCTGAAACTATAAGCCACCACTTCAATTAAACGTTTTATTTTTTAAGAGTTGCTGTGGTTGTGATAATTTCTTCACAACAATAGAAACCCCAACTAAGACAATGACCATGTCAAAAAAATTAAAAGAAAAAAAACAAAGAAAGACAAACAAAACAAAGCAAAAGCACACCTTGTTGATGACTGGGATATGCCTGGGTTATGGCAGAGGGCCTGCAACTTCCCTCTGGTAAGTTAAACACCAACAAAAGCAGAAATTTGATTATGTGATACAGTGCTTGCCTTGCACACATAAAGCCCCTAGCAACATGGGAAGACAATAAAGGAACAAACGAACTTTTAAACAGGTTTCTACCAGTCACACTATCACAGTTTAATGTTACAGGCAGTTTGATTATAAGAAAATGGAGAATTCCTCAAGATCACGTGTGTCTCACTTCTCCCACATGCATGTCATCACCCCCAACTTTCTGTGCTGCATACTTTTACCTACACAGGTTGTTGTCTTTCCCACCAAAGCTTAGGTTCCTAATCTCAACATTTTAGTCTGCATGCTGGATTTCTGGTTCTAATGTTCTTATATGTTTTATCATAATGATATCATTTCTTGAAAGGCATGTGCTCACTTTAATGTCAAAGAGACATTGCCCAGGAAAATCCAGAATCTTTTTATTTATATTCTTCTTCTCTCTTTTACCACGAAACCTTTAATTTTTGCTTTCTGAATCTGGGGACTTCAGAGTATTCTAAGAATTATTCACAGCAACTTAATACACAGTATACAGAAGTTTGTCATTTTGACCTGAGGTCCCAGTGACATCCTTGATCATTAGTTCCAGCCACTCAGTTGGAATGATCCTGAGAGAAGGACCTCTTACTGCCCTTCAACCCACCTTCTTGCAGATTCATTGCAGGTAATTCTGTGAAACACTGATCAAGTTCTTAGCTGCAACTGAAGGAACAGCTAGCTGAAGAGTTTCTCTACTTAATATCTTGAGTTCAATTTTCCCTCAAAATCAGGGCGTAAATATTTATAAAACACCTAGCTATCCACCATTGCACTGTACATGGCCTCACTGTATATTGTAATATTTAACAACTAAGTTATATAATAAAACCTGGTGCATAATGCAGTAGATGATTAGCTTAGTCTAGTCTGCATACAAGGCTCACTTCCTTTCTCTTTGTCCTCACCTGTAAGCTTCATCTGTGTTCTAGATTTTATTCTCAGAGTTGGTGAATGTCTTCCCCATTTCGTGTACTTCTTATACAAAGTGGCCAGCTTTCTTGTTGCTATGTTGAGTCAGGTGTTCTCATCAGAGTGCAGGAAACCAAAAAGAATTTATTTACTAATCATAGGAAGTTTTCAATTTAATTTAAAGGATTATTCTCATAGTGCATGTTTTTAATTCTCTTTGAAGTTTTAAGTATTCAATATGGTATTTTTACAAGTCTATTTGATGGTGAATGTAGGGATACATTCTCTAAGATAGTCTTTTTAGATAGTGTGTGTTGATGACCTTCATAAAATGTGATTTAAAACTTGATTAAGTGTTTCGTTTAATATTTTTTGTTATTATTATTGCAAAGTCTCACTGTGAGCTTCCGATTAGACTGGGACTCCCCATGTAGACTATGCTGGCATTCAGTTTGCCTCTGTCTCGTGTCTGTGTGTGTGTGTGTGTGTGTGTGTGTGTGTGTGTGTGTGTGTGTGTGTGTGTAAGAGAGAGGCGGGGTAGAGGATAATTGGAGCTATCAACTTTCTGCTTCCACTATTTAAGTCCTACTGACTTCAGGTCACTAGGCATGGAAACAGAAGCCTTTACCCACTGAAGCATCTTGTGGCCTATTGATTTCCTATGTAGACTACCCTGATCTTATTTTTGTGCTAATATTCTGACTCTGTCTCTCAAAGACTGAGATTTTAGGTGTGTGCACTGCTAGAGTATTTTATCATTTTTTTCCATATTTCAATTTAAGAGATCCCACTGAATGCTTATTTTACAGTCTCATGTCTTTGATTTTTAAGTTGCTTTTGCCATAAGACAGTAGAATCACCACAGGCACTCAAGCATTTCAAAGGTGCTTTCTGCATGTTAAAGTGGCAGTGTGTGCTTATTGCCGAAGTATTAAAACGTATGTTGTGGATTTGAACAAAGACCTTTCACCTTACACTCAAGATTATCTGATTATTAAAACACATTCACATCTCCAATCCTTGCTTTTCTTATAATGTCATGACCTTTAAATGCAAGAAGAGATGCAAATGCCACTTGTTCTCTCAAATACTTAAGCCATTGGGGGTATTTCAAATATCGCTAGGCTTTTCTACTTATTCTCAGAGGATTAGCTGAGTTGATGAGAGTCTGAAAGATTTGACACAGGAAGAGAGCAGACCTCTCTATTAGCTCTCAGTATGTATCAATACACCGTGACTGCCAGTAATTAATAGCAGTTCATCACGAGCCACCCAGACTCCTGTTCATGAGCTTGTGGCTTACAGTTGGTGACACATACACTGCTGTGGCTCAATTAAAAAGATGAGTAGCCACCTTCTTTGGAAATGGAGAAAAGCCAGAGGCTTGTATCTGCATCGGGACTTTAATGTCTTCAAACTTTACTGCACACCAAGAGTTTTTCAAAGGTGCTCTTGCCAGCATTCCATTCCCAGATTTCCTGGAGAACAAGATTTGGGAAGATTTCAGAAGTTTCTCTGATGGTTTCAATGTGATGCAAATTTGGAGAAAAGCAGCTGAAAAGCTGTGAAGTTCCTGGGGTCTCAGTGTGTGTTCTGGCCCTGGAAGCCTTGTGGATGCCTTTCCCCAGAGTCCTTGGTTAAGAGCTGTGGCTTGCAGCCACATCAGTGTCCCAGGAGAAACTCCTGGTGCTGATTCAGGACTTTCACTGGAGGCCAAGAATGTAAAATGTCCCCTCTCTGTCACATTTTCCCACTTTCTGGAACTTTGTTGCTAGATTGAGTTCCGTGTCATTTTATTGGATCTTTCTTTTTTCAGTTTTGTTTATAGGGTTTGTTCTCATGTTGGACTTCGATCTTGTCTCTTTCCCATATACTGGGACATGGAGAGCATTTCTCTGCTTGTGTGCTTCCTTTGAACATTTAGAGTGCATGTAATGATGAGACCTTAAGCCAAATGATTAAACTGGCTCTAGTCATTGCAACATTCCCTTTGGTATGGTCCTATCTCTCTGGCCTCAGATTGAAGAGTTACTTTTCATGTCTCTCCTAGGAGTCCTTCTTGCTAACTTCAGGTCAAAAAAATATTTTAAATGATCCAGCTAGCTACCTTCTCTTGCTGTTAACCCCTAATTAGTTGTTTGAGGTTGATAATTAGCTCTACTTTGTAGCCCCTTGAACTTCAGAAACAATGTCTCATTACTCCACATTTATGGTTTTAAACTTAGAGCTCTTTGTGGTATCTGCGGATTATAGAGACTTTGGAATCCTGGACACATGTTGAATGATGTTTCTGTGATTTTAATGTGTGGACGATCTGGGCTTTCTGCTAATACCGGTGAGTCCAGACTCTATAATTGGATGCTAGGTGGGCAAGAATTTGAGACCTTGGTATCTGCATTTATTGGGGTGATTCAGTTGTAGCAGTCTACATTCATAGCAATACTATTTTTGGTCTGGCTTTGTAAACTTAAATATGTGTTTAATTACATAGGGATATTGTTATAAGGCTGATTTTGTTCATAGGTTTGGAGTTACACATTTCTAGCAAGCATTCGAGTCCCATATTCTTGAGTAGCAAGGCTTTGAGTTACATAATTAATGTGAAATTCAGAGTTATAAGTGTCTACTGCCTTTAATCAGTAAGATTCTATGTTGTAACCCCATAATTAAAGTACCCCATGATTAAAGCATAAGTATCTTCAAGGCTAAACATCTCAAATCATGGAATATCTAAGTTGGAAGAAGCTGTCAAGCTAGCTGATAGAGATAGCTTTAAAAGTTGTAATTAATTAATTTGCAGGGAGGGCACATGTGTAGAGGTCAAAAGACAACTTATAAGAGTCGGTTCTCCTTTCCTACCATTTGAGGTCCAGAAATTGAACATAGGTGTTCTGGCTGGTGATAAAACTATTACTTGCTGAGCCATCTTACTAGTCCTGGCAGGGCTTGCTTCTTCAAAGCTCATCTCAAAGACCCAAATCTTTAATTCTACCCCATCCTCTATAAAGAAAAAATAACATAAATATCTTTAGAAGATTTTACTTTTAGGCTGTGGAGGTAGCTCAACCAACAAAGTGCTTGCTGCACAATGATGAGGAAGTAAGTTCTGTCCACAGACCTCATGTAAAAAAAAAAAAAAAATCAGGCAGAGAGGCATGTGCTTTTAATGCCAGCACTGGGGAGGCTGCTTTGTCCAGTTTAGCCTAATCAGCTAACCTCAGTTCGAAATGAGATGGTATAAATATAAAAAGAACTGAACTGAACTGTATCTTAGGAACAACACCTGAGTTTGACTTTTGGCTTCCATACACACATGCATACATGTATACACACACACACACACACACACACACACACACACACACACGAGAGAGAGAGAGAGAGAGAGAGAGAGAGAGAGAGAGAGAGAGAGAGAGAGAGAATTAGACAGGGAGAGACAGAGACACAGAAGCACAAAGACAGAGATACAAAGATAGACAGAGACTTGACTTTCCAGTTGTTTGTTTCTAGGCTCCAGGTATCCGTTAATGGCCTTTGGTCTGGAAGTCACTGGGATGATTTCCTTTATTTTGGCTTAGATGGGAAATCTGTATATGAGTATGTTGCAGCTAATGATCTCGCGTTGACTGTAAGCTTGGCAGAGGTCAGGGCACATACTGACCTTACAAATGCCTCTTTGTTTATTGCTTAATTAAGCCTGCATCCCTCGTGCTGAATCTGAAGGTTCTTCATACCTGCAAAACTTATGACAAAGATATAGCTGCTGTTTTGCTTTAGTTTTGATCAAACATCAAAAGTTACTGAATTCTGCCCTGGAGATTCATTGTTGATGGAGATAAGGTTGGTCTTTGCTTTCTGATGCTTCAGTGGCTTTAACATGAGAGAAATCCAGTGAAAGCATCAATAAACTGCCCTCTCTCATGTTGAAAGGAAGCCTTGCTTTTTAAAAACACCATTTGCAGGTAAAATGAAGTTCATCCCCCAACATCTCCTATGGAAGTTTTTATGGGTGGAAAAAAGTATACTTAAAAAGGTGACTCTAAAAGCTTCCTATGAAATGAACAAAACATTGGAGTTGAATAAAGATAAATTAAATCAAGATCATGCCACTTCTGTGAGCTGACCTTAGTGTCTCTGAACTGATTTTTATCTGTGAAATGATAATATTAATAGTTCTCTAAAAAACTGAATAAACTCATAAAATATAAAAGACTTCTATAGCACAATGCACAGCAATGAATAATCATTAGAAATCTACCTACAATTTTCCTTATATGTTTATAGCCAATGCAAATCTTGTTGTATTTGTATATTTACTTTCTCTGAGAAAATGAATTATTTAATATATTTAGTCTATTTAAATACTAAAAATCTATATACAGGACTTTTTAGTCTAATATAAAGACTTGATAAAAACAGTCAAAATTGTCTACCACTGTGTAACCACCTTTAATAAAAGCTAGGTCATGTATTCAGAAGAAAGTTTAGGAAAGAGGATTCATTTGTACTGGATTATAAAATTGAATATTATTAGCTTTTGAGAAAAGTGATAATTTATTAAGATAGAGTAAGTCATTTCTCTGAGACACTTGCTATAAATGGCCTAATGTTTATTCTTCTTTTTAAAAGAATAATCTTTGGGTAAATGGAAAAGTTACTAGTCTGTAATAGAGACTTTTACAATTTTCCTGTAGCCTCTGAAAAATAATTAAATTCTGTTATGTATATTTACCTGTACATTCTTTTTGTTGTTGTTTGTTTTTCAAGACAGGGTTTCTCTGTATAGCCCTGGCTGCCTTAGAACTTTCTCTGTAGACCAGACTAGCTTTGAATTCAGAGAGATCTGCCTGCCTCTGCCTCCAAAATGCTGGGATTAAAGTCATGCACCACAATCACATGGCTAACCTGTGCAATTCTTACACAGAGACAATTTGTTGTCCCCACTCCCCCAAGGGAACATTGTCAAAATGGAGACATTTGTGGTGCCTGTGACTGGAAGCAGGGGCTACTGATAACCAGAAGAGAGAAGCAGGACTCTCCACAGTGAGCTTCTAAGTCCATAGCAAGTTCTCCAAGTGAAGTATTATTAGATACCAAATATCAGCACTGAGGCTGCAAAATATGGACACATTCTACTGCACAACACAAACAAATGGAATGGATTTAAAACTGTGTCCAAGAGCCCTGCTTTCTTAGTGGGGTAAACTCCATTGCCAAGAGCAAGGGCTGGTTCTTGATTAGTACAAATAAAATATAGATATCCCATTTTCAGCACTGTAAGGCCTGACTTCTTCCAACCACCTGAAATACTTTATGGTATATCCATGATTTTGAAATTTCATATGGGTATTGATGGGAATAATTTGGACAAAAAAAGAAGAGAAAATGTCATACTTGACATATCAGTTATAATGAAAACAGCTGAGAAACATGGTCCTATTTGTAGCCACATTTTAAGCAGTGAGACATTGGAGGAGTTAATCCTGTAGTGTCACTGCACTGGCTGTATTCTTTAGCTGTTTGTATCTTGTAAGTCCTATGATAGCTGGATCATGGGGCCTGGGCAGAAAGGTGTGAAACTTAACCCTCTCATGAGCTCCCATGTTTCCCTGCTCACTTTCACTCAGCCTTCAATATTTAATTCATCCAGCTGCAGGAGTTTCTTGAATGCCCCCCATGACTCGGGCACAGTAAATTCTTCTCTTGAGGAATTGGCATGCTGTGAGAAGAGACAAAAAGAGACAATACACACAATAGCTGCCTAAATTATATAATATACTAGGTAATAATCGTTTCAGAAAAGTAGCAGGATAATAGGTCTTTAAATACCTGTCAATATCACCATTTTATAGATAAGGCTATCAATGAATAGAACAAACACAACCTTCCTAAGATTGCAAAGACAGGATCTAGGTAAGCATCCATACCCTGAGAGTTCTGTTCGTCTGTTATCTATTACATTGTATGTTTCTCTGATGTTCTTAATGGCATGACAACTCAATTGCTGTTTAGGCACATGTTATTATGACACCATGTGTTGAATTTAAAAGAAAGAAACATTGTAGCAGGCTTGATGGAAAAACTGTCAAAGAATACTTCAGTTCAGAATGTGATAAGAGAAGAGAGTCTGAGCTCAACTTAGAATCAGGTATCCAGTGAATAAATGTTCATAGTTCCTCCCCAGAGCAGTTAGTGAATGAGAATGAACCAAGTGGAGCTGGACTTGACACCCGGGTGTAGGGGATTCTTGTGAAATGGGTAGTATCCTTTAACTGGATCAGTAGGCTAAAGCTGAGCCAGAGATTGAACTCTGGCATAGAAAGCTTAGAGCAGTGGTCCTTCCTAATGCTGCCACCCTTTATTAGAGTTGTCTGCGACCTCCAACCAAAAAATTAATTTTGTTGCAAGTTCATAACTGTAATTTTGTTACTGTTATGAGTTATAACATAAACATCCGTGTTTTCCTATGTCTTTGGTGGCCTGTGTAAAAAAGTCATTTGACTCCCAAAGGGTTGAGAACTGCTGACTTAGAGGGTCTTGGAAGAAGTTGGGTCAACAGGGAGTCCTAGACATGTTGAGGAGAGGCAAAAGGAGCCATGGGAAGGGTTCCTGGATATGAGTCCCAGCCCCTACTTTTCATCTGAATGACCAGAAATAGGCACTGTCAGGTCTTTTTGCTTGCCTTGCCCAGGAGTACTGGTTAACTGGGTTGTTCCAAAGAGCAGCCTTATCAGCACCTTTAATTACTGAGGGACACATGTGGGTTACTGTAGGCACTCTGCCGATATTTCCCGTCATTGGCACAGTCATCAAGTGAGGCAGGCATTATCTTCATTTTGCAGATGGAGAGACTGAAAGTCACATGACCTATTTGAGGCTTTAGAAGCAGCAGATGGAAAGGTCTACCTGTGATTTCCTTTCAAGTACCACCAGAGCCTTGTCTCCTTTTCTAGCTTCCATTAGCTCCCCCTGTGATAAACAGGTGTTGTCAAAATATTGCAAGAAAAAAGCAAGCACACATCCAGAATTTTCTCTGGGGAGAAAACAGTGCAGTTAAATCTTTTGCTTTGGGATGTTAAACCCAGCCTGAGGAAGCTTGTCATCCCTCTGTTTCATGGTTTGAGCTTGATCTCCCTGCCTGCTTCCTGTGCCTGCCATGTCCTCAGGGGACTGTGCTGTGTGCTGAGGCTTCCTTTTCTCTGACTGCTCTCTGCCCGCCTTCATTGCTGGATGCTTCTTTATGCCTCCGACTCATCATTCTTAGGCATCCTTAGTGTAAGCTCCATTTCTAGATTTGTGCTTTTAGTTCAACACCTATTTATTCTCCAAGTATGCCAAGTGAACCTTATGCTTAATTATCAAATTGCTCTATGGAGTTGATTCTACAAACATCCCTTGTTCTTGGAGCTCTCTGCTTGAAATGCCCTGAGGGAATTTCCATTCTTTTGGTTATTGGGGCATGCCTCTTTCCTGGAATTCCTTATTTTTCTTACCAATCTTTTATCAATCTCTTTTGTCTATGGCAAAGTGACAGCATTCCACAGGGACTGGTCTTCATGCCTAACCCTTTCTCATTACTCTCCATGTGTACCATAGAACTCTCTCTCCAGCCATACATCACTCCTGAGTATCTCTGCAGAGTCTGCATATCTTTACAGATTCATCACATCTGTCTAACATCTCCCCTGTCAATGTTTTCCTCCTCTGGATCCTTATCTTGGGTAAGGACAGAGAGGTATTCACTACACACACACACACACACACACACACACACACACACACACACACACACACACCACATTAGCATACGCATAAATTAGCATATATACATTGCACATATAATTGATGTGTATTAGCATGATATATGGTAGCTACAGAATAAATGTAGCTATTATTTGCAACTTTATGCAACACTGTAATAATTAAGAAACAATTATGCTGTGATAATTAATAAATAATAATGAATCACCATTATCTAAATTAGAGAGGAGAAATAATTTGATCTAATCAAGATAATTCTAGTTTTCTTTATTTCTCAAATAGTAGCAACCAAGCCATTTTCCATTCTGTTTCTTTTCCCATCTCTCACTGCCATTGTTTATAGTCTCTTTATTTCTCCTGTGGCCTGATGGGATGACACTCATCAGCTTATCTTGCAGTAGTAATGCACCTCTCTAACTCCATCTGCATTCTGCTTAGTCTAGAGAGATGTTCGAACTCTTTGCCCTGTTCATGATGTTGGCTTTCTTTCAGTGTGATACAATGTCCCCTTTGTTTTGTGCCCTGCACTGAGCACCGCAGCCTGGCCCTCTCATCTCACTAGCTAGCCTTCATTTGTTCCATGTGCATGCCTCCCTATCTCAGAGAAGAAACTCAGACTGTGCGGGAGGATGAATCATGTGTTCTCTGCATCCATGACTTCATTCTCATTGCCTCTTTTGTCCTTCCAAACAACTCCAGCTCATCCTTTCATGGTGTCAGCTATTCTAGGCAGTTTTTCTATCTGAAAACTCAGGGATCACTGGACACTGTTTCTTTCTAATAGGCTGTACATGAAGATATTATGTCATAATATAGCATTTTGAATAATTTTTTTTAATTTTTTGAGATTATAATATAATGATACCCCCTCTTTGATTCCTCCAAACCATTCCATGTACCCTACCTTGCTCTCTTTCAAAATCCTGACCTCTTTTTCTTTAATTATTGTTACACAGGCACACACACACACACACACACACACACACACACACACACACACACACACACACACACACTTGTATATATGCATGAATATATATTCATATATTCCTAAATGTATAAACACAACCCACTCGGTCTTTATGTTATTTATGTATATGTCTTCTGGACTGATCTTTTGGTATTGGTTAATAAATTGGTGTGCTCTTCCCTGGAGAAGACTTATTCCTGCTCTCAGCATTCCTTAGTTGCCTGTAGTTTGTCTAATTCTTTGTCTAGAGTTGAGGCCTCATGAGCTTTCTTCCTTCTACATTAGCACGTTCATTGGTGGTGTCCTTGTTCAGTCCACAGTCAGCCAGCCATATTGGTGAGACTTCATAGGTGGAACTTCTGACATTTCTAGGATATAGAATCTCACATCAAACTTCTACTTCCTATAGCTTTTACAATCCACTCCTCTTCTACAATGATGCTTGAGTCTTAGTTTCTGGAGTTGTGTTATGGATTTATCATTTGGGACTGGGTTTCACAACTCCACCTTTAGATAGGTTGTAGTTTTCTGTAATGACTTCTGTGTACTGTAAAAAGAAGTCTCCTTGAGAAGGAGTGATAACCACACTTATCTGTCGGTATAAGAATAAATATTTAGTATGTAGTTAGGGTTTATGCTGATTTAATAAAGTATAAGTTGTAGACTCTCTTCCAAAAATCCATGAATTCACTAGCCCTGGATAGGTGTTATGTTTCCAATATCAGGCATGGTCTTTCTCATGTTGAATGACTCTTAAGTCAAATTAGAGAGCTTTGGGACCATGATGGTAGTGTGCCACTACTGCACACTTAAGGTTATTGTACCATGGTAGTCATTGCTGAGGGACATAAGTATCATAGCTTAGGTCAGACTGTTGTTGGTATTTCCCCTCCTCTGGAGGCTTACATAATGCCTTCTGATACCATGAAAGCTAGTCCTCAAGGAAGAGAGTTTCAGTTCAGATACAGCTCAGTTCCTCTGGGCTTGCTTTCTAGAGTACATGGTGTCTTTATCAGTAGGGCTTACCTTCCACATCTGGGGGCAACCAAGGGCAATAGCCCATAATGTTTTTCGAGTCTCTTAAACAACTCCGCACCTCAAAGAAGAATTTCTCGTGACTAAAGTTGGGGGGTTAGTTATGTAATTTGTGACTCATGGTCAAGGTGGGCACTATCCTAGTTGGGAAAATTCCACTTGAACTATATGTATATATTTATACACTTATTTACATCATTTTAGTTGTTTTCAATTAGATAGTTCATGTTGCATTTCTTTATAACCTTTTCACAATCCTTGCTGTTATTTTATGCTTCACCCTTCCTTTGAGTTTGTTTAGCTTCCCTCTCCTTAATTAGAATCCCATACTTTTTCCATTTCCCCACTTTAAATCACTTGTACCCTGCTATGCCCCTCCGTATTGTTCGCCCCCTTCATGTATAACAATTGAATTGTGCTAATTTGGATATTAATATTTTCAGAACTTTAATTTCAGAGTTTTAATTTGAACCCTTAATTTAGCTCAATGGTTTTGTCTTTGACCAAATATTCTTCTCCTTATCCTAATATATATATATATATATATATATATATATATATATATATATATATATATATTGTAGATGGTTGCTGACTTTAACTCATATTAACTCCAATGACTTGGGACAGTAATACACACATCAAACTGTGCCTCCTTTCTACTGGCAACATTCCAGTAGCCTCCCATTATACATTGCATAACTTGAAACTGTTTTCTAAATATATTCAACTTCAACTTTACATGGGGAGAGTTTACAAAGTAAGGATGACTTTAGCCTTCTTTCAGATCAACCCTAGGTCAATTCTGACCTTCTGTAGCCTATTGTGCAATCCTTATTCAGTCTTGCTTGGCTTAGTACCGAAGCTCTTGCCTTAGAGCCTTTACTCTTGCTATGACCTGGACTACTATTGTCACTGAAGTCCAAATGGTTCTTCTCTCTTCCTCCAGAAAAGCAGCTACTCAAAGGCCATTTGGTACCTGACCCTAAAGTACATTTCCTCGCCCCTTTAGCAGTTTTCCTTTTGGCCTTTTAAGTTGTCTTCATCACACCTACCATTGTTTGACACATCAGTCACTTTTGCTTTCTCTTTTGCCTGTTCCATTCCCTGCAGTCTAAATTCTATCTTTGCAAGGAGTCTGTTGTGCTTACTGCTCTCTCTTCACATCTAGAATAAGGCTCCACTTAGAGCATGCATTTAAATGTATTTCATGAATGGACAGATGAATAACGTATGGAATGGTGCTAATGCTAATTTTTTCTTGTTAAGTGTTTCCTGAAAGATTTATAAACTATATTCCTTGGATTCTTTAAAAATTAGCATATGCATTGTTCATGTGAATGCTTGTATGTGCTTGTGTGAATGTGTGCATACATGAACTTGCCACAAGGAATGATGGAGATCAAAAGACAGCTTGCAGGACTCATTTCTCTTTTTCCACCATGTGGATCCTTCTTGAAATCAGATCACAAGGTATCTTACTTGTTCCTTGAATTCTTGTTTCTTTAGACATTTTCAGAGTTGAATTAGATTGGTTTTAGGGATTGACTACCAATTTTATTTATGTATTTATTTACTTATTATTTTGTAGCTTGATTTGTAACACAGTTTTACTGCTGAAAGGTTTTGAAATAAAATGACTGTGTGATTGTGGAGAAAATTCAGTCATTTAATAACTGCTTGCTGAATGAGTGAGGCAGAAGACAACATCAGAATATCTTTAGTATGAAGAGGAAAAACACAGAGCTGAGATTTTCTTGGATATCATTCCCATTATAAAATATTCCTAGAATCATTAACTTTTATTTGTACATCCTTCCAAAACTAATTTAGATTTGATTAAGAAATTAAAATACTCATTTAAAAATATTTTAATATAGCTTAATGGCTTTTCTACTTTTGTGCTATCATTTTTATTATTTTCTTGATATTATTAAGTAGTCGTTTCAAGTGCTAAAGATGGAGGTACTCAGTGGTAATTAAATTAATGACCAACATATAATTTCTCTATTATTATCTCAAACTAAACAAAATGGTGATTTAGCATTCTTCACTTACTGAACTATTTCTTACTAAAATATTCTGCATTTTCAGAATATCTATTAATATTTGATTTGAATGAAGTTTAATTTTTATTTATATTTGCTGACTCATTTGAAAAACCATATAATTATACTTGATTCACATACTTGATTACTATAAATAAAGTCATTTGGTTTGACAGAAGTAGAAAAGGCCATGATGAGTAACAAAACTAAGTCCACATGCTTTAGTTGGCTCAAAATACAATTAAATAATGTCTTAGGGTTTCTATTGCTGTAAAGAGACATCATGACCACTGCAACTATTATAAAGGAAAGCATTTCATTGGAGCTGGGTTACAGTTTCAGAGGTTTAGTTCCTTATCATTATGGCAGGAAGCAAGGCAGCATGCAGGCAGAGATATTGCTGGAAAGATGGCTGAGAGTTCTACATTTTGATCCTCAGGCAGCAGAAGCAACTGTGTGCTACCTTGGGCATGGCTTTAGCATATATGAGACCTCAAAACCCATCCCCATAGGGACCCACTTCCTCCAGCAAGACTACTCTTACTCCAACAAACCTATACCCCCTAATTCATGCCACTCCCTATGGGGGCCATTTTCTTTCAAACAACCACAAATAGTAATAGTGTACTATGACCATAATATGAACAAATTCAGCTATGTAGGGAGATGCAATTTCTGGAATTCAGGTATGGAAAAACTTACCCTCTTTGGGACCCTTTTCGTCATGGTCATTCTGAAGACAAGATACAGAGAAGTCAAAAGTGTTAGGCTTTGAAGCACACATTGATAATACATGGAAATCAGGATGAAGACAGATGGTGTGGCTATCATAAGAGAGGTGTACATTAGTTCTAGGAAGCTGGCTATGTGAACTAGCCTAAGACAGTCTGCTTTGGAAACAGGCAGCTTTTTAATATCACCAGGGCCATGCCCAGAATGCATGTTTTATAGTTAGTTATACTGTACTGATGAAAGGTGTCTAATCTAAGCCAGTTCTAATGAATGATCTAGGGAGATCACTTGGAAAACCGTGTTATACAATCAGTCAAACATGGAAACATTATAGGGTAGTGTTGAGAAATTCCTCTGACTTCCTGATCATTCTGATAGCAGACACATTTGGGCAGCTTTAGATAACTCGAGTGGCTCCCCAAAGGCTGTGAGTTTCTTTATTGGGGTGTAGAATACTTTGGATCATGGGAATATTTTAAGCCATAAGAACAAACGGTCTGTTTCATTTAGTTTTCAGTTAACTCTAAGATTATCTTAGAGCTACATGTAATAATAGATCAGCATCAGAAACAAAAATGTACATACATATCCACAAACACAGGCTGAATTTTACTTTGTGTCACTAATGCTAGACCATGTCCTAAGTATGTTGTAGTAAAGAATATATCAATAGTGCAGAGAGGAAATCCAAATGTAGACATTTATGTTGGTAAGATCTTCACATCTATTTTGAACACTTCTTCTTAACAGAAATGGAATCAGAGATACAGGCAAGAGCACATATTGAAAGTCATATAATGAAAATTATTCATAAAATCAAGTCTAAAATAAAGGTTTTTGGGGCTGTATCAGTGACTATACCTGGGGAATTTGGATGTATAATTTAGTCAATATTTATGCATTTAGTCAATTATTTTAAGTCAATTGTCTCAAAATCTATTTTGAAGTCATGTCCCAATTTACACAAGACAATGTGAGTTTTTTTTTTATTACACCCAATAAGTACTCTTGAGTCTCTCCATTTTCTCTGACAATTTGTGTCCATGTATGTGTGTGTACCCACCAATACCAGAAAAGGCCATTGAGTCTCTTGCAGCTAGAGTTACAAGTTTTTAGGAGCCTTTAAATGTAGGTGCTAGGATCTGAACTCTGGTCCTCTGATAGAGCAGTAAGTGCTCTAATCGCTTATCTGCTGAGCCATCTCTCCAGCTTCCTCTTCCTTTTCAAAAGTTAATAATGTGCTGTGTTCATTACTATCCTGTTATTGGAGTGAAAATTCCCATCTGGTATTATTCTTTCTTCAGTGGGGCATACCTTTATCACCAGCACTAAGGAGGCAGAGGCAGGCAGATCACTGAGTTTGAGGCCAGCCTTGTCTACAGAATGAGTTGTGGGCCAGTCAGACTACACAGAGAAACCCTGTCTTCACAGAAAAAAAGTGGGGAATCAAAGTTTCATGTGGCCTAACTTAGCATGATTTGAAGGGTGTTCTTTAAGAAATAGAAAGAGAAATTAGGCACCTTCTGAAGAGTAAATTAGACAAGAGAGTGATGAGTACATGCTGTTACATGGGGCACAGGACTTGTTGCTGGTTTATTTCTCACACTATACATACAATCATGCATGTTTAAGTAAAAACCAAGAGCCCTGCAAAAAGCTTTGTGTGACTTTTCCAACAAGTTACACAAGAAGGAACTCACAATTAATGATGCCTAGCCTGGCCCGACTCTACCTTGGCCACTGCTACTATTCTGAGATAATATCCCATGGAACAGAATGGAGTTGTCTTTATTCACAAACCAATTTGTCTTACTCAACAATCAGGCCCCTATCAGCAGCTGGTGCTAATATAATGCTGTTTGCTTCACTTTTAAAAGCTGGTAGAAAGATTGTGGTTTCAGGCATTTTAGCTCAGGAAATTACTGAGAATACAATTTTCCATGATTGGGCAGAAAAGCTTTTAATTTCCATCTTCTTTTGACAGTTACACTTTTTAATACAATTCTTTGCTGTACATTTGGGTTTTACTAATGTGATTATGTGGTTGAACATCAAAAGGGTTCATCGCTTAATGACCAAGAACGAAGCATGTCAGGATCCAGGAGTTAGACGTGGTTTTAAATAAATCAATTTCAAGTGCATTAATCTTTGGAAACTATGCTTGAGCAGTTTCCATGTGAAAGTCATTTCCATTTTGACTTCTTTGGGTATTCAAAGTGTCTGTTTGATGTTTGTTGTCTTCATGCTACCAAGAGTAATACACCATGCTGTAACAACACGGCTTATTTCTGACTCCGAGTCATCTGGATGTGAGTGTGTTTGTATTTCTGTGTGCATTTACTTGTCAGCTCTTCACCATCCTTCCATCATCATCCAGACATGGTTGCTGGCTGTGTGTCTTTGGACGGGGATGGCAAGCACCAAGGGCCAGGCACTGAGCACCATGCAGAGATGTGTGGTGTTGCTACAGTGGCAGGCTCAGTGATGGTGTGGTGTTCTTGAGGTCTCCGTGCCATTTGTTTGTCACCACCATGCTAGCTGAGATGACAATGCAGATTAAAGTTGCTAAATAAATGATGTATTTGTACAGATAACTTCAATGATCCAAGAAGATCAGAAAATCCCTTTTTGTTTTCTTCCCATTTCTCTGCCTTCTATTTTCTGTTTCTTTTTGTTTGCTTTTCAAGATTACAGTATCTACTTTGTAAAATATTTGGTAACTTCACCGAGAACTTGATGTCATTTTCCTTAGAAATTCCTTTTCCTCTGATTTTAGCCTTTGCATTTATATTGACTGTATGGCCCAACTTGATATTAAAGTCTCAAAGCAAATCACACTTTAGCTGATCTTTTTGTAGCATTATTGGACCTGGACACTTGCCTTACCTGTCCCATCTAAATTAATAAATAACTTAGCTGATGCTTTCAGAGTGACTTTCCACAGTTACTCAGAGTCCTGAGTGAAAATAAAAAGAGGATAAAGGTTTTCTTTTATCAAGCTCATATTCCTTATAATCTTTACCAAAATAATTTCTCACTCCATTTAAAAAGGACACACAGATTTCTAGTGAAAGCAGTTTAGGAAACATTTAAAGCTTTTAGAATATTATCTGTGTTAAGTATCTTATACAAGATCTTGGGAATTGAGTCTGAGAGATTTTTTTAAATTGACATTTACCTAAAGAATTCTTTCCCTTGTTCCCCTGTTCCTCATATGACAAATCTCTTCCTTGTTATTTAATTCAATGTAAAACTGTAACATAATTATAAAGGCTTTTTTTTTTTTTAGTAGAGAGCCTGTGTCAGGGCAGAGCTGTTGAAGCCTATTTGTAATTTGTGCTCAAGAAATCCGAGTAGATCTGGTGAGGGGCTTTAGTGATTGAGAGAGTCCTCTGCTTTCCCAGAGGACTACAGTGTAATTCCCAGCACCCATATCAGACATTCATGATTGCCTGTAAAATTCAGCTTCAGTGTGTATCTGCTGGCCTTAGCTGGCCTCTGCAGACACCTGAACTCACATGGCAACATACACATACACATAAAGGGGAGGAGGTTAAGAACATCAATAAATCAAAAAAAGAAAGAACTAGTCACAATCATGATTCTGTATAATTCTGTTTAGATCACTTTTTTAAGTAGGAAATATCCTTTCAATTCTTCTTCCTTTTGTTTTTTCATTTCTTCCCACCATGACTATAGCTTTGAGTAGAGGCATGTAATGATATTTTTTTGCTAGCTGCCTGGGTTCTGCCGCCACTTTAGGGCCCCCATGTAACACACAGAGTCTTATATTAGTTACAATGCTGTTGGCCAGTGACTAGGATTTCTTATTTGCTAGCTCAGTCTTAATTATCAACCATAACTACTAATCTATATATTTTTATAAGGACTTACCTTACTGAGGACTCTGGCCTTATATGTCCTCTCTTCCTGGGATCACATGGCAACTGTCCATTTCCTACATTTCCCAGAATCCTCCTTCTCTCCTAGTCCCACCTAACTTGCTTCCATATTGGCCAATAGTGCTTTATTTATCAACCAATAAGACAAACATATACACAGAAGGACCTCCCCTATTAGAGGTGACAAAACAGAAAGGGTTAGTACATATAATCTATTATTATTGTTTTTGAGACAGGATTTCTCTGTGTATCCTTGACTGTCCAAAAACTCATTCTGTAGACCAGGCTGTCCTCTAACTCATAGAGATCCACCTTTATGTGCCACAACAGCCATGCTCAAAGTCTTTTTCAAACTGTGTAAGATTTGAATCTTTGGATTTGAAAGAATTTTGTGGTTATTTGGGCATCCATGTGCCTCCAATAAAAGTCAACATTTTTATGTATTCTCTGTGCAATGGGATACTATGCTTTCTTTTGGGCTTTGAGAGAAAATGACATAATAATATCATAACCTATTTCAGTGAACAATAATTAGAATTATAAAAAATATTTTTCATCATTAGCCCAAATACTTTCCATTGTCATTTAAACACAAATATCAGAGATACAACCTCACAGAATTAATCCATGAATACCAAGTTAAAGAGTACAGTGGTTGCCATCCAGAATATTGGACAGCTGTGAAGCCTTCCTAATTATAAAAGAAAATAATTAATACTCTTATTATTGGTTATTTTAATTTCATAATTCAATGCTACTATTACTTATAAAGACAGGATTTCTGGGCTGTGTCTGTAACTACAGTAATATGTCTAAAACATATTAAGAATATTTTGTAATGTAAGCATTGTTACTCTTTATAAGACTGAATCATGTTTGAACAATAAAAATATATAGGATCTAGTGAAAAGTATTTACTCTGATGGAAACTATTTCACTAGAACTTTAATGAATTTGCCAATTGGATTTTTGTAGAATTCCAGTAATTTTTGTGGGATCAAACTTCTATGCCATCACATCATTTTTATTTATCATCTAATGTTTCTCCCTCACTCTAGTCAAAGCTCCCTTTATTTGCTTACTTTCCTAGATATATGCATCAATTCTAAATCTATTCCTTTTTCCTTCTTCCAATTCAACAGGTGTGGCTATTACGGTCTCCCCAAGTTCTGCCACATTATTGTCTTTGCTATGAATGCTTTGCTAGACCTTGAATCTGCATCTGGAATATACTCTAATAACCTGTTGAATTTGTGGTCTCCTCAAGGAGTGTGTGGTAGTAGAAGCTGAGAGATGGGGCCTGGTGGAGGCATTTGAGTAATTGACATCTTGAAATGTGTAGTTTTGCTCCATTATGTGCTCATCCACAGACCCAGAGCAATAAGGACAAAAGATTATGGACTAAAACTTATGAAAGCATGAGGCAAATAAAACTTTCTCTTTATAAATTGATTCTTTTCGCTATTTGTTATAGTGGCAGGATGTAGAAGTCTTTATTAACTGATTGTTTTAGGTATTTATTATACAGACAGAATGCAAAAATTTCTTATACTCATTCCTTGCTGTTTTCATGCTGTGTCTATGCTTATCCCATGTCACCTAATCAAAAGGGGCCTCAATGAACAGTTTCAAACATGGAGAAAGGGCCACAGCTGGAAATAAATGCACTTTTTGGAGGTAGACAGTTGCTATGTGTGCTGGTCAATTTTCCACTACTCTAAAATAAAATATTTTTGTGAGAATCAAAATTCATTGTTATTATACAATTTATTCATAGTCCATTAGGATTATGGCTTTAAAATGAACATACATTTACTTATCGCCTATTCTTTAGGTACTATGGCATGGTGACAACACCAGGTTGTCCCTAGTGAGGACATTATGGTAGATGGCCATGGTGATAGTATGGAAGACATAAAGGCTTACTGAGAAGTTTGAAGAACAGGAGGGGCTAGTCATGACATCCTGACCCGATGGCTTAAAAGCCTACTACCACAGCATTGCCACAGGGGCTGTGGGTATAGGTTATTCATAATTGAATGCTTCCCCTGTATGCATGTGTACAGTCCCTGATTTGATTTCAAGTGCCAGAACAAATGAACAATGGAAACACAAAGCATCACTAGGTAATAAATCATATCCAAATCTAACTTTCAGTTACTCTAGTGTTCTTGCATTTGAAATTTTCCTGATTTCCTTTAGCATTTTGTGCTACCAGTTATAAATTGTTTGTAGTTCGTTTACCTGGGAGTATCTTAAGTTTTCTTTGACTTTTGAAAGAATATCTTGCCAGCTATTGCCTTCTTGATTCATGGTTTTTAATCATTCTATTTGTAGTCTCCATGAATGATCTAGAACTTTCTAAGCTGCAGCATTTCTGACACGTACTCTGCTGATAACCCCACTGAGGCTGCTATGTCTTTGTAAGTTCTTTTTCACTTGCTGCTTCCAAAAGTTTGATTATAATGAGTCTGTGGTTCTTAAGTTGATTGTGTGGCAGTTCCTTGAACTTCCTGGATGCTTACATTTGAGTAGTTTATTAAGTCAGTAAAATTAGTACATTTCTCAGACTTTCACTTTGTCCTTCTGGAGCATCCACAATTCTTATGTCTGTCTGATTTATCTCTAGGTCCTTTATCGGTGGGTTTCTACTCTGTCCATTTTCTTTCAACATTTTTACTTTCTTCAACACATTAATGTGGTCCTAATCTTAAATTTGGAAAGTCTTTCTTCTGACTATAGAAATCTCTCTAACTTTCAAATCCCTCTAACAAGCTTTTTGCATCATTTATTATACTTTTCAACTCCAGAATTTTTTTTTGTTTTTCCATCTCTTTCATTGACATTTACATCTTGCTTGTATGCTGTTGTCTTGCATTTCCATACTTCCTTTCATTCTCTGAACATGTTTATGAGGATAGTTTTAAAGTTTGTCTAATAGACTTGCTATTGGGTCTGTATTAGTGACTCTTCTTTTTCCTTTGACCAACTCATACAGACCTGATTTTTGTATGAGTTGGACTTTTAAATGAATAAAAAGGGCATTTAATATCTCTGCATATTATTTTCTCCTCCCTCAGATTTTTTGTTGTTTATTGCTTTTGCTTTTTATTGTGGTAGGCTGTCTCTTGGCTAAAGTTCAACCTGTACCTTGACCAGAAGATCTTGTCAGGGCCTTATTGATTCTGTGCATTCTCCAGGGGATGCACAATGATCTTTAACTATCCCCTTATTACATAGTTGCTTTGATGTTCTAGTCTTCAGTGTCTGTCTCTTAGAAAGGGAACTGTGAGAGGAGAAAAGGTATTGGCTCTCTAAATGTCCAGGAAATTGTGCCAGCCAGAGGAGGAAGAACTGCCAACAATAAAGTAGGTACACCAGCAATGGCTGCTGCCTCATGTCACTCATCTACGACCAGAACCAATAATCAGGGAGTGCAATCAAGATCTATATTTGGTTTGGCAATGTAAGGGCAAGCTAGATCTGAAGCTAGCACATTACTTATCAGCTGGGTTACTTCTCTAGGTCCCATTTATTATTTTGAAAACAGACTCTTTAGATAGTACCCAGGAAAATATGCAGAAAAGGCTCCATATATATATGGAGTGTATACACACACACACACACACACACACACACACACACACACACACACACAATTTGTGTGTGGTGAGGGGGAGTGACAATTGCCATTGACACAGGCAAGTCAGAGTACAACCAACAAAACTCAGTTCTCCCCCATGTGCATCCCAAGGATTGTATTCAGGTCATCAGGGTTGATGACAATAAATGTTTTTAAATATTGAGCTATCTCACTTGCCACTATAATTTTATTTTTTAAGATTTATTTGCTTTATATTATATTTTTGAGTATTTTACCTACATGTATGGATACCATATGTGTATCTGGTGCTAGTGGTCAGAAGTCAGAAGAAGTATTAGATCCTCTGGAACATGAGTTACACATACCTCTGAGCCACTGTGTGGGTGCTGGTAGCTGAATCCAGGTCCTCTGAAAGCATCAAGTAGTCTTAACTACTGATCTGTATCTCTAGCCCAGGGCCCTTAGATTTTAAAATTCACTCTGCAGCATGACCCTTCAATTGTCACAGTCAAAATCTCACTACAAGCAAGGAAAATGTAACAGGAATAGCCTAGAAGAAAAAATGAATTTATTAGCCCAAGTACTTGAATGATATACAAGAAGAGACATGACCTGAATGACATCAAGAACTAGAGAGATGAGGACTGAAGTCTTATTAGCATTTGCTACAGGTTCCCTCTTCTCTTTGACCAAGTGATGTTGTCTGCCAAATGAAGGGACACTAATCAAGAATAGCTCTAACACACCCTATGATTGTACATCTTCCAGCACACTTTGGCGTTTTTATAGACTCAAACAGATACCACAACATACAAAAGCAGATTTTTATTATTATTGTATTTACCCCATTTCTTTTGATACCCAATTTTGCTGCTTAACAGGGCCATAATGAATCATAGCATTTGCTATGACTCCCAGCATAAAACACAACACATTTCTTATTTGTATCCACAAATGACTAGGACCCAAGTGGTTCACAAACAGCCAACCCACCTAATAATAGTGGCACTGTGCTCAGCACAAACTGGTTATTTTAGTGTGAGCCTTTGACTAAATAGTGTCCAAACTATTGTAGTCAAGAGGGTGGTGATTGTTCTTGCTCTTATTTCATTTCAATTCATTCAAGGAGGTTGAAATCACAGGCACAAAAACAAAGTTTGACAGAAGCAAAATTCAAGTCAAGAGATTTGGTGACTTTTCAGAGGAATTCATAGGAATGCAGCAGATAGGAACTAATAAAAAGAAATAACAAGGGCTGTGTCAATACTATCCCTCTCCATATGCTTCACAACAGAGCCTGACCCTGACTGTATTTCTTCTTCCTGGCTATATTGGTATTTCCTGTCTCAGAGGCATGTTTGGAACTCATCCACTACACAGAGTAATGATCCTGATCTGGTTGAGAGAATTATCAAACATGTATAAAATACTTATGTGTAAAGATATGCACAGGTAAATCCCCTAATGGAAAACATAACTTAAATCCTCAAAAAAGAAAATAGTAATAGTCATAAAAAAAGTAGTTGTGATGACCATTCTTTGTTGTCAACTTGACTACATCTGGAATTAATGTAAGCTATTCTAATATATCCATCCCCCACCCCCGTGTGTGTGTGTGTGTGTGTGTGTGTGTGTGTATGTGTGTTAATTTTATAAATTCTCTTCCTTTAGATAACCCTGACTAACACAATAATGATGTAAAATGAATGAGATATTTCTCTGAAATCTTTATATTCATAGGTATTCACATTACGTATTCATATATGAAATATCTCATATATGACACGTTTTGATACATATGACAGGTACTTTTAGTGACAATTCAGTCTTATAGAGAGAAATGTATGTTATAGTATTAAGTTAATAATATTAATCTATGCATCCCTATCAGCCTCCACTGCCTATGACTTTAAAATGTGATTATGGTGGTAGAGTGCCTGTCTTGCTGCTAGTTATCCCAAAACAGTTCTCACAGGCCAGTGTACCTATGTTTTGTGGCTGGCCCTTCTCTAACTTTTGCTGTCTTGACCTTGCTTCTGATGGGCCTCATGAGTTTCCCACTATATGTACCAACTAGTAGCCACTGATAATTGTAGTCAATGCTGCTCCAATCTAGGAACAAGGACTCCCCACTCCACCAATGTGAATACAATCAGTTCAAGTTTTACTAAAGTCATGGAAATAACATAAATAAGGCTCAGAAGTTCTCTGACAGCAATGGCCCAGAAATTGTGGCCAAAATGAAACTGTATATTTTCATTCCAAGACAGTCAATTTCATTGCCTTGGAGTCCTGACACACCTGACAGAATTACTTCAAAGGGGTAAGGGTTCCCTCTACTCATAGTTAATCCAGCCTATGTTCTAGAGCAGTGGTCCCAACCTGTGGATCAAAACTGCTTAAGGTCGAACAACCTTGGAACAGGGGCCACCTGAGACCATCAGAAAACACAGATACTTACATTATGATTAACAACAAGAGCAAACTTACAGTTATTAAGTAACAACAAAAGCAATTTTATGGCTGGGAGTCAGCACCATATGAGGAACTGTATTAAAGAGTTTCAGCATAGGAAGGGTGAGAACCACTGCCCTGGAAGCAGAGAACCCTGGCAGCTGGAGAAATGAAGGAGAACTGCTCACTGCATCCAGAGAAGCCAAGAGCCTAAAGCAGATTCAGGACCCAGCACAACCTTCAAAGGCACCTGCTTACTGACCTGCCTCCTCTAGTTACACCATTTCCCCAAACCTCTAACCCCCCCCCAAAGCAGCACCAAAAGCAGTGTTTAAACTTTCCAAACACAATTCTGTCAAGGATATTTCATTTCCAAACCTTACCAACCAAATGTCTGGTCCTCACAGATGGTCCTTATTGTCTAGAAATAGCAGCTTCTAGCAAGGTATATATCAAAAGATGGGTCTGAATCCACCCCAGATTCATCAGAGAAAAATGTTGACCTTATGTCCAGAAGGACTCCGTAAAGTTCTGACTCAGGATAGCCAATGACTTAAATATTGATTTGCTACAGTCTATTTCTTCTCATATTGATTCTGAATCATACGATTATTCTTTTTTAAAAGAAAGAAGTTGTTTGTTTCTCAACTTCCTATATTTCATGTGTTCTTTATTAAAGGTGTAATTTCTAAAAGCTTAGTCTAGAAATTATTTGTTTCCATTTATTGCAAGTGAGCGATGCAGCTGTTTGCTCTGCTGGCTTACTCATAAGCCAGTCATCAGGAAGCCAGTCATCACGTGTCCGATAGAGTTCTGCTTCAATGACAATATCTCATTCTGAAGAAAACCTGATGTTTCCAATAGAGAATTATGTTCATGTTTATAAGAATTCCATTTATATTTTATTGCAGTTAAAATAAAGCTCAAAACAAAACAGTAACAAATAAGATTGAATCTAACTTTCCAATTAAGTGATACAGTAAATTACTATGTTTTTGGAACTTAATAGAAGATCCATTTTATTGTGGGAGGGGTTTGGAGAGTATGATATAGGAACGCTATTTGAATGATATTAATTACTGAAATAGCAAACAAATTATTAAAAGAAAACACCATTAATAATTATATGGCAGAGAAAGAGAGGGCATCCAGAATTTTCAGCATCATTAAAATGATGTATCATTATGTTATCGCTTGTGATGACATTTGTGTAAGTGAATGTGTGTGTGCACAGCATGCATGTACTCATACACACAGGTGGGTATGTATGCATGTGGAGGTCAGAGGTCAACTTTGGGTGTCCCCCTGATGGACATTTGCCTTATTTTTTGAAATAGGATCTCTCACTGGAACCTGGGGTTTCATGAGTAGTCTAGGCATATTGGCTGTTGATTCCCCAAAATACCCATCCTTGCCTCCCCAATACTGGAATTACAATGATGTCAGCATACCCAGATTTTATTTTTTTTGTAAAAAAAAAGGTATATTCTTTTAATTTATGGTACTTTGAAAATAAGAGAAATGCATGACTTTACATAGGCTTTTTCTTGTTTATTCTATTCAGTATAGGGCTACAAATCCTGAATAAAATTGAAATCTAATGTTTTTATCAATTCATTGAGAACTTCATATATGCACACAATGTGTTTTTACCATATTCGCTCCCCACCTCTCCCATTATTTCCTCCTTCACACTTTCAACTCCATGTGTCCTCTAACCTCCAATGAATCTAAATATGCATGGGTGTAGAGCCATCCATTGAAACAGGTTCATCTACTATGTACTATCTTTCTAAAGAAACCAACTCTCCCTCCCTTAACAGCCATCAACCATCAATAGTGCCTGGGCTGGGGTGGGGGGTTTCTGAGCCCCTGCAAGCTGGAATGCTGACTGGCTTGATGTCCTGAAGCTCTTATGTGACAACCTCAGCTGCTGTGAGCTCACAGTAAATCTATCCTGTTGTGTCCAGGAGACACTGTTTTGCCCAGTGCTCCCCAACCTCTGGCTCTCACATTCTTCCTTTCCTTCTTTCACGACACTGCCTGATCCTTACAGGGAGAGTGAGTGATACAGACCTTTCACTTGTGGCTAAGCATTCCACTGACATGAATTTTTTGACCTTTGACCAATTGTGACTGTCCAGATAAACCTCTATCCACTTCACAAAGGAAATTTTGTGGTATGATTGGGAGATGCATTAAGCTATGGGGAAGAATATAGGACTTCAGAGAGCAGTTTGATTATTATGTCCATTAAACAAAATAGTGGATTCATGCCTAGAGCCAGTGAGTTGCCACATGATTGGTTCTTGCTCAATTTAGAGTACCAGGTGTTTGTGAGTGTGTGTTTTCCTGCATAGTGGGCCATAAATAAAATCAGAAAGTTCTTAGTTATCACCAGAACACATGTGCCACTATTGCACCCATGGGCATATCTTTTCAAGCCAGTTGTTATTGAATTTGCAAGAGTTCATAGCAAGGTAGACTATTGATGGCATTTCTCTTCCTGTAGACTATATAGCAACATTTGGTTCTGTGCGAGGTAACTATCAGGGAATAATTTTCTTGATTGATACCAGTTTCATTTTTTTCTGGTACAATGATGAAAGTTTGTCATGTCTTCAGCAAGAGGATCTTATACCAAGTGCTGGAGGTCAACTGAGAGTAACAACAATAGCCTTTATTGTTTTAAGGGTCTTTGTGATATCCCTGAGTATAAATGGCCAGCATAGACTGATGTGTTTGAATGCTTGACCCATAGGGAGTGGCACTATTAAGAGGTTTGTTATTGTTGGAGCAGGTGTGGCTTTATTGGAGGGAGTGTGTCACTGTGGGGGTGGGCTTTGAGGGCTGCTGATATGCTCAAGTTATGCCCAGTGTGGTAAACAGTCACAGTTCCTTCTCTAGCACCATGGTTGCCTTCATGATACCATGCTTCTCTCCATGCTGATAATGAACTAAGCCTCTGAAAATGTAAGCCAGCCTCAATTAAATCTTTTCCTTTATAGGAATTGCTATGTATGGCCGTTGTTTCTTCACATCAATAAAACCGTAACTAAGGCCGATGTTGGTACCAGGGACTGGGTATTTCTGTAATAGACCTGATCATGTTTCTGTTTGGAGGAGTTTGGGGGCTAAATTGAGGGGTTTTGGATTAATTATGTTGGGAGAGGAAATCTCAAAACATCCTAGTACTGACTCTATTGTGTGGTTATTAGTGGTCACTATTATACAGATCCATAATGAAAAGGAGCAAGCTGAGAAAGGAAAAATACAAAATGTACAATTCAACAAGAAAGGAGGCACAAGAAACTTGATAGAGCTAAATCCTGTGTTCAAAGAGATAAACAGATTAAGAATTGGAATCAAAGGAGTGATGACCTCAGGGTAAGACCCTACCCAGCTAAACTTATAACTTGTGAAAAGGAATTACAAAAATCTTAGGGCTAAGTGTGTTGGTGTACACTTTTAGTTTCAGAACTCAGAAGGCAGAAGCTGAAGGATCTCTGAGTTTGAGGCCAGACTGGTACACAGAGTGAGTTCCAGGACAGCCAAGCTTAGGCAGTGAAAGAAACCATCTAACAAAGAAAGCTGGTGAAGACATTTCAGCCCCAATAAGCAGGAGAAGTTAGCAGCTTTGGTCTCATGGTTCTGAATTTATAATTAAGGATAAAAGAAAGAAGTTATGGAATTTACCTCTGAGGCTAAGGAAAGCCACTGACACCAGGTGTGTCTCTGCAAGGAGGCCTAGAAAGGTCATTGTGTGAGGTTTTGAAGTTGAAGCCTCGATTGCCTTAGAGAACCTAAGATTTTGGAGATGCCAGAGTTGTGGAAAACCTGCTGAGGAAAGCTGATAACAGGGAGTTGCAGTAAACAAAACAAAACAAAACAAACAAACAAACAAAAACCAGAAAAGAATTGGAGATCTGAAGAGCATTTTCATTTGAGATCAAATATAAAGATACCAAGTTTTGGGTTATCCTTTGGTCCAGTAATTCCTCACTGTGTTCCCTTCCCTGTGTTTATAATGGTAATGTATATCCAGTTTTACTATATTTTGGAATTATTTGATATGTTTTTTATTTTGGTTTCCTGGGGGATTTCAGGAATCTCAGGAAAGACTTTGAACCTTAAACTTTTAAACATTGTTGAGACTGTGATAGACTGTAGGGACTTTTGAAGTTGGACTAAATACATTTTACATTAAGTTTTTGTAAAAGGTTATGGAAGCCTAGAAGTAAAATGTGGTTTTTTTAATAGATATGGCCCCCATCAACTCATGTGTATGTATTCTTGGCCAATAGGGAGTGACACTATTTGGAGGTGTGCCCTTGTTGGAGGAAGTATGTCACTTGGGGGTGGGCTTTGAGGTCTGATATGCTAAAGCTATGCCCAGCATAAGACATGGTCCCCTTAGGCTGCCTGATCAAGATGTAACACTCTCAGCTCCATCTCTAGCACTATGTCTGCCTGCATGCTGTATTGCTACTTTCTATGAAGAAAATGGACTGAACTACTGAAATTGAAAACCAGACCCAATTAAATGTTTTCCTTCATAAGAGTTGCTACTGTCTTGGTGTTTCTTCACAGCAGCAAAATCCTAACTAAAACACCTAATGAACGACTGAAGGCATGGTATCCCACACCTGGCACAGGGATTCTATTCTTCAATTTATGACTTCTGGAAGGAGTATTACATCTTGTGTAGCTCAGCTCCAGTTAATCCCTTCTATGTGTATGTGTGAACACACACATACTCCCCAACACACACACACACACACACACACACACACACACACACACACACACACACACACACACGAAGGCTATGGGCTCTAGGGCTCACATTCTGGTTATTCTGCTTGAAAGGTCAAGTACTTTATTGACTGAGCTATCTTCCCAAGCTCCTGTGATAGCATTTCGTACCTTTGGTTTAAGTAATTATCTCAGCAGTGATTTTTGAGTCAATTAGTCATATATACCTGCTGAGTTCAACTTGAGGTAGTATTAAACTCGATAGAAGTAGACAAGAAATTTTAATTCAATTGTAAATGAAAAAATTAAATGAATGTAGCGTAAATGCAATGTTCTGAGTGGAAATGCCTGTAGGTCAATTAAAATATTTTGTAGGGTTTCTGAGAATAAAAACAAATCTCCAAGTAACACGATAAATTTATATATTGAAAGATTTATGATTTCATTGTCTTTAATTAGCCTGGAGCAATTTCAATGTCATTTACAAAAGCCACTATGTATTTCAAAACTATAATTTCTTGGTCCAGATATATTATTGACCTTTATCATCTCTTTCTCTTGGCTAAAATAAAACCACTTAAGGTATATTATTTTTGCCTTTACTTCTTTTTACTTTTTAAGGTTCATTTGAGTTAAATTTTCAGCTCTGTACAAACAATTTTTTAGGTACATTAAAATTTTGTACATTTTATTTGTTAGTGTGTGGGGGTGGGGAGTCAAAGGACAATTGAGGGAGTTGTTCTCTCCTTCTACCTTGTAGGTGCTGGGAATGGAACTCTGTTGTCAGTCTCAGTGGTAAGAGCCTTTACTTGTTAAGCACTCTGATCAGTATAACTGTGTATTCTCCCCATCAGGGAAAACAGCTCCTTATAAGTGTTTGAAGGATAATAGAGCCATAACTGAATGGCACCTACTTTTGATGCCTGTGGTATTGTATCTCACACAGCAAGATCGTCCTTGGGCCACTTCCTGTAAGTTGAAATGTTAACCTTACCCATCCTTTCCAGGGCTTTCTAAGTGATTATCTTTGTTTTAAGAGTAAAGTTACTGTGCCCTGTAACTTGATAATTATCAAGAAACTGACAGATCAAAGAAAGAACGGTTAATTTCACGTCTCCTCTTCTTTCCCTAAATCTTCTATGCTCTTTGATGTAAGTGTATTGACCAGAAGAGAGAAGAAAATCTAACTCCAGTGGAGCTGTGACCAGCAACAGAGATTTTGGAAACAAGGCTGCCTTTTAAGTAAAAATTGGGAGTGGGACCTGTGTAGGGATGGTTCAGTGGCTAAGAGCACTTGGTACACTTGTAAGAAAAACTGAATTTGCTTCCTAGGCTTACAACCACCTATAACTCCAACTCTAGGGAATCTGGTGCCCTTTTCTGTCCTATGACATATACTCACACAGACTCATACACAAACATAAAAACAAAAAATCAATTTGCTACAAAAGAATGTCTCTTTAATGTCAATTATTTGATAACAAATTCATTTCCTATAAGAGTAAGTGTAGTAGGCCAAAACCTGGAACCCAATCTCTGGTTTGCAACATTTTATGCTTCGATAATTAGCAAGTCTAGCAAATTTGTGGCCTCTGGTTTGTTTCCTACATGCATCCTCAAGGAGTTTGGGCCTATTAGCTCTCCTGAAAACATGTTAATGAAAGTAGATGATCTCAGCAGATAAAGTACAGTACATTTGTGTATTGAGTCACTATTGCTTCCTTGAAGATTATGAGTTCATCTGCCTCTTTTAGAAAATTATGATTCCTGGATGCTCTGGGAGACTTCCATTTAGATTTAGGTAGTTAATGATACTGTGGGAAGAGAGAACATTTCCTTGATTAGAAATGCTTTTCAGAGATGAAATTATACATCTATAGTGTTATGACCATTTCATTGTGCCATGTTTTTGCTGTTTATCTAATATTTTGTTCAACAGTGAAGCAGGTAATACATCATTTGGTGATTTCCTAACATTTATTTGTGTGTGTGTGTGTGTGTGTGTGTGTGTGTGTGTGTGTGTGTGTGTAACAGTTTATTAAAGTATAGATTAGTCATTGTGAATTCATTATCTTGGGATTAAAGAGAGATTCAGAAACTATCTTTAATGAAACAAATATTAAAATTGAGAAAAAACTTGTTTTGTGGCTCAATGTCTATATGTCTGTGTTACTACATTAATATAAACTTGACATTATACAGTAGTTTGTGGATTGAGAATATTCCAATACTTTGGGTGTACTCATAAACCCTGCTTGCCTTGAAGTCTCATTGGCTATGTCAAATAAAACCTGATATCTCAAGGACTATTATTATTTGTGTCTTAGTGAAGCAGCTTGGGGAAAAATGTGTGCAAAACTTTTTGTGTCTCTGTGTGCTTTATGAAGTTGTAATGTCCAGGTTTTAGTAATTCCCTATGTGCCACAAAACTTGACCTCAGAGAGTAACTCCATGAGTATCAGACACATGCTCACAAATTCTTATACTACCTTGACACAACTTTGGACTATGATAAGTACATTGTCCCCACAACAGTGCAGACAGGATTGCTGGAAAATCCAGCTGGAGCTGGAGCATACTCTTCTACACATCATCTTTAAAATAGATGCTCCCCTTATCTTACTGTTGTTTTTCTCATTGTGCACAATTTCCCAGCCACATCATTGGACCTAGATAATGTCCTCCTTTTTATTCATTGAAGTCAGTTTCTACAAGGAAAAATTTTAAACATTATGAATTTAAAGATGATAAGTAAAAGCATGTGCTGGTTGGTTTAATATTAGATGTATGAAGAGAGGTGGATCTGGAATGTATCCTTCCAATAAGAAAGAATAAATACAATATTTTCCTTTCTTACTTGTAGTTATGATTTTAAACCATTGATTTCCAACATATTTATAGCTTACAAATTGTATTTTAAGAGATGTACCATTTCTGTCATGTATTATTTTTTCCTTAGTGTTAGTTAGTTTACTAACTCCTACACTTCAAAGCCTCGGGCCAGCGATTGGTTACTCATCATTGAACAACTGAGTGAAATATCTAAGGCTGCCAATAAGGCCACAGACATGGGTGGCTGAGTGATAGAGCAAAAAGCACTGGAAATATATTGTAAAAATCATTAATGAGAAAACAATAAGGTATTATAGTGAGTTACAAGGAGAATTAAAAAACATGCATAATGCACATAAACAATCAAATATGACTGTTTTGTCTGAGGCAATAATCATGAACATCCTTAGGAATCAATTCCTTTACATCTCTGTAGATACCTGTAGCTGTTTTATCTGTATTTTGTAAGATACAGGGTTATAATCTAGCTGTAAGATAGCATGAAGATGATATAACCAAACAAAGCATACTGGTAATTCCCTTTGCAAATCTTCCCCAGTTTTATCTCATGCTATTAAAGCCATTCACACTGTCATCTTTCCACAAAGACTGCTCTTCAAGCAAAAGCCATGAATTTTTTAAAATTTATTTTTATGAGAAAAGATCTGGAAAAAGTAATTAATTTGAAAGAACATGCTCCTCCCAAAGGGAATGACACTATTAGGAGGTATTGCTTTGTTGGAGTAGGTGTGGTTATGTTGGAGAAAGTGTGTGACTGTGAGGGTAGGCTTTCATGTCTCATATGCTCAAGATACTCCAGTGTCTGGCCTGTCACCTCCAGAAAGGTGTAAGACACTCAGATTCTTCTCCAGCTCCATGTCTGTTTGCATACTACCGTGTCACACCATGATGATAATGGACTAAACCTCTATGTTATGGAATAATCTTTTTTGTACACTATGAAGATGTGTCTTTGCCAAGGTGCCTACTGATTGGTTTAACAATGAGCTGAATGGTCAATAGCTAGACAGGAAGTGTTTAGGTGGGACTTCTGGGCAGATAGAGAAGATGGAAGATGAATCTAGGCATGGGAGAGATGCCAGAGGACATGGAGAGGAAATAGGAGGTGCAAGATGGAAGACAGATAAAAAGCCACAAGGCAAAATAGAGATATTAATGTCAATTGTGTAGTTTAAGTGATAAGAGCTAGTAGGACAAGTCTAAACTATAGGCCAAGTTAATAAGTCTCTGTGTCACTTTTTAGTGATGTTATGGTCCAAAGAAAAAATCTGTCTACATCTCTGAATATGTAAACCACCCCAATTAAATGGTTTCCCTTTATAAGAATTGCCAAGGTCATGGTGTCTCTTCACAGCAATAGAAACCCTATGACAGAATTTGGTATCAGGGACTGGGATATTGCTGTGATAGGCCTGGCCATGTTTTGTTTAGAAGAATCTGGACTTTGGTCCTTTGGGTTAGGAAAGCAGTGGAATGTTTGAAGCACTGCTTAATAGGCCATACTAGTAGGAACATGGAAGATAATGTCGCTGAGAATGATTTAACTATGGTGGCCTGGCTCAAGAGGTTTCAGAGAAGAATTTTAATATGTTGCTTAGATACCATTCTTGTGATATTTTGGTGAAGAAAGTGACTTCCTTTGTCCTTGTCTGAAGAGTCTTCCTGAGGCTAAAGTGATGAATTAAGATAGTTCTGTTGGCAGTGGAAATCACAAAACAGATTAGTATGGACTGTGTTGTGTGGTTATTAGTGGTAACTCTAATGAAGACATATAATGAAAAGGAGCATGCTGAACAGGGCAAATCATAAAAGGTAAAATTTAAGGAGAAAAAGAGCACCAGGAAGTGGAATGGAGTTAAATCCTGTGTTCAAGAATATAAACAGATTAAGAAATGAAATAAATGGAGTGGTGACCTCAAAGCAAGATCCCACTCAGCTAAGTTTCCAACTTGTGAAAAGGAATTAAAGAAAAGCTTAGAGCCAGTTGTGGTGTTGCACACCTTTAATCCCAACACTCCAGAAGCAGGCTGGCATATCTCTGAGTTTGAGGCCAGCATGGTCAAAACGTTAATTTCAAGGACAGCCAAGTTTAGAAAGTAAAGGTAACTATCAAAGTGAATATGTTATTGAACAAGGAGAGGTATGTTCCAGTACCAGTAAGCAGCAGAACTTGGTAGCTTCAGCCACGTGGCTCTGGCTTTAGAGTCAAGGATAGAAGAAATTTGCCTCCATGACTAAGGAAAGGCAACAAATGCCATACATGTATCAGGGGTGTTTGTGAATGGAGATCTAGTGAGGACATTGCATGAAGCTGTGAGGTTGAAGCCTGGATTGCCTTGGAGACCCCGAGATGTTGGAGATGCCAGAGCCATGGGATAACTGCCAAGGAGAACTGCTAACAGGGAATTGAAGCATCCTCAGAGAAAGAGGTGTGCTATGGTTAACACAACTGAAAGAAGTTGGAGATCTGAAGAGTGTTTTGACATCAGAAATGGAGATGCAGAGTTTTGAGTTTGCCTAGCTGGTTTTTCATCTTGCTTTTGCCCAGTGTTTCCTCACCATTCTCTCTTCCCTACATTTTGGAATGATAATGTATATCCCATGCCATTTATATGTTGGAAGTATGTGGTATATTTTTTTTTTAATTTTGATTTTAGAGGGGATTACATTTAGGAGGTTACATGAATCTCAGAAGAGACTTTGAACTTCAGAGTTTTAAAAAAGTTTGAAACTGCTATAGACCAGAGGGACTTTTGAAGTTGGACTGAATGCATTCTGCATTGTGATATGGCTACAAACCTTTGGGAGTGGACCAGGGAGTGGAATGTGGTGCTTTGAAAGAAAATGTCCCTCAAAGTTGTGGTACTATTAGGAGGTGTGGTAGTTGTGGTTTTCTTGGAGTAAGTGTGTCACTGTGGAGGCAGATTTTAGGGTCTCATATATTCTCCAGTTAGGTCAGTGGCTGGGACCACTTCTTGTTGCCTATAAAAATTTGTAGGACATTCAGCTACTTCTACAACTCTATGTCTGCCTGCATACCACTATATCACACCATGATGATAATGGACTAAATCTCTGAAAACACAAGCCACCCCAATTAAATGTTTTTCCTTTATAATAATTGTGGTGGTCATGGCATCTCCTCACATCAATATAAACCCTCACTAAGACAGATATAAACCTGTAAGTTCACAATAATTAGAAAGAACTCTAAGATGAATAGGTTGTACCCCCTTGCTGCAGTAAGTGGTGACACCAGGAAGTCACTGTGAAGTACAAGTAAATGCAGAGATGTTGGATTAGTTACTTTCTTTTCTTCCTGAGATAAAATGTCATCACCAAAAGCAGCAGAAGGAAGAGAGGGTTTATTTTGGTTTACTGTTCCAGAGGGTTAGAGTCCATAATACTAAGAAAGTCATAGCACAGCATCAGGAAGAAGAGGCTGGCTTGTCACATTTTAACTACACACCTGAAACAGAGGAAAGGAGGCTTATATCCTTGCCCTGCTTCATGTGTGTCAAGAATATAAACTATCAAATCTGCTCCTAGTGACAGCTAAACACTGAACTGAACTCCTGGAATCCAGTTGCAGAGAGGGAGGAGTGATGAGCAATGGGGTCAAGACCAGGCTGGAGAAACCCACAGAAACAGCTGACCTGAACATGGGGAAGCTCATGGACCCCAGACTGATAGCTGGGAAACCAGTGTAGGACTGACCCAGACCGCCTGATTGTAGGTGTCAGTGAGGAGGCCTGGGAAATCTATGGGGCCTCTGGTAGTGGATCAGTATATATCCCTATTACCCGAATGGACTTTGGGAGCCCATTCCACAAAGAAGAATACTCTCCCAGCCTAGCTAGATGAGGCAAGGCCTAGGCCCTGCTCCAAATGATATGATAGACTTTGAAGACTCCCCCATGGAAGACCTCACCCTTCCTGGGGAGCAGCAGAAAGGGGATGGGATAGGGGTTTGTGGGGTCAGGGGAGGAGGGAAGGGAGAGGGAACTGGAATTGGCACTTAAAACAATCTTGTTTCTAATTTAAATTAAAAAGTCTGCTCCTAGCAAGGCTCCATCTTGAAGCTTCTGTCAGCTCCTCAAACAGCACCACTAGCTGGAGGTAGGGTTTAAATAGGTACCTGTGGTGGGGTAAGGGGTGGATGACATTCCTCATCCAGACCACGATGGGTATATAGCTTGAAGGACAAATCTTAACTGATTCTGATAGTTCCTTTAATTTAAGAATTGGCCTAGCCTATTTGCAACTTTTAAATGTGTGTGTGTGTCTGTGGGAGGGGGTTAGAAGGGAGAGGGAGGGAGGGATAGGGAGAGGGAGATGACAGTGTACAAGTGGAGGCCAGAGGACAACTTGCAGAGTCTCACCCTCCACCTTTTATTGTCCCTGTCCCTTTCGCTATTTTTGATGCTACTGGCCACTGTACTGCACACTCAAAGCCAACAGCCAGCTGGCCTGATCGTTTGTGAGAGGTTCACCTGTCTCTACTGCCTGTCTTACCTTAGGAGTGTTCGGATTACAGGTGCATAGCGCTGCATGGAGCTCTTTCATCAGTTTCAGAGACACAGTTAAGATAGCCAGGCTTGCAAAGCAAAAGCTTATACCCACAGAGCCATCTTCCCTGCCTCAAATTAGTTTTGGTGTTTTGTTTTGTTTTTGTTTTTGTTGTTGTTTTCATTGTTATTTTTTTTCTCAGAAGTGGATCTGTGCCAAGAAAAAAGCTTGTGAATGAAATATACAATTTGGGGGTTCTGAATACTTAAAGTACAAACTGTTAAATTATAACTATGGACTACTCTAACCCATTGAGATTCATAGATTTATATCCAAGGACCCTGAACATCAAAGTGGAACACCAAGGCAACTGATTTTTCTCTGGTGTACTTTTTTGAAATTGCTGTTCAGCCATACTGCATTGTTTCCTCAGAAGGCCTCTCTGTCCAGTCAACAAGCCAGAGACAATCTTTAGTACACAATTATGAAAACTAAGTAACTTCCCATTTTTAGAGCTAGAAGCCTTTCTGTAAAGGCTACTTACTGGTTTCAAGCAAATGGGGGAAAGTTTAATAATAGAGAAGGAACTTCTAAGTATGTTGTTTTTCTTGGGCACATTGTATATACTGGAAAATTAATGCTGTTTTTAAAGTTAATTCATGATAATTGAACTGAAGTGCTCTGAAAATGCTGTGAGAGTCTATTTATGAACCCTGTGCCCTCTTTGTCAATTCAGTAAAAGCACCGTTCTGCAAGAGAAAAGAGAGAGGGAGAAGGCTGCATGGTGTGCACTTAGCCACACAAACGTCCTCTCCCCTAAAGTATCTGTTTCTCTAAGTGCTTTTTTTCTTTTAATCTGTCCACCTTATTGCACCAGCTGGCCTGCTCAGCCCATTATCACTGCACTTTGAGGACGTGGAAGGGCTGATAAAATGTGTGGTTGTATCAGGTCACCTCGGATCACATGTGTTTCTCTGAGGTGTGCCAGTCTTGATCAGGTGGACAGCAGAAGGACTACATGCAGGCCAAGTGGATTAGAGACACAACTACCATTTGGCAATTCACACTGACAAACATTTGAAATACAATGTGTTGAGTGTGAGATGTAGGAGTGTACTGGGAGTAAATCTTTTTTGCAAAGTGTTACACTTCAACCTAGCAGTTCCATTTTATGGTAACAAAAAGTCACCAACTTTGTGGACAACAATTGCATATTAACTAAATTGCACTCAATTCAAATGATGGCATACTAAGTAGCCATTTAAAATATGTCACCAAATAATATTTAATTTTGTGCAAAAGTATCTACAAGGAATTGGGTGAAAAAATAGAATATGTAGTTTGTAGATTTTTAAATGCATTTCTCCATATGAAAGACTGAAAATATCAACAATAATTGTTGGTAATGAGATCTGAAATGTTTATGATTTATTTACTTTCTATTATATCTAGTAAATACAATTATAAGAAAGTTGTAAGAAAACAATACCAAAAACCTCTAAATTTATAACAATGTATGTGTCTATCAAAGAGGTCATGTTTGCATATAAAAGTAAGTGAGGAGGGCTAGAGAGAAGGCCTTTTGAGTAAAAATGATTCTTGCATACTAGAGGACCTGAGTCCATTTCCTGGGACTCACCTGGTAGAAAGAGAACACCCAGTAGTTATCTGGAGTTGGAATTTTCTTTGGGTTGCCAAGCACTCACAAATAGAGACACAGAGACTTACTATTAATTGTGATACCTCAGCCTTTACCTTATGCTTGTCCCACCAGCTCTTAATAACTGAATTTTACTTATTTCTCTTCATTTATGTTTTTGCCTTGGGGCTTTTTAGCTTTTTTCCCCTCCCTCCCTCCCTCCCTCCCTCCCTCCCTCCCTCCCTCCCTCCCTCCTTTCTTTCTTTCTTTCTTTCTTTCTTTCTTTCTTTCTTTCTTTCTTCTTTCCTGCTGTCTCTATGTCTGTCTAGCTGTCTGGCCCCTGGCATCTCCCTCTCTCCCTCTGTTTCCCTCTGTCTCTGTCAAGCCTAGATTCCTCTTCCTACTTACTCTCTCTGCTAGGAAGTCTCACCTATACCTCCTGCCTAGCTATTGGCCATTTAGCCCTTTATTAGACCAATCAGGTACCTTAGGCAGGCAAGGTAAGCAAATGCAGCCCATATTGACATAGTTTATATAACATTCTACAACATAAACAAATGTAACATCTTTACATAGTTAAACTAATATTCCACAGCAGTTACCTTCTGAATGCCCACACACTAAAGTAAGACATTTAAAAAACAAGTTAAGAAGTTGGATGGATTCACTCTAGAGCTTTTGTAAGAATCCCTTAGCTACATCACATTAGCCCTGGAACCAGGGTTTCCTGAATCATCTTGGTCCTAGAAGCAGAGTCTCTGGAATTTTAGTTAAAAGTGAACCTACTTGAAGAGAGAAGCATACAGTGGCTACAAAAGTATCTGAATGATAAAAATGAGCCCTCCTTGGGGGTATGTGAACACCTAAATATTTATGGACTTTAAACGATGCTTTGTTCTGAAAACCTGTTTTCAATAATTTGGAGGTTATCTGTTGTGTGCATTCCTACGTGTAAAACTCCTGTGGGTTTTTGTTGTAAAAAGTTTGTATTTCATGAACATAGAGAAAATCATAGGAGTCAAAGGTCTTAAGGCTTATGGGGAGATTTTGAACCTTCTAGACTATGCAGCTGGCTCAGCTTCTTTGTACTGCTGTCCACATTAACACTGCTATTGAGGGCGGAGTTAATGTGCACAATCTCTTTGTACTGGGGGCAGGGACCAGGGTGTCTCTCCCCATTTTTCTTTGTGGGATATACAAACTTTTCTAGCTTTGCTTGTTTGCTTCTCATCTGCACATTGTAGAAAATAAGTATAAATTTTGAGTTTTTAAATGAAAACAGTATTCTAAGAGTCCAAGAAAAATGCTGGCCAAAAAGCAAAGGCAGTGAATATTAGCACTGTATTTGTTCAAATTTGGAATCCCCCTTGGCTATTCAAAAGTAATTACTGAAAAGGATAATGGCTTCGAAAGTAGCCATTTTGGACAATGAAATCACAGCAAGAAGAAAAAAAAGTAATGCAGGTGCTCTTTCACAGAACTCTGGAAACAGGTTCTGGGCTCAGTTATTTCATTTAATACCAAAGGGTCACGGAGTATTGAGTTTTCAAATCTCTCTCATTTGTTTGGGTTCATATTTGACTTTGATAAGTTCATAAGCACGGCGCTTCTCTTAGCTGGAGAGTAAGTCAAGTTTGCAACCTGGCAACTTCGTATTAGTAGGTTAACTTGATTGGCAGCCATTCTCAGGCAGCGTTCCAGAGGTGGAATAACAGGTCTGCTGCAATTAAAGACTGAACTACTGAATAAGGAAATTGTGTGGGAATTTCATCACCATGACACCTATTTGACTTCCATAATCAGTACCTCGGGAAAAGAAAAATGTGGCTCCTTGCAAAGGAAGAATTGTTGTAGGGGAAGGGAAATGCTAAAACAGTCCCAGGAAACTCTTTGGAAGGTGTTGTGCAAATAGTAGTCTCTGTGAAGCATGACTCACCTTTAAACAGTCTGGGAGAGTCTGAATGGTGACTGCCAGTGCAGTCTTCAGCCAAAAGTTTAATCAGTGTGAATATGGGCTTGTCAGTGTCTCCAGGACAGTGTGTGATGACTAAGACACATTTGTTAGGGCAGATGACCACAGAACCCAAAGCTTTGGTTCAGCCTACCTAACAGAATATTACTTTCAAACATATTTCTTTTGTTTTCAAGTCATTTCAGCCTAGATTTTCTTGCACCTGTTTCTAAGTCACACAAACACTGAAATGATTCTTGTTACTAGGAAGAGCCTATTGTTCTACCAAGCTTTAATAATAAGAAAACAGCACTTTTATGGTTATAAAGACCTTTCAACACCTGCCTTTTGTCTGGGTAAAGAGCACTGAGTTTTTCAGACTTGTACAGCACATAGGAATGGCCACTGCTGAGCATATGGTGCTGTTTATTTTGCAGAATACTATCCATCAGATGTTCTTAAATAACAGGGTGATGAACACATGCCTAATTAGTGCAACTGTTTGTAGATAACTGCTCACTTATTCTCTTGCTTGCTTAGCATGCCTTGTAAATAATCTCTGGAAATTGCTATAATGTGCAATGCCTACACAGTTGCTTTTATGAAGTTATCTAGGCTTCCTGCAACCTTAGTGTAATCCATTAAAATTTCAACTCAGCACATTATTATCATAAAATGTGATACAGTTTAAACTTTAATCTTATGGACTGCAGTTTGAAGGACATGATATTTTCTAATGTTTAATTGTAATTATATTTTTTTTAAAAAAATAGCCTTGAAGTCAAAAGCTTATTGTGTCACTGTAGGTAGAAGTCTATGTGGGCTCAATTTCACCCACTCTGCCCCTGGGAATTGTTGCCATGAGACACCACATAACATCTGAAATGTGCAAATGTGTATTTGTATGTTGTGGTAGCTGTTAAAATCATCACAGTTTTCAGGTGAAACCACAATCCATGTATAATCTTACAGTTTTAGAAATAAGAAATCCAAAAGGTTGGCTCATGCCTAACATTAAAGTTGAGATTTGAAATGTCCCTTGTAGATTTGTTTTTTGAGTGCTTGATTTCCCAGCTACCACCACTATTTGAAGGGGGATACAGCTAGGATGACATCATTGGAAGACTTTTGAAGATTATAATCTAGAAACTAGCTTTAGCTTCTTTACCTCCTAATCTGCCACCATATGAGGAGTCTGACAAAGGTGCATGGCACATCTACAATCCCAGCGCTCCTACAGTGACGTGGGAGATGGAGACAGAAGAATCAGGCAGCTAGCTGGGATAAGAGGTCAGTAAGATAGACTCTGCATTAATGAGGTCAAAGGCAAGAACTAGCTTCTAGAATTGTTCTGTGACACAGTATGGCACAATGGCACACAAACACTAACAGTCTCCCTCCCTTCATCCCTCCCTCTCCCCCCCTTCTCTCTCTCACACACACACTTAAAAATGAAGATACTGGTCTTTGCAGTTTAGGAAGGACAAAGTTGAGGCAAAAATACTGATAAGAGATGCATGTTAGTGTACAGTTTTCAAGGCTTTCTTTAGAGTTTCAATTTATTTTGAGAAGCAATACATCATTGATTTAAGCTTTGAGGCTCTCATGCTGGCTGTGGCTATTATTTTCAGAACTATCATGGCAGAGACAAAAAGAATTCCATAATGACAAATGCATTCTTCTATGAGGTATGATTTACTAATAGCAAAAGAAAGAAGAATTAAGTGGGTTATGCTTGACACAAGCTAGATTAATCTAAGAGGGAACCTCAACTGAGAAAATGCCTCCTTGGTTGTAGGCAAGCCTGTGGGGCATTTTCTTAATTAGTGATTGATGTGGGAGGGCCCAGACCTTGTGGGTAGGGCCATCCCTGGGCTGGTAGTCCTCAATTCTAAATGAAAGCAGGCTGATTAAGCCATGAGGAGCAAGTCCATAGCTTCTGCATCAACCCTTGCCTCCAGGTTTCTGTAGTCTAAGTTCATACTCTGACTTCCATTTAGTGATTGATTGCAAGGTGGGAGTGTAAGACAAATTAACCCTTTCCTCACCAGTTTGCTTTTGGTCAGTCATGGTGTTTTATCACAGCAATGATAACCCTAATTAAGACACTTGTCAAAAACACTTTGCATTGAGGCAGAAATAATAATTTAGGTATTTAGGTGTGCAGTAATGGGAAGCAACATATTAGGAGGGGTGTGATAGTTATCTGATGTGTTTTGGAAGAATTGAGAACACAGACTAACACAAAGATCAGCCACAATGGACTTTAAAAGGTTTATAAGGTCCTAGATTTATCTTTTAGAAGTGTTCATTCCATCCTTCACTGAGCCCAGGAAACTCTGTTCTCCACTCAACAGATTGTCTAAGGAAGTAATGGCATCTGCTTCCTGCAAAACCAATTAGAATCTCTTCTCTAGAAATTGGTCATTGAAGCTAAGAAACTTGTCTTTCTCTCATTTATCTGGTGACATGAATGAAATGAGGACACATAAACTTGGGTCCTGAATGTGCTCTATGAGGGCACCCATCATAAGAGCAGTGAGTATCAGTGAAGATGAAACCAGATATAGATAGCATGGGCAGAGGCACAGGAAAGTAGAGTTGACAGGTACTTTTACCTTCTCTTTGCTCTGCACTCCTATGCCAGGTTTCCTCTTACCTCAGATTTCTGTCATTATCTCATTATATTTTCTGATAATTTCCCTATTTGCTTTAACAATATTTAAATAATAATTCTGTGACTTTTAAGCAGAACAGCAATGAAGGTGATGTCAGAAGTGTTGTATGTAGAATACTATCATAATGAAGATACATCTTTTGACTTAACAACAAAGTACAGAGAAGCAGTACAGTGAATGAACTGCAGAATCAGAAAGCTTAAAGGGGTACTTGATTTTTTCTCTTGTGTTCAGTAATCAAATCCAGGACTGTGCATATGCTGAATAAGTACACCACCACTGAGTTGTATCCCTAGACCTTGTTCATGGTAAGCAAACATTCCACTTTGATCTCCTAAAAGTGATATTTTACAAAGCTCATAGTTATTTTATGAGGCCTCAACTTAGAGCTTTTTCTGATATGATTTCCTGAACTAATGTTCTAACAAGATGCTTACTAAAGTCTGGATCTTAATTCCCTCCAATGCATGTGTGTAGAAGGTATAATTCTCTGTGTGTTGTGACAGAAAAGTGAAAGCATCATTGATATGTGAGAGAAGAAAGTGTATGGTGATTGGAAGGAAAATGGCCCTCATAGATTCATGTATTTGAATGCTTGGTCCCCAGTTGGTGGAACTATTTGGGAAGGATTAGGAGGTGTGGTCTTGCTGGACAGAGTGTGTCATTCAGGGTGGGCTTTGAGGTTTCAAAAGCCCATGCCAGGCCCAATTTCACTCTCTTTGCCTGTTGCTTGTAAATTAGTTGCACACTGTCAGCTACTACTCCAGTGCCAAGCCTAATTGTCTGCACTGTGCTCCCTGCCATGATTGTCATAGGCTCATCATCTGAGAGGGTGGTGGAAAGATGGAAATAGATCAGCTAGTATGGATATTTGGCTTGAAAGACACAAAGCTACATCATTATTTCCATGGCTTAATTAATATACTAAACTCTGTGCCAAGCCTTATTGAAATGTGTCCTTGTGTTAAAGCTAACATGGCTGTATTGACTGTATGGTTGAAAAGTATTCTGAAGATGCAGAGTTGGAGATTCAGAAAAATTGAACAACTTCTCTGACTCACACCCATACACTACTTTATCTTGGCCTCTCACTGGCAAGCATCTGAAGGTTGGGGGTATCACTGTATCACTCATGTTGATGTTAGCAGGTGGCGGGTTCTCAGTCCCTTTTGGTCTTCCTGCATGCACTTGAGCTATCTCAATCAATTTTTTTCTCCCTCATTGAAGCCCATTCCATCATCTTCTGAACATATTGATCTTCAGTCATGCACAGACTCATCATAGTCTTTGTGGTGTTTCTGCCTGCGGGCCTCTCTGTCTCATTATTTCTATATTGGTCACCCTGTCCTCGCAGCTGATACCAATCACACTTTTTACAAGAGCATTTCAAAGGCATTCAGCCTGGAGTGAGTGTTTCACTCTCAGGAAAATAGTGCCAATATCTTCCTTTGCACCTGAAATATAGGTTTATTTAGCTGATAGTTTTATGAGTATGTGAGGTATCAACCCCTACCCACCTTCCCTCTTGTTTTTATATGCAAGTCAAGTCTATCATTTAATGTAAAGAGTATGTTGTGTATGTAGGAAAGGATTACGAGGAATTGAGACATGCAGGCCAATGTCCCTTGGCTGTAACCTGTTCAGAGGCCACAAGAGAAGTCCAGGCAGCTGAAGCTTTAAATAGGGACCCTGTGTGAAAGCCACGAGGGACCACACCCATTTCTGGTGATTTTGTCTGTGACACTGTAATTCTCCAATCGGATGTTCTGGGGGAGATTTTGCCTGTCACTAGCTTTCTAGTGAGACTCTGGTAAGATTGAGAGTGGGCTGCAATGAAAAGTGGGCACATGGACTGACCCTTCCACAACCCATTGGACAGGTTCTTAAGACACTTGGTTCCAGCAGAGTATAAGAAACAATTGCAGAAATAATAGTCAAAGCTAATGTAATGTGGTGACCCAGCTGCTATACTTCATCCCTTTACATCCTCAGCAAGGAGAATTAGCTTCTGTCCACACTGTGCTATGAGCAATGAACCAGGAAGTTGCAGCTTAGAGATGCTAAGCATTATATCACACTAGTTTTGAGGTGTGCATTTTTCACATTTTAATGGCTTTGAAATTAGGCTGAGTCTTACTATTGCCATATCTTAGGAACATAGTTGACAGTTTTATTTTTCTGAGTGGCAGATAAAACACTAGTGTAGCATATGCTAAATGGTAACTTAAATCACACAAAATATGGTGCCTTCTCCATGCTGGGGCAAGTCTAAAGACTTGCTGTTCTGGCCTCGGTTCTCCGGAAGAACAATTATGCAGGTTAAAAGAAGCCCTCTCGATATGACTGTAGTGAGAAGGTGACCTTGGAGACTGCTTTAGAGATTCTGGCTCTCATATTTGATATGAAGATAAGGAGAGGATCTTGGGTCTCTGTGTTTGCTTTGTTTTTAGAATCTTATCTTCTGAACTGTTCCCATGTTGTCCTGGCAATCCTGGCTAGTCCTGAATATACAGCCAATCCTCTTAGGATTTGTAAACTAATTAATCAAAGGCAAGGACAGTGTTCTCTTGGCTTAGGGACATGCTGTTTTCAGCTATGCACTGGGGGTTGTGTCCCAGGAGTTTTGTCTTGACTTCCCATTGATATTGAGGTGTGAGCAAGTGGGAAAAGCAGGAAATGGCTTCTCTTCTGTTCCTGCATCCTGGCTAGGGGTGGGGGAGGCTTCTTATAGTCCCTGCCTCTTGTTTGAGTAGCACTTTAGAATGTCTGCCAGTCTGTTTTGGAGACAGTTTATTGGCTGTGATACGAAGAAACATGTACCTTATGTTTCTTAACTTTTTTCCTGCTGTATTTTCCTTTCCAAATTAATACCGCAAATGGCAGCCATTTAAAAAGTGGGAACTTGCCAGAACTGGGAAAATCTCATCTCATCATCCAATCTTAGGCTTCTGTGATGTGATGCTAATGAAATATTTTGATATACTACAACCTTGACTTCACACTGTCCTGGAAAATGAAACTGTCTGATCATCAGTGCCTTTGATCACACACACACACACACACACACACACACACACACACACACACACGATACACACATACACTCATATGAAATTGTCTGATCATCAGTGCCTTTGATCACACACACACACACACACACACACACACACACACACACACACACACGATACACACATACACTCATATGAAATTGTCTGATCATCAGTGCCTTTGATCACACACACACACACACACGTAATATAGACACATACACTCATACACACACACACACATGCAAAAACACACATATATTTATACTCACACACACACATGCATACACATGCACACATGCAAACACACACATACATTTATACTCTCTCTCTCTTTCTCTCTCTCTTTCTCTCTCTCTCTCTCTCTCTCTCTCTCTCTCTCACACACACACACACACATACACACATATATACATCACAGGAACACACACTTGGAATATTTCCAAAGTTAACAAGCACTCTACAATATCAAATTTTGCCTTGGTGTAAGTCATGTGAGCAACTCTTAATGCTGTGTTAAGCATTAATGTCACTTTAGTTGTGACATCTGAGTTCTTACTGACCTTTAAATAAAGTTTCTGCACCCTGATAAGCCTCTCCACCAAAGCAGCAATCCAAATCAGACTAAATCAAATTGAATTAGAAAAAGCCCAGGTTTAATGGATAAAATGCTCCTGGATGACTTTCCACCCCTTCCTCCCAACTAAAGAGGAGAGACTAAAAATCACATGTCTGTTTTCTGGGGGGCAGTTTAAATACCCTGTGGGAGTGGTCTTGAGCATCTCTGGGGAAAGGGTCATCATTTGGCTGCCTTTGGAGAAAGAGATGGTGGAGGGGGTTTCTACCAGAACATTCCAGGGGCTAGGGTGGACTTTCCACTAGAACTCATTCATCTTGGGCAACTCCTCAACTGGGCCATTTGTCATAACTAGGTATTCTTACAATTAGAAATCAAATGCTACAATTCCATACTATGATAACAGCTTTTTAATCACAAAATTTTGTTATGGTGTGTATATATCTTAAACTAAAATTATTCCACAGGGTTTTCTACTTTTGCCTGGCATTATTTTATTTTATTTTATTCTGCCATCAGTTCTTTTTCCTACTTGAAAAGAACCTGGGCATTTCTAGATAAAAGTTCTTTCTAAATTCACCCTCTTCCTGCCTGACTTGCACTTTCTTGTCAACTTGACTGCCACCCAATTAAGACACATCAGTTTTGTTTTGTCACCTCTGTTGAGAAATGTGATTGAGTGATTAGTGCAATTTGATGCTATTATCTAACACATCGCACTCATGTAATTGAAACAGAATGCTCCTTCAGGCAGATTTGCCCGAGTTTGTGCACCAGTAACTTCTCATAAAGCGTTTGGAGATGCATTGATACAACAATGACTAGGGCCACCTACACATGATTTGTGGGGCTAAGAGCAAAAAGAAACAGCATAAGCAACAATCTACAGGAGAGAAAGCCCAACTGTTTTTTCTCACAGAGGATGAGTAAGTGACTCCCAAAGGACTTCCAACTCTGGCGTTAGAAACATGGATTAGGTTGGGCAAGGCTCAAAGGCCTAGTACACTATGGGGCTGACAACCCACCCGAGTACAGGCACATAGGTGAAGAAACTGCCTATGTTCATACCTAGACTTCCTAGCAGAGCACAGCTTATACTGTGCTGGAGAGCTGTGGGCAGAAGAGAGAAGAAAGGCATCTGTGAGTAAGAAACTCTAAGCAGAGTCTTATTTTATTTGTACTAAGAACTTTATTTACAACACACAAACTGAAGAGATAAAGTGACTAAGAATCCCATAGAACCACAGACATATTTTGCAGCAGATGGTTGCATGCCATTAGTCCACCCCTAAAGATAACCACTCTTTTGTGTGTGAACTTCATACTTCGATTGTGCAAGTGGAATAATGTGGTCAAAGAAGTTGTATCCTACTTTAGGATGACTGCTACATGTTTTAAATGCTATTCACCCTTGATAGGCCTTTGTAAGTGAGCAACATAGCAACAAAAACCATACATTTCAAGGAATGGTACTTGATTTTGATGTTGAAATTTATTTTATTTAAGTATGGGACAATTACAGATACAATATTTGAATCTCCACTTCAGTATTATATCCCCATTCAGGCCACTTTAACATTTAATTTTATTATTTTAAATTACATGTGTGTGTGAGGGGGTATTGAACCTTAATATAGATTCCCCTGGAGCTGGGATTTTAAGCAGTTGAAAGCTATCTTTTGTGATTCCTGTGAAGCAAACTCAGGTCCTCTGGAAGAGTAACACATGCTCACTAGCCCTGATCCTTCCATTCAGCTCTTCCTATTCAAATTTAAAGGTCCACAAAGAGTTTGCAGAAGTTGGCTTTTGTTACTTGATGGTTGTGCTATGTTATAAGCTTAGACCCAGCTGTGGGTGGTGAGCAAGTCACTTGGATATTATTTTCATAAAATTATGCATGGATATCCTTCTGATCAAACTGACTAGGACAAGAATTCCTAACCATGTTTGTTTATTACAAAGTTAAAAGCTAGGAGCTAGAGAGATGGCTCGGTGGTTAAAAGTACTGGCTGTTCTTCCAAAGGTCTGAGTTCAATTCCCAACAACTACATGGCAGCTCACAACCATCTCTAGTGGGATCTGATGCCTTCTTCCGGCACACAGACATACATGCAGACAGAGCACTCATACCCAAAAATATATACATAAATAAACTTTAAAAAATAAAAAAATAAAGTTAAGATCTAGATGAATGAGGAGATGGTTTGATATTGATTGTCAGTTTGTTCAGTCAACTAGCATCCCTCCTCATCACCTTTCCAGGAAGATTGGCTATCTTAGTTAGCTGCTTCTAAAAACCATCTCTTATTTATGAATGTTGCATGAGGCCCAGGTAGAACTGCAAATGTTCCTATGACCTAGCCTTAGGTGTCAAATCCTGTTAAGCAATTCACAGAGGCCCAATCAGATAGATGATGGAAAAATTAGTGAAGTGTGTGGTGAGATATTTTATTACACTGTGGAAAGATGTGTCACTGTGATTATTTTAACAAAAACTAAATAGCCAATAGCTATGCTATGCAGGAGGTACAAGTGGGACTTCTGGATAGAGAAAGCTCTGGGAAGAAGAAAGGGGGGAGTTGCCAGTGGGATGCAGAGGAAGCAGGGCATGCAGGAGGAGAGGTAAAAGCCACCAGCCATAAACTATGCTGCTTACAGTTACTAGCCTGGGAATTTTAGCTCTTGACTGTAAAAACTGTACTCATTTACAGTGATTTTTGTAATGGTTAAAGTTGTTACAAAATTGAACTGAAGAGCATTGAAAGCAAAACAGGAAAAAGCTCATGCTGCTGTGTTTTCCTTCTCACCTTCCCTTTTGTGTAGTCAATTCCAGTTTTTAGAAATAAAACAAAAGTCAGATGTAAAACCAAAAACCAATGAAAATAAAGCTCCATTTTGAATATAAAAGGTAGAATTTGGAAGAACAGTCAACAAGCAAGTCTATATTTTAAAAGACAGAATGCCAAAAATTGTGAGGTTGACAACCTAACCTGTCTGTGACCTCTTGGTAACTAAGCCCCTGGATTAAGCTCCTCATGGAGCCTTTGTCCCACTTGGCCCAACTCAGCTGTTGGTGTATGTAGTAACAGATGTTCATCCACACCTGTCTGGCTTCAGGTCATTCTTGAGTATTGCAATGCTCAGGAACCTTGTAGAGGAAAATGTTTGGCTCAGTTTTTAGAGGAACACTGGTATTGTTTTGTTGTTGTGAATATTAGAAACCGATACCACAAAGTTTTCTTCTTCAGCATTTTTATCAAATACACTGAGCACACTAAACAAGTTTAGGCAAGATAATGTGAGCAGTGCTTTTTATGACTCTCCAGAGCATTCATGTTGGTTGGGCACACATTCGCCAGTAGTAAATGCAGGCTACGGAAGAACCTGTGCCTACATTGTATTGTAGGTACATTTATTCTTAGCTCCTGGTTTTCTTTCTAAGAGCCATGAGCTATAATTAGCAACTGGATCTTTGACATAGATCACTAAGCTAATTTGGTAGAATGCAAGTTCATTTACTGCACAAAGATCCATGCCCATGGATTCATGCTAGGAAGAATCATGAAATGACTAGCACTTTGTAAGTCAGTTACCTAAGTGGTCTAGAATCATAAATCTCACCATCCCTAGCAGCTTTTAAAGATTGAAGTTGCCTTGCACTTATCTAAATTACACTATTTTGTCCTGGTCTTTAAAGAATAAACATGAATACTTATCTCTGTCCTATTATCTTCATATTCCTTTGGCCTTTTAGATGCAAGGATGAACAGCTCCCTAAAACACTTGCCAGTGTTGCCCCGGGTGAAGGGCCACCTCTTTGCTGCAGTGTCACTTAGAGTGCTCAAAATAAAATGTAGGGTACTGGATCCATTCCAGTTCTACACAATCAGTCCCATGCCCACTTACCAGTTCTCACAGGTTTCCCCGGTGATTCCTTCAGGCAATTTTGAGACTAGCTGCTTTGGAGCCTGACAATACTAACTGTGATCTTGAGACATGCATTATGGGCCATGGCTAGGGGGGATACAGATTCTGGACTCCCAGCTCTCATGTCCCTTGGGTGGTGTGCATCTAGTGTGTGAAAGCACATCTGTAGACAGGATAGAGAGAGAGGATGAAGTCCAAGTTCCTAGCTTAATACAATGGCCACTTCCTATGCCCCCCACTGTTCTGTCTGATGTCTGAATAAATAAATACCCTCTTCCTAAACTGTTCCCATGTGAACCTTTTCATACTGCAGATGAGCCAGCATTGTTTAGCTAAGGATAAAGCTATAGGTGAAGATAGCCTTTATCTCCAGTGTTCAACCTAAATATATGCTGCTCCTTTAAGGGGCTGTAATCCCAGTATCCTTTGTTTATGAATGTGTTGAACTTCTGTAGCAATGACATCTTATTCTACGCTGTTACTCATTCTAGAAGGTGATCTTCATCTAAAGTTGACTTGCCTCTGGAGTTGAGCTCTTGTTTGCATATATCTGTCACCCATTTCAATGCCTGGGAAGTATGCATAGGTCACTTAAAATTTGTTAAATGAGTGAATGAATGATTAAGTAAATATTGCACAAATGTTCTCATTTTTACTATCTTCTCTGATACAAAACTTGTCTTAAATTATATTTCCTTTTATAATAGCTATTTTTGAGAGTACCTAAACTAAGCTGTGTTTTCTAAATTATAAGTTGTAATACATATAAAAGTAAAAATGAACATTTTTGGGTGTATAGGTACATTGCATTCTGCAAGCTGTGCGTCTCTAGGTAGCTAATCACGAGTGTGCTCAACACTTGACTCCTTTAAGGGAAGGGTTTGGCTCCCTGATATCTGAACCCTATGCTGTATTGTTCACATAGAGTGTTATAATAACTCTTAAGATGGCAATGTTCACTTCTGCATTTATCATGCTTTTGTCTGCATTGCTGAGGATTGGATCTAGGACACTGTGCACACCAGGAAAGTAGTTTTGTTTAATTTGTTATGATGATTCAGGGACATAAGGAAGAAAAGGAGGGCTTATTTTGACTCACAGTTTGCAGGTATGTACTCTACCAGAGCAGACAAGGTGCCACAGAACGAGGGTGAGAAAGCTGGTAACATTGCACCAACAGTTGAAAAGCAGACAGTGGGCAGGAAGTGGGACTCAAGACCCACCCATAGTGACCTATCACCTCCAGTGAGCTTCCATCTTCTAAAGGTTCCACGGGCTCCCCAAACTGCACCACCAGCAGGGTATTAAGTATTTAAACTGTGAACCTGTGGACAACATTTCACATTCAAACTATAGTAAGTGCTCCATGGCTGAGTTGTCTCCCCAGTCCAGCCATAGTTTTAACTATATATTATTGTTATTTCTACTCTTTTGAGGGTTGTCAGGGAATTTCTGAGTTTATTGCAGAAGCAGAAAATTAGAGAACATCTTTGCATCTTATGGTTTTCCTCTGTAGTATAACTATGATAGGTTGGATCAGTTTCATCTTGGCTAGAGAACACATAGTTCACATATGCTATTTGAGTTTGGCAATGCCATTCAGAAGTTACATTTTGGTTGTCATGGCTTTCATCAGATGAATGTATTCCTCTCGATGGAAATGAAATATTAAATCTGAACTCAGGTTGCTAAATCACATACAAACCCTACTTATGAAAATAGTAAGAAAATATTCACACCACACTAAATATTAGCAGATAAGTTTATTCCAAATGCTTGCCAGAGAATATCTGAAGAACTTATCTTCTACATCTCAATGGAAAGAACATTATTTTATTGTTTTCCCTACTTATAAAAGTAATGCTTGCTAATTACAAAATCTATATGTCTTTTAGAAATAGGGTAGGGAATTCAAGGCCATTGTAGTAAGTGTTAAGATCATTAGCATTTTAGTATAAACTATTCCAAATTTAATCCTCAGCAATAAGGATATATATAATATATATATATATATATATATATATATATATATATACATTTGCAGCAAAAAAATGGAAAGAGCTTATATGCTTCCTCAAGAATACTTTGTGATGACCAGAACATATAGATTTTTCCTCTGTATTTGTATATATGTAAACATTATCAACATAAACTGTAATGACTGAAATCACTGTAATGCTCAAGGTAATTACTAGGTTTCATTTAATTCTGCTTGTAGCCTTTTCTGGTGTATTTATAATTCCTACCACATATATTACCATTAACTAATAAACCATTAGCAATATTTTATTACAAATGAACTATTTTTCTTGCTTCATGAGAAGACTTTCCTCCCTCCCTTTCTCTTTTTCTGATATAGGCTATCACTGTATATTTGAACTCTATATCCTCTTAGCCCTGCATGCCAAGTATCAGAATCACAGGAACCTACACCCATGCCCAGTGAGAAAGCAGACTTCTAAATTGAGAGCTATAGCACTGTAGGTTACTCATAAAGAAAGAAGTGAAAAATGCTGACTACTTCTAATGAACACTATTAAGGGAAAAATTATGAATTGGTTCTTTTTTCACTCTTACTCTGAATTTAATTATTTAAGACTAGATTAATTTTATTCAAATTTTGTTGTTTTTTCATTATAATCAGTTTATATTCTGCTTAAATTACTTTTTTTTTTTTTTTTTTTTTTTTTGGTTTTTCGAGACAGGGTTTCTCTGTGGCTTTGGAGGCTGTCCTGGAACTAGCTCTTGTAGACCAGGCTGCTCTCAACCTGGAACTCACAGAGATCCACCTGTCTCTGCCTCCTGAGTGCTGGTACTAAAGGTGTGTGCCACCACCACCTGGTTCTTTCATTATTGTAAACTCTGCAAATGTAAAGTGTAGTTCTCACTTTCCTTTTCAAACAAGATATTCTGCTTGAAGACTGATAGAACTTCTTTCTCCACACATCCTCACTCACAGATATTGGAGGCAAAGCTTAAGTCCAGGGTAAAGACCTAACTATTTCAGTTGATTGAACTTATTGAGAATGGAACATTTGATACATACACTTGGTGGCATATTGTGGTGCTAATTATGAAAACTGGACCTAAATTGCCTTTCTCTGGGAAACTCTTTTAAGAAGGGGAAATCCAGTTCTTCTAATAATACAGTATCATTCTTTGAGATGATTTCTAAGATGCATCTTAATCAACCTGGAAATGACGGAGATGCACTCCAAGCATTTCTGGGCTAGATACAAAATGTGAATCCAGGTCAGGGATCAGATCACACTGTATACAGGTACCTTACCTTCATGGCTGGAAAATGAAAAATGGTTTCAATTACCACCACCTCTTTCTTAGTAGAAATGAAAATGGAAATATTGTATGCTTCCATGTAGCTACTGCCTGGTCTCTATGCTGATGTGTCAGAGGTAAAACTGGTCCATGTTTATATGTATCTTCAGGCCTCAGTTACCTTAACTATTGGTCTGATTTGTGTAATTTTTTTAAAATATTGTTTCTTTTACAGTGCTTAGGATTGAAGCCAAGCCCTTGTGCTGATAGGCACATTCATGAGCTACACCCAGATATGTGTAAATTAAGCTGGTTACAGCAGTGCATTTGGTTTCATGGCTTTCTACATTGGCTTTGGTGGTGCCAGCTCTGGCACCTTTTGCTCTGCTAGTTAACATTAATCCCTTCTGGAATCTTTACAAGGAATCAGGAAATTGAAGAACACTTCAACATGAGATGGTTTGCTAATGTCTACCACCAGAAAAAAAATAGGTGTTTTTTTTTTTAAAAAATATTTACCAACTACATACTCATATACTAAAGTTATTTCCTGATCTTGTAAGAATTTCATTCTGTGGAATTATAAATTGAGACAGATTCTTTGTATGAATGACTGGGTCACGATAAAAGAAAATAATAAAGGTAACAGGGCTGAGGGATAGTTTATATATTGCAGAATAACCTTTTAGACAGATGCCATTGTAAAGTTTGTTTTCTGAAGTAGATTTTGAGATTTACCATCAAGAGGTTGACTGGAGAAAGCTTCTGAAAATGACACAGTGAGGGAACCCTGACAGAGGCTGAACTGGAATATGGTACAACCGTTGGTTGGTCAATCCTGCAGAAGTTCTAGACCTCAGAGGTTGATTGCAGTTGTCCTCACATCATACCAAGAGAACCTGGCAGAGCATTCTGGCTGTACACACATCTGGAAGTCACTGGAGAGAATCTTCTCCAGGAAGGGCATGGTTTTGTGCAAGGTAGCCCTCATCAATCAAGTATAATTTCAGATTGCAGATAGTCAGGAGTCCTCACCCAACAACTCTCAGCAAAACAAACCCAAGCACTTGACTTACAAACCTTGACACCGTAAGAGATCATCATTGCTATAAAAGAGAAAGGCACATTCCAGCGAAAATGATGGGAGAAAAGGCTTTTCATGTAGATAAGGCAGCAGCAGCAAAGGGGCAGAATGAGAAAATTCTTGAGTTAGTGATGCAGCTAAAGCTTCTGGAAGTTTCCTGTCATTTCTCTATGGAGAATTGTTTTGTATAAATATGACTCAACTCAGGACATTGAACAGATCACAAACAAAAGTGTGGCTCATATTATGGTATCAGTACATATGAAGAAAAGCCAGTGTATCCATTGGTAGAATGAACAAAACAGTGATAAACTGGATGGCACAGGGGTAAATCTGTTTCACATTTATAGGTTGAGTACCTATAGGTCTGTGTTGGAAACAGGCTTCTGAAGTCCATTATAAATTAACACATTGGTTGTTCATTGACTGAAGCTTAGCAAAGGCCATACAAGCAAACTGATGTAGTTAACACAAATGAAAATGCAAATGAAAAGAATTCTACTGCAACATTTTTTGCAGCTTCATGGCTCTTCTTCCTATCTCTAAAATATTAGATTTCCCCAAACAACAACAGCATCATGATTCAGGACCACAAGAGAGGCCACTTGTCAATGTAGACGTTATCAGGTCAGAAATGCTTAGGCTGAGATTAAACTCTGCTCCACAGCACCTGAACACTTTAGTGGAGAGAATGTGTTGCTAGGTTTCCTCACCACCCAAAATGTTCTTTCTCCAACACTTTCTCATTTGTTGTTGTCTTTATACCTGCCATTTACTAGATACCCAGTCAAAAAGGTAGAAAGACTTTTAACTTTATCCTGAAGGTTATAGTCTAGCCAAGAGGAAGTAGAATAAAACAGTTAGGAAATAGGTAATTCAAATTCTGTAAGATGATAAATATGTAATTTTTAATTAGAGACTGGGGATTTAGCTTAGTGTTGGAGAAAATTACTGAGCACAAATCTTCGGGTTCAATTCCCCTGTACCACAGAAAGTCACTGAGTATGTTAATATGGGGTGAGTGTAAGGTCTGGTGGAAACATGGTATTCAGGCAGGTGGATATTGACAGCCTTTCTGAGGATGTGCCAAACATGATGAGACCTGACCAGCAGGACTCAGCCATTGCATGGTTTCTCATAGTTCAGGGCAATGTGGAGAGAATGTAAAACTGCCTGAAGTAGGTGGGATTGAGCTGAAGCAAGACCATCTTATGCTGAAACATAGAAAGTGACAGGCAAGCACACATGTCCTGGTGATCATGGAAATGGCCACTGTGTGTTACTCAAGGATGACAGAACCACTGAAAAAGAAAGCAGCTGAGTAATGTAATGCAGTATATATTGTCAAAGGGTTACTTTGACAAGTCTAGAAAGTGCATTTTAAAGGGAACATAGATGAGTCAGCAGAAGTGATTTTTGGGAAGCATGATCAGTGGGGGAAACTGCATGACTGACTTAAAATTAAGAGGGTAATGGGGAGAATGAAAAGGAATAATTGGACGTGTGTTAGGATAAGTCTTGTTAGAATAGCCTTGATAGAATCTAGGCATGATCAAGAGAGATAGTCCTCAATTTCTACCTAACTAGATATGTAGATACTAAGAAAGGGTAATGGGAAGTTTATTCACAGGAACATTTTACTAAAACAATGAAATGTCATGGAGAAGCTAAGAATGCTATCTAGCTTACTCTGGGGCTGAAAGAAAAGAGTGTTGAATTGGAAAAAACTAAGTCTATGAGACACCAAATGTGTGTTTCCATGGTAAGACTTTACCAAACTAGCCATCTCCACAGCACAGTACCAACTACTTTTAATCATAGATCAGTGTCTTGCTCAGCCATCACCAGAGAAGCTTCCCCCTGCAGCTGATGGAAACAAATACAGAGACCCCCCCACTGGATGGTATGTAGGTAGTGTAAGACCTTCGAACACTTAGTCCTCAATGGCACATCTTCAGGGATGAGTGAACTCTCTTGAAGAGGAGGCAGAAAGAGTGTAAGTGATGGAAAACACCAAAGAAACAAGGTCTTCTAGATAAACAGGACTGATACACATATGAACTCCCCCAAACTATGGAAGCATGCACAGGGTCACACAAGAGTAAGTAGATGGGATCCCAGCACTGAGAAGGAAAGTAGACATGATCTCCTATCCCTAATTCAGAAAGTCATCTTCAATTGAAAACCACTCACAAAGGAAAAATTCGTTTTCTCCAATGAAGTTTCATTGGATATACAAACCATACTTAAGGTCAGGCAGCATGCCCAGAAGTAGTTAGACGTCCAATACAAAACAAACTAGATAGTGTGTTTGTCTCAGAGTTATTTTTTTCTAGTATCTTTTTTTTTTGACCTTACAAGTCTTTTTTTGTTTTTGTTTTTGTTTTTGTTTTTTGAGACAGGGTTTCTCTGTGTAACTTTGGAGCCTATCCTGGCACTCGCTCTGGAGACCAGGCTGGCCTCGAACTCACAGAGATCCGCCTGCCTCTACCTCCTGAGTGCTGGGATTAAAGGCATATGCCACCAATGGCCGGCTACAAGTCTTTTTCTTATATGTTATAGTTTCTAGTTTTGTTCTTTTGGGTTTTCTGTGTGCACAGGCTCTGTGTCCATATGTGTTTATTGAGCTTTTTCTTTGGCTCTTTTTTGTTCATTTTTATTGTATTCTATTTTATCATCATCGTCATCATCATCATCATTATTATTAATGTCAGTTTTTAGATGCTTATTTTCCTGCTTATTTTCCAATAAGAGAAAAGAAAAAAGGTGGATTTGGGTGAGTGGGGAGATGTGGAGGATTTGGGAGAAGTTGGAGGTAGGAAAATAATATCAGAATACATTGTATGACAAAAGTCTATTTTCAACCTTAAAATTATGAATATATCTTTTTTTGTATAAATCTCTCTACACAAATTTCTAAATTTGTGAGATTTTCTTTTTTTAAATATTTGCCCTTGTTTCTTGTTTCGAATACATGAAGATAATTAGATATTCAATACTCAGTGCTTTGATACATTAAAGTTAAATTTATTATTAAACATGTTAAATTGGGTGAAGAAATTACCTATGATAATGCTTGCAATTTTCATAGTGCAAAAGTCTATACTCATTGGATAAAATATTTATGACAGACGTGTAGTCTTTTTTAACGTTGATGCTTGATTAAGTTCTTTAAATTTTTTCATGCAGTATATTTCATCATTCTTTCCCTTTTCTTAACTCCTAGATCCTCCCCACATTCTCACCCATCCAACTTCATGTTTTAGCTCCCTCTCCTGAACAAAGAGTACACTCTACAAAAACAAAAATCAAAACAAATAAGAAAAATAGACTAATTATGTAAAAAATGCCAACAACAACGCAAAATGAAACAAAAAATTCACAAAACACCATGGAGCTTTTTATTTTGTTCTGGGGGAATACTCCTGGGCATAAGGCCTGCCCTGGAATGTGGTTAATACACCCAGTGACATTCTGTTACATAAAATTGATTTTCTCTTTGCCAGGAAACAAATAGCTCCTGTTAGGGGTGGGACCCCCATGCCTGCTTCCCAGTCAGTCTCTGTGCTGAGACTGAGTTGTTGTGGGCCCTGTGTGTGCTGCCAGTCTCTGGGAGTTCATCAGTGAGTCAGTCTTGTTAAAACTGAAGACATTGTTGCCTTGAAGTCATCCATCACCTTTGGATCATACAATCTTCTAGATACTCTTGGACATAGATGCTTAAGCCATGCATGGAGGGGTTTGCTGGGTATATCTATTAGGGCTGAGTGCTCCAAAGTCTCTCACTCTCTTCACGTTGTCCAGTTGTGGGTCTCTGTATTAATTCCCATCTACTGCAAGATGAAGCATCTCTGATGTGGTATGAATGAGGCAGTGGTCTATTGGTATTGCAGTATATGTCATAGGAGTCATTTTTCTATGTTCCTTTAGCAGAATACTAGTATTAGACTTTTCCCTAGGCCCATGACCTTGGACTCAGGTTCCTGACCACTTCAGCAGTGTCAGGTATAGGTTCCATCTCATGGAATAGGCCTTACATCCAGTCAGAAAGTTGTTGGTTATTCTCATAACATTTATGCCACTATTGTACCAGTATTTCTCACAGGCAGGTTGCTCTTATAGGTTGCAGATTTTGTAGCTGGGTGATATTGCTGATTACCTTCTCTTCCTCTGGTGGTAGCATGGAGAGTGCATTCAAACCCTTTGAATAATAGTCAGTAGGGCTGAAGCTTCTGGTTAGGCTCTAGCTCAGCTTCTCCCTGTTTGATGACACAAATACACATTGCCTTCAGAAATAGGGCCTTACCACCAGGTGTAGAGAGCAACCAATATCACTAGCAATAACTTGTGATGTTTCAGGGTGGGGGCTGTAAAAGAGGGCAGTCCCTTCCGAATAGATATAGGACATACCCAGACAACAAACTCTCAACACAAAAGAGGTTTATTATCCTGGAGGGGCAGTCAGGGGAGGAAAGACTCTGGAGGCAGACAGCAATCAGCAGCAGCAGCAAACAAACAGATGTTTTTTGTTTTGTTTTTGTTTTTTGTAGGAGTGGGTTTTTAAGGAGGAAAAGGGGAGTCTCTGCTAGGGTGATTTGGTAAATACTAATTGGACATACTAGCCAAATAATGAGTTTTGATTATTGGACCTTGGTGTTTAGTATTAGGAATGAGTCAGTGGCCAAATGAGTGAATGGGCCTTGGGGACTAGCTTTAGGAATGTAATCTAATGGTTTTTGGCAGGCTGGGGGGAGGGTGAAAGGCAAAACCTGTTGGTACCAGGTTTGCCACACTTAGGCCTGCTAGACCCCCTTCCTGGGTCTATGGCCCCTCTTCACCAATGATTCACTAAGATGTAACCCTTTCCTGGCACCGAACATTATTCTTGGTTGCGTGAGATGTCTATTTGGGGTATTGACTCTCCTATTATTTGGTGACTCCATTTAGATTCCTTTTTTATATGTATATATTTTAGGAAGCTTTGTAGGTTTCCATATGACTTCTCAAATGGCATTTAGTAATAGTTGTCCCTTTCCACAACCCCTCTTTTACCCTTCTCCCCATATACCTTCCTGTTTAATCCTCCTATTCTTTAAGGTACCTCTTTTTCCTCCATAATATTTTATTCTGTTTCTTCTTCCTTGGGAGATCCTCTCTCTACTCATCCCTGGTCCATGACAAGGTACCTAACTTCTTTGGTTATTTGAACAGTATCACACATATCGAAAGCTTAAAAGTTCACACCCACATATAAGAAATACAATATTTGTCTTTGAGCATCTAAGTTATCTCACTCAGGATGATTCAGAAAATGCTTTCCTGTGATGATGAGTTCAAAACTATTCTCTGCTTTCTCTTCTCTCAGATTCACCTTGTCTGGTCTTATGTTGAGGTCATTGAACCATTTGGAGTTCAGTTTTGTACAGGGTGATAAAAATTAATCTATTTGCATTCTTCTAAACACAGCCATCCACTTTGACCTGCACCACTTGGTTTAGATGCAGTACTTTCTCTAGTGTATATTCTTGACTCCTAGTCAAAACTCTGGTTTCTGTAGGTGTGCAGAATTACGTATGGCTCTTCAATTCTGCTCTCTTTTGTAGGAATATTTTCAATTGTAGGTATTTATGCATAAAACAGGAAAAATAAAAATCAGTAAAATATTTCTTCTTTAAGATAAGGGAAAAATTCAATTTGCCCTTTCCTGTCCAGACTATCAGTTGACTACTCCTTTAGAGTCTCAATGGGGTAGCTTTTAACCTGTCTATTTTTACGGTAGCAAAGCTCACCTAAAATGACCTACTGTCCCCATACCCTCACTCACGTCCCTCTGTTAGCCTTGTAGAATGTTAATGTAGGAAGGTCACAAGTGGGCAAACCTGCTCACAGTGGCTTTTGAGGGCAGATTTTATCCTTGCTTGATTAAATGCCTGTTCTACCACAGCCTGTCAGTGATGAAGCAGGTCACTCTGAACTCGCAACTTCTTGGGCGTAAGTGTTACTCATTTCTGGATAAATCTAAATGCGAAGCTCTTGCTGAAAGTAATGCTCTTCCAGTTTGTAGCATCCTTTGTTTATAAATAATTGACAAGAGAAACTAAATCTAGATTTTGAACCATTCACCAAAGATAAGTATGTGCACATACTTTAATTTCTTCCCCTTCCCTCATACTGGTCATCTAAGGGTGACAATTTCCTGTGTCATATGATTCTCTCAGTTGAGGTTGAAGCATTTATTGATTTTACTTGTTTCTGGTTCTAACAGACTTAAATTGTAGAAATGATATTGATGACATAGCATTTACCTTATCTAGACAGGAAAGAAATTAGAAGTATGGGTGCTGTTATTTGAAATTAAGTAAGCACAGAGTAAAATGACTGAAACTAAAATATATTTTGGAGAGCTGAGTTATGATTTACAAGGTGGTAGACATGGAAGTTTGTCTCCAGGCAGGTCAAACTTTGCAGAAATTGAAATCCATACCCCTGGAGAAGAACAAACTCCTAGAAAGTTGAACTGGCAACTGGATTCCTACAGTAAAGTGAGGAAGAACATAAATTTTAAAGACTTGTGGACTCAAGCCAATTTACAAAACATTTCTGAGTCTTCGGTGATCTTATTAAAATGCATACTTACACACTGTGTGAGGTAATGAAAGGCATTTAAGCACCAGCTGTGTATGCCTTCCAAGTAAGCCTCTGCAACGGGCTTTTAAATGTAACTATTTTGTCTTAATAATTATTTTATGCTTCAAAATTTGAATGCTTTGTGATTAACATGTCTTTGTCCTAAGTGCCCATGCTCAGTGCAGATTTCTTGGAGGGATGACGCCTTATAAATCTAAAAAATAAATGCATACCTCTTTTTAATAGAGCACTGCCAGTGTTTATTTATGGCACGTGATATTTTTCTTTGCTGTTTTACAATGATTGATTTTTGTCTCTGTAGCTTTTCTGGGGAGATTGACTGATGGTTTTCTTTCTCAAAGGCATTAGTGGAGATGTTCCCAACTGCCCCCAGGCAGTCATATGCCACAAATGGCACTGTAGTTAAACTGCTTCCCCATCTAAGTGCATAATCTTGTCACCCGGTGATAAACAGCAAATAGCTATAAGAGGAAAATTTTGAGCAAAAGAGAAAAAGTCCTATTTTTCTTGGGCTGATCCTGGGACTGTCAATTAAGCCTTTCAAAGTAGAGGGAGAGATTTGCTTGCAAATTAAATAACTCAGCAACTTTCACCCAGTCTCAGGAAAACCCAGAATTACATTTCTAAGAGATACAGCCACTTCCCCATGGCACAGAGAGCCAGATACTATAAGGGATGATTTTGAAGACAGAAATATGAAAAGAAATGGCATTATCTAAAAGAAGACTAATGAAGATAATGAGTGTTGATAATATGAAATAATTAATTGTTCAAAAGGTATATCCTAGAGAAAAGTGATATGAGAGATGACAAACTGGTAAATCTTTTTCTTTTTATATTTCAAGAATAGCTCAGTTTTCTCGTCATGTGAAAAAAGTTTACAAGGAAATATCAAACATGTTTGCTGTATAGGTTAGTAAGCTATTCATGGTTTAAACAATATGCTGGGTCATCCAAGTGCCAGGCATCCACATACTATCACATTTAAGGAACTACGTCAAAACTTATTTTAAAAGTTATCTGACCTTTCTTTACATTCAGAAGGCTGTATTTATTTGGCTACCTACATTAATTGTTGCTCTTACCTGTCTTGGATCCAGTCCTTAAGTTCAGTAACTTCTACTTACTGATTTTAATTCAAAAATAAATGACAGTATTATCTAACAGGCAGCTGTAACCTTGAAGGCATAAACTCATTCATGTTCCTGAATAAGTGTACACACACACACACACACACACACACACACACACACACACACACACACACACACACACACACAAACACACACACACAAACACACACTTCAAAGCACCTACAGGGCAACTTGATTGTCCTCACAGAAGCTGCTAGAATGATCTGCTACATTTTCTTCCTCCGTCTTCACCAAATTATGTTATGTTGAAATCTGCTACTTCGCCTTGTGTAGCTTGACCTTACATCTCTCTGCAGAGAATTGAACTGTCAGCCTTTGATGTAACGGAATAATTTAGGTGATGAGGTCTTATTTTTTTTCTCCTTCTTGGAGGATCATATTAAAAAACATACTCCCCTCTCCTAAGATAAACTCTAAATTCTGTAAGAATAGTAAGAACGGGTCCTCTTTCAAAATGGCATTTATGAGATAAGTGAATGGCTCAGGTAATAAATTTGAAGTAGAAGTTTCTTTCAGAAACAATAATGGCAGGGAGATAATTAAGCTTCCCAGGGAAGAGAGATAGAAAGAAATAGAGATGGTTTTGATTCCAGGTAGGTAGTAAAAGAAAATTACCTATAAGACAAGAAATTGCGTTTATTTGTATTAGAGAGGATAAGAAAATAAGGGGCTGGACTAAAGGTCACCAAGTCACTTTATCGTCAGAAATGTTCTGGATCCTGGCAAAGACCAAGAAGTGGTAACGTGCTACAAGTGTCCTCTAAATGACCCCAGGACAACAGCTGGGCTAGGACCTACAAATATAGAGTGGCTAGGTCACTCCTAGCTGGCAATTGATGCAGTCTGTCTGGTGGGTCTAGCTGCCAAGCAGGTGAATAATAGAAATCCAAAACTCTCAGAGTTTCTATTGCTGTGAAGAGACACCATGACCATGCAACTGTTACAAATGAAAACATTTAATTGGGGCTAACTTAGAATTGAGAGGTTTAGTCCATTATCATCATGGCAGAAAGCATGGTGGTCTGCAGGCAGACAGTGTGCTGGGGCCAAGAATCTTTATGTCTTGATCCAAAGGCGACAGGGAGTTACTTACGGGGATCCAACTTACTGGGAGTGTCCTGAGCATATATGAGACCTCAAGGCCTGCCTGCACAGTGACACACTTCTTCCAACAAGACCACACCTACAAGGCCAAACCTCCTAATAGTTCCATTCCTTTTGGGAGTCATTTTCTTTCAAACCTCCAGGACATCTAAGGAGTCAAAAGATTCCAGAACAGCTAATAGTTGTTCAAGGTACTGTCTTGGCTCCCTGTATTTACAGGAGGGTGAATAACTAGGCCAGTCAAGACTAGGTTTAAACAGCAGATTGAGGGTCTTACTTCCAAAAAAAATAAGCATGACTTTAAAGATTCAGGATTTATGGAGCCCCAAATCAGAACACTTCTGATGGTAATTTTTCCTCCTAGATTCTGCCCACATCTGCCACTTCCCACTCACCCAATCCCACACTCAACTTTTTTCCTTGCACTGTTTAGAAAACATACAATCATGATAACAACAACAACAACAAAACAAATTGTGACATGGGAAATCAAACCGGGAATGAGGTACATATAATCCAGCACTATGGAGACAAAGACCGAAAATCTCTGGATCCAGCCTGCTTGACAAAATCCATACCAGTGAGAAAGAATGTCTCAAAAACTCTGAGGCAAAGAGTATGCTCCCACCACATACATGGATGCACACACATGTGACCAGGTACACACTTCTAATCTGGCTCCATTGCTCTGTTGGGGAGGTATACAAGTCAGCTTATAACATGGAAATGAATTATGTGCCTTGCACATTTTTGAAAGTTATAACATGAAAACCTTTGAAGTATTATTGGTGCATGGGTATGCTTACTAACACATTTACAAATGTTGGTTTAAATGCAGGTTTCTCCCTTTCTCAAGAAATCTGTGAACTATTATAATTCTTTCACAGCAGTCTTCTGTTGGGTAAAATCCTTTTTAAAAAATTTGGTGGCCCTGATCACACCTCTCTTGTGTGACTGTAGTAAACTGTCAGAAAAGGCATGCACATTTGCCAAGATATGGAATATAGGTATAGAGATTCCAGATTTCACTAGATTTTGTCTGTCCATGCATACTTGATTTGAGGTCCATAGTCCACTATAACACATAAATCAAGATAAATCACTAGAAATGATCTCAGTTTCTTTTTAGTGTAAGTGAGCTTTGGTCAGAAGTAATTTATGCCTGCCGTTGAATTTTCCATTTATTTACTGAAAAGTTGACTTTTACTTGCTTGAGGTAGTTGTTTAATAAAACAGTTCACAAAATTAAAATAATATTTTGTATCAGCTGTATATTTTGTCTTATGTTAGATCTAGAGGACATATGTATGTATATATGTATGGCACATAAGAACTCATTAATTAGACCTACAATGTTGAGTGCCTACTTTATTCCAGCTGCTGTGAATATATAACAAAGCAGATGAGATTCTCTGCTCTCATCTAACAAAAACTACATTAATAATAAGATAAAACATGAAGATAGGTTTTTCTTGTTTGTCTTGCATAAGTATTATGGCATTTAAACGTATTTGTTCCTATTGTTTTCATGTAACCACTAGAATTAAATAGTCTTAGCAAATTTGTGAGAATATGATTATAAGCAGTCTAGTCTATATGTGAGAGGAAAGGCAGGTTCTGTGCTTTCTGATGCCAAGCTGGGGTCAAAGTGACCACAGACTTTGTTTACTAGCTTACAGTCACTTACTCTACTTCTTCCACAGACCTTCAGTTGATATTATCTCTTCTGCTAATTATTGAACACTACATAACATTGTATGAAAGATATAATAGGACAATTAAAGTCATCCCAATGGATTGATGTAAGTCTATGTATGTATTCTAGAAGAGAAATGAAAATAAAATGAGTTCCATTGTCAAGGGGATTTTACACTTTGGACAAGACTTACATCTAACACTCATATTTCCTTGTTTAAAACTGCTTTTTGGGGGGATTTTTAGTATCCTAAATACAGAAGAAGTGTTGTGTTAACTTCACAGGCAGTGTAGCCTAGATCTCAGCTTAAGTTTGTACTTTTTTATTCTTGTTCGTTTGAGTACTAGTACAATGTAGCTTCTTGACATTTTCTTGCATATAACTTCATTGGTCTCTTTCTCTGTTACTTAAAACTGTAAAGTATCTGTTAGTAGATTGCTAATTTAGCTGTCTTAGAATGTGGATTTGAAAATAAGACCTATTTAAAAATCCATTCCATTAGGAAATTTCCTAATAACTCTCCTATGGATCATATTACATCTGCATGTTGGTATGAACTTTTGAATGAAAGGAAGACATTTTAATCTTAAAGGTAGTAGTGTTTTCATTTATTAGAAGCAATTGTCAAATAGCTAAAACAAATGCTTTGGCATCAATCATGTATGACTCAACACCAATTTAATAGGGTGCATTTTTAGACAAGACACAGTAATTAAATGATCCATACATTTCTTCAGTGGTGTATTATTCAAGGGGAGAAGGGAAAGGGCCAGTCTGCAGAATCCAGAAACATCGACCAACTGACATCAAGAGCAAAGTTTCAAGTCACAGAATGTGCACACATATTACAGTTTATCCCCCATTTCAGAGTTGTCAGAGGCTTGTTAAAGTCTGTGGGATTCTATAGAAAGTCCACACACCTCTGACTTTGATACCACCCTTTATGAGCATTGGCATTCTATAAGGAACAAGCCAAATAGCAGTGAGAGATGTACTTTAAGGGGAAAGTGATACAGACTTTGAAAAATGTCTTTTTGTTAAAAAGGGGACTCAAGAAAATTATAATTAGTATATAAAGATAAATATAATCTCATCATATTAATTGTATTTTGTATGTATATAGCATGAACTTTATGTTTGTAAATGTTCTCATATATGCAAGTGTTTGTCTAGGTACTTACACAAGTTTGGAGGCCAGAGGTAGATATTGCCTAACTTTTTGTATCTCTTTCAATTTTAGTTTTAAAACAAGGATTACTCAATGAACCCTGAGCACACCAATTCAACCAGACTCAGCTAGGAAATCTGCCACAGGGGTTTAACTGTCTCTGCCTCCCCTGGGGTGGTGGATCTATATGCTGTCAAACCTGACATGGTGTCAGGGACATAAACTTAGGTCCTTATGTTTGTATACCAAACACTTTAACATGTAAACTGTTGTAATTTAAGAAAAACAGTGTGTGAGAGAGATTCCACGAGACAGGGTTCAAGCAGAGGTTTACTATCATCATCATCATCATCATTATCATTATTGTTATTATTGAAAGAGATCATTAAAAAGGGGAAAGGGGAGTGGGGAGACCAGGGACAGGAACATCAGGAGAGAGGAAGGTGGGGAGGGAGAGAAAAGAGAAAGGGGGAACAGACAGACAAACAGACAGAGAGAGGGAGAGAGAGACAGAGAGAGGGAGGGAGAGAGAGAGAAGGATGGGAGGTGGGCAGGGCCCTTTTAAAAGGAAACATAGTGAATATGCACAGGTGGTACTCTTAGTGGCCTCAACTGAGGGAATACCCTGTTAGAACCCCAAGGACAGGCCAGTACAGATGCCTGAATACTAATATAAGCCATCTACCTAGAGCCCTTACCTAGTTGCATCGCTGGACCCAAACAAACTCAGAGTGATTGTAGTTGACTTAAGGCAATATCTCCTTGTTGTTTTTACACAAGCTCCTCCGTGACATTTTCTCTAATTGGAAATTTTTCACTGATCTACAGTTTTTACATTTGTCTCTTTATTGCTAAGTTTTCTTTATATATTCTGGGCATTAAACTCATCAATTTTATAAATTAGAATTCTTTATCCTCACTCTGTAGGACATCTTTTCCCATAGAACACCATGGATTTATTCTGGTGAGTTTTGTTTTGTTTCTGATCTGAAAGAACAAATATTTTTGGTCTTTTGGTGTTGGGGCCAGGGAACCAAGGGCTAGTCCAGAGTCATGAAGATGAGTGTCTGTATTTTCTCTATGAGTCTAAGGGTGTACCTTCTACTCTCAGATTTCTGATCTGTTTTCTTCCTATGATGATAGTTGGGGTATTCATCAATCTGATTGCAGGGGAAGGACAGTTCAGGCATCCTCTCTACTATTGCTAGGAGTCTTAGCTGAGGTCCTCCTTGTGGATTCTTGGGAGTTACCCTAGCACCAGGTTTCTCCCTAAGCCCACAGTGGCTCTCTCTATTAAGATATCTCTTTCAAGGCAGGGCAGTGGTAGTGCATGTCTTTAATCCCAGCATTCAGGAGGCAGAGGCAGGCAGATCACTGTGAGTTCTAGACCATCCTGGTCTACAAGAGCTAGTTCCAGGACAGCCTCCAAAGCCACAGAGAAATCCTGTCTTGAAAGCCATCCCCCCCCCAAAAAAAAAAGATATCTCTTTCATTGATCTTCCACTGTATCCCTCCCTGCCTCAGCCATCTTCTTCTGTCCTGTTCTCACCCCCTCTCCCATCCCCCTTACCACCCTCCTCCCCCAGTTTGGCCCATAGATCTCATCTAATTTCTCTTCTCAGGAGATCCATATGTCCATCTTGTTACCTAGGTTCTCTGGAGCTGTAGATTGTAGTCTGCTTATCCTTTGCTTTATGTCTAATAACCACTTATGAGTCAATACATATCATGTTTGTCTTTCTGAGTCTGGGTTACCTCACTCAGCATGTTTTTCCTAGTTATATCCACTGCTGTCCAGGAATTTGCAGAGCTGGCCTGTGAACATAGCTGCATGGTGCCCTTAGCCTGGGCTGATCCCTTCCTACCACAGTTCACAAGAGTTAAAGCATCTCAAGTGAAGACCAGCTCTATAATGCTTTATCAGGCCTCAGGAATGTCTAGGTCAAGTATGGAAAAAGAGGTGGGTACCTCAGCCACCTCTTAATACTTAGCTATGAAGTGACTTAATAGGTTTTACTTTCTACCTTGGCCATCCTGTACCCTCATTTAATATTTTCTGCCTTCTTCTTTCACAGATATCTATAAATAAATATTTTAGTATCTTGTAGTAAGGGCAGTTCCTTGTCAATTATCAAAGAATGATAGCAATTACAATTGGAACATTTTCACATGCTATTTTAGAGCGCCCATAACCTCATGTTCTATCATTTTGTAAAATTAATATTGAATTTATTTATCCACCTACTTCGTTCCTCCTGTACTCTCTTCTCCCCTCTTAGCAGTGTCCAGATTACTAATATACAGAATAGAGAAGTCCAGAGTTGTTAATCACTATCCTGGGATGCAATGGAGTCAAGATTGTTTTGAGTTTAAAACTTGACATCGTCCCATTAATCAAGTCTTTTTGAACTCTAGTTTTCTCATAACATGGAATATATATAATTTCTCACTGTATTGTTCTAAAATTTAAATGATACATATTTTTTGTGCTAATTCACATAGTAGTTATTCAGCAAATACATCCAATATTAATCTGTTGTCAGTCTTATTTCATTGTCATCATTATTATTAAACCAAATATTTTATTAGAAATTAGGCTCCCATACACAGTGAGGTCTGGCAATTGCTGGCTGACTCCCTTTTCTGATTGATGGCTCTTTGATGCCATGGAAACCCCTATCTCATGTTCCAAATCCAGGGACTAGAAGCTTCCTTGCAATTTTCAAAAGATGCTCTCCCTACCATGCCTCCTTTCCTATATTGAACATGACCTTGATCAAATCCAATGGCAATGCTGATTTCTATTTTTAGCAACCAAAGATCTGTTACCTAAAATAAAAGTGAAGTGTCATGATTCTTGTCTACTTTGTCTCTGAAAACACCTGCTGTGTTTTGCTCATTTTCTTGATGCAACTTCATGTAAGCTTTGTAATTATATTTATGTGAAAGGCATCCAAACATCTTGTTAGCCGTGATCTTCTGAAACTGAGGACACAACAGAGGACACTGCTTTGTTACATGCTGTTTTGGTGATGTCACAGTATGGCATTCCATTCTGGTTAATAGGAAGCAATGTATTTACTTACACAGCTATGAAGCACACAGACATCTATAACAAAATGACAAAATAGACTTGCCTTTCCTATATATAATTTCCTCCAAGAATTGTCTGCCCTTTGTTGTTTGTTTTTCTATTTTATGAGCAAAGGCATCTAAATTAATTTCACAACTCACTAATGCATTACAGCCTACAGTTGGATAAACATTTTGTTACTAGAAATAACCACGCCATTGTTAAGTTGGTGCCAAAACAAGGTCAAGGAATTTTATGAAACACCTAGAAAATCATTGAGATTTATGAACTCCGTAACTATTTCCATCTTCATGCAAGCAAAGCACTTTGGAAATGTCCCCTCCCCACACTTCCTTACTGGGTAAATGTGCTCTCAGGTCTTGAGCATAAGGTAAAAGTAGAATGTTCCCCAAACATATCACGGAATTGTGTTTTATTTCCTTAAGTACAAAAAAGATTGTTCTGCCGAGTCTATACTATTCCCTTTCATTCTTTCCTTCCCAGTTTCTATTAATTTCTCTGCATTTGATAAGGTTTGCATTTCACATGAAGTTTTTCTAAACGAATGATTCGTATTGGATGTCATGCTTTAAATGTGACAAAGAGTGTATTATCACAATGAAAAGGAAGGGTGTTGAATAAAAGAGCAGACAGACCCAACTTGATTGATGTTCGGAAGTTATTTTTGCTGTGAACTCCCGTCAGCCTAGACATCATAAAACAGAAAGGAGGCTTGGTTCAGCTCTCGCACCCTTAGGGGATGTATGGAAAGGATTTAAAATTCTGATAGAGTAACTTCAAAAACGGAGCAGCTGGAATAATTCACTTCACTACAGAGCAGCCAACTGAACTCTTAAGTTGAAATGATTCCTTTTGAAGTTGCACATGGTTGCAGGAAGACACAGTGCTCTCAGACCTCTGTTGAAGGTACCAGCACTGCCTTTTTTTCTGGGGTCTAAGAATTCATGCCCTGGCCCTTCTGGCACTTTCTCACTGATCACTTCCTGGATCACAGACAAAACACACCACTCAAGAAAGAGTGAAGGAAAAAGGAGGTTGAGTTTAAGAGCAGAGGTTTTCATTATACCTTAGGGAAAGTTTCCAGATATTGATTGGCATCATTATATGGAGCCAGAATAAAAACCACTGGAAGTTATCCATGATAAAGCATTTCCATCTGCAATGACCATATTAAAAACCTAGAATTATAATATTTCAGCTAAGAGGTCTTGGTATCATCTTAAAAGTAGAAATTGAAAAGTAGAGAATGACACAATTAGTGGAATCACATTCATGTTGTCATCTTTGGGTTGCTTTTCCTGGGCAGCTTCATGCATCCTCTTGTTCTGAGATGCCTCCCATCATCTATGGTGAAGCTGACCCCTGTGTGCCAATGCTGTTAACTATCACAACTTCCCAAGAAGATTTAGGGATACAGGGAAACAGTGCCTGTGTTAATTAAGCAGTGTGTTGTTCTACATGTATGAGGATGCATAGCAAATCATGTGTCTGAGTTTAGAAACCTAGATTTCTGGCAGTCATTCCACATATCCACACTGGTCAAGCCATTACACTATAATTTTAATAGTTCCTGCTCTATTCAAAGGAAGGAGCAGAAGCAAACAATTTACAAACAAAAATGAAGCAAGTGTGAGCAATTGGAAAAACCTCCAAAGCTGGGGGATTCAAGTGTTTATCACTAGGTGGCTGTTTTCCCAGAGTTACAATTTTAAATGACATCTTTCTAACTTGAATTGGTCTGAATAAAAGTAGACCACACCATGGCAATATGAATAATACTTCTGGTTTTAATATTTCTGATACTATAAATTGTGATCCTTTAGTAAAAATAGCTAATAGATAATTAGAGACAGAATTGGGAAGGGGTCAGTGATACTAGCAGAGACAGATTTTCACATGTTTTTCCAATGAGATACAAGGGTATTAGAACTTTTCCATTTATATTAATTAAATTTTAGTCCACTTTTTAAAAGTGGAAAATAAAGTTTTCTTTTGAGAAAGAGAGAGAGAGAGAGAGAGAGAGAGAGAGAGAGAGAGAGAGAGAGAGAGAGAAAGGTCAGCAGTCCACATCAGGTATATGTCTCTATCATTGTTCCTCTTACTTTTATTTAACATAGTTTATTTATTACCAGCAGCCATGGCAAAAAAATGGAAGATAGAGGACAACAGTTAGGAGTTGGTTCTCTCCTTTTCTTATAGGATATGGGAGTTTACTTTACCCATGAGTCACTCTCCTGGACTCTGACATTATTGTTTTTAAACTTCATTTTACTTATTATTGTTTATATGAGGGGGGTATTGCATTAGTACATCTTTGCCGTCCATCTCTGGGAGTCAGAGTACAACTTTGTGCAGTTTGTTCTCTCGTTCTACCTGAGGTGAGTTCCAGGGATACAACTCAGGTTATGGGAATGCCACTGCTAGCACTTTTTGCCTGATGAGTCATCTTGCTGTCTGTTTATTTTTTAAATACGTATTTTTTTGTGTAAGTGTGCTCACAGAAAGTATGCGGACGTCAAAGGACAATATGCAAGAGTATGTTCTCTCAACCATGAGGATTCTGAGGATCAAATTTAGTTTTTCAGGCTTGGTGGCAAGAAGATATACCTCTCAAGCCATCTCGAATGCACATCTACCTTCTGAACCTTGAGCTCACATACTTGGCTAGCTAGCTGAAAAGTAATATCCCATGATTCTCATGTTTCCACTCCCACCCAAGCACTGAGATTACAAATGCATACTGCCACACCTGGCTTTTTACATGGGTGCTAGGTGTCTGAATGCAGGCCTTCCAGCTTTTTCAGCAAGAATATTTCTACCATGTCTCCAGACTGCAGAAATATTTCTATTCTAAAAAAAGTGAAACAAAAGAGAAAAGATAATATTTCCTGGTCAGATACAGAACTTGAAACCTAGAAACTTATTCTTTAAGGTGTATGTATAGTATGTCATCCAGCACTTACTGCTCAGGAGGTCATCAAACCCTAGGTATCAAGCCTTTACAAATGGTGGTGAGTTTTTCCCCCCACAGAACTAGATTATGTTGTGTACTAATGAATCTTTCAGTAAAGCATACATGGATTTCCATAATTCTTATTTTGGCTGGGAGTTTTGGAAAAGGACACAAGCCAGAATAATTAAAATGAGATTTAAGGGCAGATTTTAGAAGGCTTTATTTTTTTAAAAAAATGTTTATGACTGGAAGGTATTTTTTAAGGTCTTAAAATTTCAGACTTAGCCAGGCATATTATTCATTTCCATAATTCTAGCATTTGAGATATTGAGCCAGCAGCACCAGGAGTTCAGGTTCATCCTTTACCACATGGCAAATTTGAGCCTTAGTGAGATTCTCCCACCCCCAGAAAGTTCCACCGAAAGTAAACTTGTTGTTGCAGAAGGTTGAGGCTTCTGGTCTGAATTCTTTAGCATCTAGCTATGCGTCTCCAGCAATTTGTTTTAACTTCTCTGAAACTCAGAGCTTTCTAGCATTAAATTAAGTCTCATTTATCTTGCAAGTTGTCCTGAAGTTTCTTACATTTCTGATATTTCTTACTATTATGCTGTGTTTCATCAATCATCCTGGCCATTGCTCTTAGTGTTTTCACCAGCATAGGTAAACAGTGGTCATTATTCCTGTGTGACTTTGGAGATGATCCCTTAAATCTACCGAACACCAACTTTTTCCTAAAGAAATCAGGCTGAAGAAACACAAGATGAAATAAACTAATATTGCTTTGACTACATTGCCCCAGTGGAACCTGATATTCATAGAGCTTTGAATGCATTACCCTGATGGAACCATGCTATGATATTTGGCAACGCCAAATCTGGTTAAATTGCCTCAACTTCTCTCTTGTAGCTGAAGATGATAATTTCTGAGACATCAGGTTGTCACATGCACACTTCACTGATCAATATTGGGACTTGTCCATGTTTGATGACTGATGCTCCTTTGGTGTTTGTGTCTGATGCTCTGCATTGTGGTTCATCCCTTCCATTAATGCTTCTTTCTTACATTGCCCGGCACTGATTTTTTTTATGAGATATTATTCTCTGTTGACCCATTCCACAATGCAGTCTCCATTGGAAGAATAATATCCTTTAAAGTAAGTAATGTGAATGGATAAAAAAGGGACACATGTATGGAAAATCTTGGTGTTTTCATAAGCTCTGGCAGGAACAAGAAAGAAAGAAAGAAAGAAAGAAAGAAAGAAAGAAAGAAAGAAAGAAAGAAAGAAAGAAAGAAAGAAAGAAAGAAAACCTTTAAGGCAGAGCTAACTTGGAAATGGTGGGTGTACATCCCTCCACAAGGTGGCAATCACTGGCCCTCTTTTTTAATTGACAAAATTAAATATGCCCCCATAATATGTTCAGAACAAATCAAATGAATCTGGCTTAAGATACTTTAAAACATTACACAATACTTCTTACTCTTAATAACAATGAGTCTCTTGTTACATCCTTTTGTGTGTGTGTATGTGTGTGTGTGTTCATGTTTAGGCAAAAGCCACATCAACTTCCTGAAAATGTCTCCTGAAACTACCATGAATGACAGCTTGTTAAGACAGGCTTGAAGACTAACTAGAAAAAGACCAGGACACCTCTTTATGTTTTATCACCATTATTTTAGATCTTAAATGGACACATAATTGTTTTTTTTTTAAGTTTTTTTTTCTAGGATATTCTCACCAGTCTGTGAGTCCAAAGCATACCCACATTCAAAAAGCCTTGGCACTCATCTTTCCTCTTGGTGTAGAAAATGAAGCAGTATCCTTGATGTCTGAAGATAAACTTCAACTGGAATTTCTAAAAACATTTTTTAATGGAAAAAATTGTTGATGCAGCAAATAATTTTAAGATCAAATTAAAACTAATATTCATTATTTATTAAAACATTATAGCAAAATACAAGGCCACCATGTTCATTGAAACAAGACTTTAAGTGGCAAAGAGGGAACAGATAGAATTCAATCATAATTCTTATATTATAAAAGTTCTATATTCCAAGTATTGATCAAACTGATCTTTCTTAGCTTTCAAGACAAGAGGACATGGGGAGCAATTCAAGGTGGCATGGCAGTAGAAAAATGTAATTATGGTTCTGAATTTCCATCTTTAGCATGGAGTCATATTTTATTTGCTAGTTGTCAATTATATTTTCCTAACGTTTGGAAGGCATAGGGTGTGTATGGGTAAAATGTAAATTTGTTTGACTTGTGAGTGCTGTGATAATTATCCCTGTTGAAAAAATCCTGTTTGTAATAAAATTCCAATGTCTCAATTGAGGGTGGAAATATATAATCAGATTTCATGTATAGTTTCTAAGAGATGGATTGATGAAAGTTACAAGAATTCTCCATAGAGTAACCACGGCTATTATTCTGTAGTTTTTACATCATTTTTACATAATTATCCCTGTATTAGGAGCTAATATTGCCAAATATTTACCATCTTGTTACAGTTTGAAAGAAGGAATAAGTATCCAGGAAGGATTCTTAGAAGGAAAAGATATTATTACAGAAAAAAGTCGGACATACAAAAATGTTCATGGAAAACAAGACTAACACAATAAATAATAGATATTGATATGACACTTTGATAAGGGCTCAACATCAAGCTTTATGGTCACATTTTTTGCTTCCTTTACACTTAAAAACATTACTAATGGGACAAAATCACTATTGTCTTTGTTAACAGACAGAATATCTGAGAATCATAACATTTAAATGGCTTAGCTGGGCTGAGGCTGTTGGCTGAGTGGAAGAGCACTTCTGATATTTTAGGCACTGTAGAATTGGCCTGAGTTCCCTGTGTTGATTCCCAACATTGTCCCAAAAATGAAAGAAAGGAAGAAAGAGAGAAAGGAAGGAAGAAAGAGAGAAAGAAAGGTAGAAAGAGAGAAAGGAAGGAAGGAAAAGAAAGGAAGGAAGGAAGGAAGGAAGGAAAGAAGGAAGGAAGGAAGGAAGGAAGGAAGGAAGGAAGGAAGGAAGGAAGGAAGGAAGGAAGGAGAGAAAAAGAAAGGGTTAGGGACAAGGAGAGAGAGAGGTGGTAAGAAAGAGGGAGGAGGAAAGGAGAGAGGAGAGAAGGTGAGCAGTAGAGAGGGAGGCAGAAAGAGATAATGAGAATTAAGTGGGCAGGTGTTTTCTATTTGAAGGTAGAATTTAAACCCAGTAAAACCTGTCCCAAAGCCTGTGCTTTTAACTTCTCACTGGTTTTTAGGGATATGAATATTAGAATTGGACTATTTTCATGTGAATGTGTACCAGTTCCTCTACCCTTTCAAGTTAAGAAATGTTGAGAAAATGTGTTTTCAATAAACCTAACAACCTAACAGAGTTTTGATTTGATATGGGGGAGAAGCCCTGATCTTTGGCGCCTAAAAATAGTCAAACAACCAAAAGAAGTGACTCTATTCTATGTCGACTGGTGTCTGTAAGAATTACATAGTCCATATCAGCTCTTTAAAATTTTCTGGGTCAAATACACAAAAGAACACAATAAGCTGCACAAGTATCTTCTCTTAACAATTTTTACTATAGTCATAAACACATCAGTTTTAAAGTTATGAATGCATCATGATCTAATCAACACCATTCCACACTTGATTCTAATCTGAGTCTGTAGATCCTGGCTCCAGAAGGAGTGGGCTTTGTGTTGTTCTCATGGGCAGTTCCCATACATACTCTTGAGAAACTACCCTTGTAGGTGCTTTCACTTATTGTAGCTACATGAAAGCTTTGCCTTCATTTAGATTGCCTCTGTCTTTTATTACATTTTGAGTGATGAGTCTGTGTTCTGAAGGGCAGATTTTAGGGGAAGTGGAGTTGAGGGAACAAATGCAGTATTCCTTGAAATAAAGTCCCTAAAGTAGAAATAACATAATAAAGTAATTAATGTAGTATTAGGTAGATTTCATTTCACTGTACATAATTAGAAATTATTATATATTTGTTGTAAAAATCAATGGATTTCATAATGACATTCTTGATCAACTATACCATGCCCATTGACTATCTTCATTCCTTTCTTCCCTTCCTTCTTTAGCACTTCCACCCCTCCCCTTTCCTTTCCCAAGCAGTGCCCCATTTTTGTGTCATATGAATGAGAAAGCATGGCATTTATCTCTCTAGGTCTGACTTACTTCTGTCAATTTGAAGACTTCAGTTCAGTCTTCCTGCAGCAAGCATGTGACTGAGTGAGACTCCATTGTGTCTATGTACCATCCATTTAGATGTATTCTTAAGAATGCTGACTGAATCACATTGTAGTTCTGTGTTTAGTTTTTTGAAGAAACTCTATACTAATTGTCCACAGTGTCTCTACAAGGTTACACTTCCACCAGAAATACCCTAGTTCCTTTCCTCTGTTTATTTATCAACAATTGCATTTTAATTTATGTGAGAGAACATTCCAAAAACTAAGTAAATTCTTCCAATAATCAACCCGTGGGATTGTAGGAAGTTAAAGGGTTTCTACAGAGTGAAGAAATTAACCAGTTGAACAAGAGCCAATCAACAGACATGAAAACTTGGCCTGCTTTACAACTAAAAGAAGATTAACTCTAGAATATATAAAGAACTCACAAACTTGAGCAGCAGAATAATCAAATGCATAGTTTTCTAAGTCTTGTCAAGTACCTATGGATTTCTTCTTTAAAAGGACAAGCAAATAATGGCTTTAACTATATGTAAACTTCAGATCCAAACTCACCTCCAAATAGTGGAGCATTTCAGGTAACATCTACTTTTTAGATGAAATTTCATACTTTTAAGCTTTGGAAAGAATTGCAGCAGGTTAAGTGTTATGTATCAAATGTAAGTTTTCTGATTTTTCAATGTTTCTATTACAAAAGAAAAAATTTGGTTCATTAACAATGTTGGAGTTAGGGAGTAAAGAGTAAGTTTAGAAGCATAGTCCATGCTTTCAAGCATTCATAGAACCCTGGGTTTGATTCCAGACACCACTGGAAAATGACAGTTTTAAGTTAAGAAATGTTGAAACTTTGAAGGAATTAATAAGTATAAGATTCACAGTTTAATGCCCAGTGGATATAATAATGGATGGATGCTCTCCAGAGAAAGCAAGCTCTATAGGATCGGCATAAAGAAGATTTATGAGGAGTTGACCAGCCTGATCATGGAGGCTAAGAAGATAGGAGGTGTCTAGATCCTCTACAACTTTAGAAGCCCAAGAACTGAAGGGACCACTAATGTAGATCCAGGCTGGAGAACAGGAAGTGAGGCATTGTAGGTCAAGTCTGCAGATGAGAAGCAAGGAACAGCACTTTGCCCCTTCCCCTGATTCATGTTCTTCCTTTTGTTCATGTTGTTATCAAAGAGTTAGATGATGCCACTGGCTTTGGGGCAAGCTCTTTCTTCAGAACTCACCAACTGAAATGCCCAACTTGTCGAGAATCACCCTCAGACACACTAGTCACAGAAGTTCATCTCAGTACTCAATGCCAGTGACATACAAATTAATCACCATCAGTCCACCCCTTACCAACTTGACCCTGCATACATCTTCTTAAACCACATTTATTCACAGTAAATGACAAGACAGTAGTGCAGTACTACTTCCATGTTGCTTGATAAGACATCTTCCATACTATAGCTAATACACTAATATTTTCTTTTCAACACAAGTCTTCAGGACTGTTTATATTTCTGGACTATCAGAACTTACCACTAAGGTAGACTAATAAAAATTCTTAAATAATTTGGTTTGTAAATCAATAAAAAGCATGTTATACATTGTAAGAGAATAATGGAGGGATATGTAGACTCACACGTATATGAAAGTCTACATGCACTACATGCACTACAAACACCTGTAGAAACCCCCTGACAGTTGTTGTCCATCTTTTCTACATTTGTGACTATTCAGGGGACATTACACAGTCTCTTGGATTTCTGTAACAATGTGATTCAGCCAGTCAAATCTTCATTCTTAAACAGATGTAGACATTGTAAATCCTGTCTAGAACAAGTTGCTCTAGGTTTTCATTGTCCTTAAACACAAGACATCGCAATACTGTCAGACTCCCAAAACAATCTCCTACACTTCAGCCGTAGTATTCATTATTGAATAGCCACCTGATCTATAGACTTTAGAAGTTAGGAGTCATAATTGTTTGCATTGAAACTCCATTATTTGTTGTTCCAAAGGACTGATGAGCCTCAAGTTGCCTGGAGGCAGTCTAGAGCTCCAGGTCAGGGTAAGCAGTATCGTGCCTCCTAGTGACAGCTGCTCTTACTTTGTATCTCTAGGTTAGTAGGGTATACAATTGCAAAAACAGCATGCACTCTCTCTCTCACACACTCTCACACACTCACATACACATACATACATGCACACACATGCATGCCCACATACAGGCACTCTCACACTCACACAGATGTATTTACTTCATAGTTTTATTCTATTGTTTTCTTCCTTCAAATATTGAAATGTATATGCTTCAGTTTTTCATATATCTGTCTATTAATCTTGCTCCTGATGAGATCATAATGCACTCAATTTCTGTAGTATCAGGAACTTATCTTTTCCCACAACTGGACATTTTGAATAAAATATTTAACTCCTGCTATTATGAAATTCCACACAGCGTGGAGTGAAAATTTGATCTAGGGTAATTTTTTTACTGATAGTATGTTTGCCCAATGCTAGTTATGAAGTTGGAATTTGGTTTTTTTTTGTTGTTGTTGTTGTTGAGGATGCATATAATCATATAATTGATTTTTTTAGCATCTAAATTATATTTCACTGGTCTGTTTTTATGGGTTTTGAAGTTTTCTTAATATGTAATTATTGCAGTGTCACCTTAATCTCTTTTGTAACACCACAAAGAAATGTATAGAATTTTTTTTAATTATTTGGACAAGGTGATCTTATGTTGTCTGTGGGGAGTGGACAAAGACCTGAGTGAATGTGTATTGTTGACATGAGCATGACCATGTCAAGAACCCCAGTGTGTCAAACCTATGGGAATGGCAAGGTCTTCCCTAGGTCGGGCTCCAAGTAATTGTGAAGCCATCCCTGGTCAGAGTCCAGATGTAGACAGAGTGCATAGAAAACATCAACCATCTCTACAACCTGAAATTTCTCCCCAGCAGAGAACCCCTCCAAGAGGAACCCACCTGCTCATTCAGCTGTACATAATAAACCCACTAACTCATTTAACTGAGTATAATAAACCCACCTCTTCATTCAGCTGGAAATAATAAACCACCTCCTTATTCAGCTGTTTATAATAAACCCAGCTCCTCATTCAGCTGTGTATAACAAGTCCACCTCCTCATTCAGCAGAGTGTAATATACTGTGAGTTTCTGGACTGGTGATGTATCTCTATCAGAGTGCATAACCTACCTGATCCCAGATTTTCCATATGAAAGTCTGTTATATCTTCATTCCCTAACATCAGCTCTATTAGATCATTCACAAAACCATGCAGGTGGCAACAGTCCTCTTGTGAGCCACCCCCACTTCATAGTGTCACCCTTCCAAAGCTGCATAATGAGAACTAGATGTCAGCTGAGAGCAAATGGTAGGCTATTTATAACATGGTATTCAGATTGAATTTTGCCAGATGATGCCATAACGTGATGTTTGTTACCTGTTTATAAAATGTGTGAGATTGGAGGATGAACTAAGTGACCTTTACATTTGTTTGTAATGCTGATTTTCTCTGGCTTTCCTAAAAACAAAAACAAAACCATATAGTCATTTGGATGATCCCAATGTTTATAGACATATGCCTTGTGGTGTGAAGATAACCTCAAATGACACCACAGACCCAAGCCCGATCTCCTGCCATGTCCCCAGGCTTCTCTTTGTTGCTGAGGCACCATATGCATCTCATTGCACAAGTAGATGGAGATTAGTTTTTTAGGATGAGTTAAGTCCATCTGATTCTATGGAGTTGACCTTCACAGGTCACCAGTCCCTCCCTGTGAACAGAAGCAAGAACGTATTTTCAAATCTGCAAAGTTCGAGGCCTTGGCACAGGTACATGTTTTTCTGTGCTCTGGGGAGGAAGCTTGACTGTGCTTAAAGCTTATCTGTTTAAAATGGGAGTGAACACCAAAATGAGAATGAGGTTATCTGACAACCAAGGAAACATAATAAAATATTTATTCCTGGAATTCTTGTCATAGTTAAAGATGAACAGTAAAATTTGTATATATATATATATATATATATAATATATATATATATATATATATAACAAAATTAGAAGCAAAATTGTTTTAGTTTCTGTCTAGAAAATCATAGAGGACATGACAAGGTAAAAGCCTTCCATTGTTAGATCTTCACACTGTAATTTCTTGTTTACTGGCACTGGGAAGTTGGTGATTCCTGCTATAGTAATGTGTTGTGCTTAGACTCAGAGGAGAAATGAGTTTATCTAGGCAAAGCGAATGCACAGTCTATTGTACACAGATGGAATTTTCCCATCTAGTATATTTTCTGATTATATCTTAGAGAATGTTTTGGTACATACATCTGAAAGAGGGAGGGATATTTTACAACTGTAAACCATCCTTGCATAGCAGGGATGTAGTCCATTAATTCACAGAGCTTGAGGCAAGGCTGACAATTCATAAGCGGTAAATCCAGAAAGTTATGAAGATATTAAATCTCACATCTGGTGAGAAAATGTGTTATTTCACTGGGTTGATTGATGGACATTTTCCCATTGCAGTACAATTTGGGAGTACGTGCTGTTAATTGCTAGGGTTTTAGAAAAGCTCTGTAGTTCAATTCCAATTACTTTAGTTTTGAAAAACAGAACAGCTGGATGGTGAAATTGCCTGGAGCTGTCACAGAGGGAGGGCATGAGCCAGCAGCCTGACCTGGACTGTCCTGACTTAGATTTTCTGCAGAGCTATTACTTAGTGCAATTGGAGGCTCCCAGCTCAGGAGGTCCTTTGGCTCTGCACATTTCTGGCTTGGGAGCATGCTTCTTTGCTGATCATGCATATGATCATCACTGACTGTCCAGCTACCTCTTAATACTGTACAGTTGCCTCTGTTTTCTCAGGGAGAGATGAGAAAGCTGAATCTGGTCATATCCCGATCTCCTTGTTGCAAGGCTTCTGAGCCCAACAGTGTTAAAACTTGCTCACAAATTTCTTATGCTTCCAGAGTGACATTTAGGGCCCCGTATGTGGAGTAAATTACATGTTTCCACACAGTCTCTTGGCCCACTGAGTAAAGCTGGAGAGAGTAATTCTGTTCGTGTTTTTCCAGTTATCTGGTATGGAAGACTAGAAGGAATCATCCCAGATAGTTAAGCTATCCCCTACATCTAGTCTACACTGAGAGGTTGAATAACATTGAAACATATGGTCTTTCCTCTCTACATACAGTAGCTCCTTTTCATGCAAGTTTTAGATGGTGAAAAAATATCCAAAGCAAACCTATGCTGAATTCACTACTTCCTATAAAGTAAGATTTTTCCCTTAAGTATTATCATGTTACATGTATAAATAGTTCTTTTGAGGCTGAGGATATGACCCAGTGGATAAAATTATTTGTTTTGCAAGTGTGAGGACCTGATTTCAATCCCAAGAATCCACATTAAAAGTCAAGCAGGGCTTCTCATGCGAGAGTCCCTCGTATTTTGGGTAAAAGACAGAAGAACCATCAGCTCTTGGCCAGCCAGGATAGGCAAACTACTAGCTTGGTATTTTAGATCCATGAAATACCCAGTCTGAAGGCAGTAAGGTGGAGACTAGAGGAAAATATCCAGGCACCTACTTTGGCCTCTACATTCATATAGATGGCTGTGCACACCAGTATACTCACATGGGTATATATCAAATGCACGTACAACATACACACACCACACCACACCACACCACATCACACACAAAGAAATCTTCCTATTTCATATCATGCTATAAGGCAGGTTGTTAAAATTGTGTTTATTAATATCAAATATTAATATTTTATTATAAAACTGATAAATCACCATAAATAATTGGTTTAAAATAATTTGTGCATTTTACCTAGACATTGTGACACCATGTCTGTAATCCCAGCACTGGGGAGGCTAAGGCAGGAAGATGACAGGATGGGGCCATCATAGACTACCTGAAACACTAATTATGCATTATGTTTTATTTTATCACATGTAGGGTATGGGCTTTGAGTGTCTGTATCAGTCAGCCTGGAGACTGACATCCACCAAGTGCCCCATCAAGCAGCCATGCTACCTGGCAAAACTCCAGTGCATCCCCGAACCTTGAGCCTTAGAGTGAATTTCAGTACACCAGTGCCATGAAATTAAGACTTATAGCTCAGTACGGAGAGAAAGATGGAAGTTCTAGATTCAAAACTCCCCAGACTCCACACAACCCAAACCCTTCTTCTTTGACAGGTTCCATCTGCTTTCTCTATAATAAAGTCACTGTGGCTTTAACAACTGAGCTGTGAGTTCTAGTAAACTAGTCATTAAAGCCCCAGTTTTCTGAGCTCCAAACTGCTGTTAGAAGCAAGGACGCCTTTACAAATGAATGTTCCTGTTACCTAAATGTCAAAGAAATAAGTGTAAACGCTCATAAGTTACTGAAAGCTGTTAAGCTCCCTGACCCTATCAGAGCTGTTATTTGAATTTGGGAAAATAAACAGATCATGGAATGAGTTTTGACATGTCAAACTTATGTCAAATTTCTTGCCTAAATTTATTGTTTAGCAAGTTGGCTAAAGTAAGCACATATGTCTGAAGAAATCAGCTAATTGGAACTATAATACCTAAAAGTATTGGGGATGTGTATGCATGTGTACATGTGCATGTGTGGCAAGCGTGTGCATGTGTGTGTGTGTGTGTGTGTGTGTGTGTGTGTGTGTGATAAGTATGTACACATGTACATGTAATTGCAGGTGCACAAGTGTGTGTAGAGACCAGAGGCTGGTATCAGGTTCATTATTTCTCTCCCTTTTATCTTCTGAGAAAGATGTCTAATTTGGAGCTCATCAATTCAGCAAGATGGCATGGATTGCGAGATCTCATCATCCCAGTGTAAGCATTGTGATGCAAGAGCTGGGATCCAAACTCACAGCCTCATGCTTGCATGGCAAGTGCTGTACTAGCCAGCTTATCTACCCACCCCCTACTTTTAGGATATGATTTTAGAAAAGCAAAGGGAAGGAAACAAAACCAGACAAAGAAAAGAAATTCTAACACATGGTGAGATTTCAGGCAGTGAGAAAGAATTAGCTGTGAGAAAATAAATCCTTTACTTTGCTCTTCTGATTTGTTTCTTAGAACAAGAATTTCCTCTTCTTCCTCTTATTTTGTGATTTTTGCTGATGTTAGAACATCCCCTTCTCATCGATTGTCTTAAGGTTCTTACTGGAGAGATAGCTTAGTTTGTAAAGCACTTGCTCTGCAAGTCCGAGGAGGACCTGAATCAAAATCCCAAGCACCCTTGTGAAGTCTACACAGCCTGGGTGCACTGGCACCTGCCTGAAGTCCTAAGGAAGTAGGCAGCATCGCATGGACCGCTAGGCCTCAACTGAGTGGGGTATGCTTGCATTGCCTTTTATTGTTTTCCACTATGTAGGTCTGTAACAATGCCAGACTTACAACGACTAACCAAGAATCCTGCAAACAATATCCCAGAATATACAGCTCCCCTTAACTCCCCTTAGCAATGCCACTATTCGGGACCAAAAACAAAACGTCCACTCTGAGGCTTTTGTATTGAAGGCTTAATCCTCATCATCATGTTCAGAGGGCAGACATTAGGGTAAAAAGCTGACTGCAACCATGATGGCTTAGATCAATCAATATTTAACCCATTGCTTAATGCGTGATTTGATGCTGTTTTCGAGACATTGTGAGAAGTATGTGTAGGGGTCTCTGTGGGATAAAAGATATTTTTAAAGGGAATATCTTGTCCTCAGACTTCTTTTCTACCTCTCCCTTCTCCTCACCTTTTCCTCCTCCCTCCTCTTCTCTCCATGTCTATTTCACTCCCATTCTCCCTCCATGACTACCATCTGGTGAAAAGCTTTCTTCTCCTTTGATATTTCTGCTGGCCACAGTCTTCATAGCAATGGATCTGGTAGATCATGGATAGAAATATCTGGAGTAACATCTGCCTCCCTTCAGTTGTTTATCTGAGGGATTGTGTCGCAGCAAGAACAATCTAACTAACTTTATCAATGAGACATCTGTTCAACACACAGAGAGATCCATGGCTCTGGAGGTTTATATTAATGACCAGTTTATTTAGAAATCATGAGGACTCCTTTGTATAGTAGTTACTACTCATCTCCAAACTATAAGTTATTAGTTATGAGGATCCAATAGTGACCTTAAGACAGATGGAAAAGATTCACACCTGAATTCATATCCTTCCGGTGAGTAGGCGTGTGATTTGTATCTACACAGACAGTGAAATACATGGTTCCTCTAAGGGAAATAGTGGGCAAGCAGGATCCAACACCGTGTGTTATTTTAGGCATATGTTCTCATGGTCTTTCCTTTCTGTTTATTTTTAACTGATAATTCAAACCAAAGAAAAAAGTGTTGTTCTTGGTTTAAATGTCGAGCACATCAGCTCTCATAGGATTCCACTGAAGCCTTGTGCAGCAGAGAGAAGTCCATCTGTGTCCGGAGACTGGTGTGGGGTGAAGTGGGATCCCATGAGCAATATAACTATTTTTGTTTGCATTTGAAAATAGTTTGACATACTTTGTTCTTCTTGGGGGAAGAAGCAATTAAAGAGGTTATTCCCGAGAGAGCTGCTCTATTATCTGTAGTTTGAGGCGTTTCTAACTAATTGTAAACTGCTCACTATGAGGTGTGTGCCACATGTCTGGAAGCATGTGTGTGAGGAAATATGGCATTTGGAAAATGTGGGGCTCATCAGACTGGCTTCTTGCTAAAGAATATGTGGAGTTTGGGGTGTTTAATTATAGAATGAAAGTAGTAGAAAAGTATAAAACGAGTGGCCCCAACTGAGCCTATAAGAGCATAGTTCAATCACAACCTTTCCAAACTGACCACTTACCTCCTCAGGGTGGGCATCCTACAGCATGACCAGCTCAAACTATGAGCATCCATAGCATCAGCAGCCCAAACTGACCACTTACCAGTGCAGGGCAGGCATCCTACAGCATGACCAGCCCAAGTTTGCTCTTTCTCTGTTCTCTTATGTAAAATCTCTTTTCCTAAAATGAATTTTCTTTCATTGCAAAATTAGTATTAATACTAATTATATTTTTGTGTCAAAGAGATTTATCATTTGAATACCTCTTTTAAGCCTGTTGTAAAACTCTATATGCTTTTTGAACAGCATTCTAATAGGTTGTGTGGGGGGTGGTGGGGGTGGTGGTGTGTGTGTGTGTGTTTGAAAATGGTGTCATTGTATTGCCAATGAAGATACCTGTAAATCTTCTTGCCTTACACTCTGGTGCTTTCCAACTTTGGGTTCCTAGCCTTTCAGGTCCTGTAGCCTTCTGTAGCTTCAAGTGACTAAATTTCTTTTGACAGAAGATAACACTTGTCCTATGTACTTTAGGGTGATTTGGGTGTTAACTTAGATAATTAAGTTTACTGCACAAACTAAAAGAGCATTCTAGCAATGTAAGGCATTATCGGTGTTATTTCCACTTTTTATGAAGAATTTCATATTCTTTTAATTTCTAGTAATTGTTGTAAAAAATCAGGGGAGATTTCTAAACATTACTGAGAACAATCTACAGTAAAGAATGATTCAGTTTTTGAATCCACTGTGAATTTCTTCTAGTAGTTTCTCCCCATCTTGTGAAAAGAGCCCTCTTCGTGTATTTATGTGGTTTAGATAGCTTTTAATTTGTTTCTTTTTACTTTCACTCAGCTATCACAGCCACCGCCCCTGTGGGAAGCTTGCTTTGTCTTATAATACATTTTTAAGTGAGATAGCAAAGCTGTTTTAGTTTAAGGGATTTTTTTCTTCACATTTATTCTAAGTGGTATTTTGAGCAATTTCAGATTTATTCTGTTATAATGGCATTTTTAAAAGATTACCCTTAGGCATTATGATGGTTTTAGAATAAATCTAGCTAAAATTTTCATCTGCAGTGTAAAACAGAAAGCTCCTAAATGTCTTTAAACACAGTCCATCTTTCAGAGAGACCTTGCTGTTTGGAGGCAAGTTCATCTCCTGAGAATATTGAACAACAGCAATTTGTGGCATTTATTCAGCATTGTGTATTTCCAAAGCAATCTGCAATCATCAATTCATTTAACCACCCAGCCAGCCTAGTACTAAGAAGCAAATGTGACCACACTATGATCTGAGATGTTATGAGCACCCAAAATTGCCTTCTGTGCTGCTCACACTATCCAGCCTGTTTTGATTAGAAGTCACCTTTGAAACAAAAAAAAGCTAAGTGTAAGCTATTCCTTCTACTCCTTGTCCTCTGTTTTCTCTTAAGAGGAATGATCTGTTGCTCCTGATTTAGTGGGACTGTCTATAACACTGCACCTGAGTGGCAGTTTGCCTGCATAAGTATCATGATAAGCTGTTGTGGAGAGATGTCTTTGGGCAACTCTCTGTACTCTCCCATTAAGGTCCAATTCTGATGTTACTTTATAACTGAAAGATCCTATCAGGCTTCTCCTTGTGTCTGTCCATGATTTGCTCAACTTCTTCCTCTAGTGTTCTCAAACAATTTTTTACATTGTTCTGTCATAGTTTTTACTACAGGTTTCGTTTAATTCTAATCCTAGGATTGGAACACCTAGACTACAAATCGAATTTGTTCATCTGTCTATTGTCACTCCTCAGCACAGTGGCTGGAGGATGTAGGAAGTCAAATGTTTTGGAATCCCTTGTTAGGAAGAACCCAGCTGTTCTAGGAGACTTTTTACCTAGCCACCTCTTTGTCTGGTGCATGTGAAAATAAAAGAAGGAACTCCAATTATATGCATCTTAGTAATCTCCTTGCTTCTCAGAGTGATAAGGTAGAATTTTGCCATAGAAAATAGGAAGCAGCCTATTTTCTCCACCTCCACCTAAAGAATCATTACTTACTCCACCATGACATCTTAGTAGTAGTGGTCGTCACTGCTGACCATTTCCTTCATTGTGACCATAGCCATTATCATATTACAATACTTTCAGTGTGCCTGACACTGTTCTTCATGTTTTCCCAATCACATGATGCTCAGCATAGACATGCAATGTGAGAATCATTATTGTCATTCTTCATGTATAAAAGGTCAGGCTCCAAAAGACTAAGAAAATATCCCAAGTTACTACAGCTGGTAAGCAAGGCTGCCAGGTGATGAGCCTTATGACGTGAAGATGCTGTTTATTTGTGCTATCCAATACCACTTGGTACCATTCCCGGATCACTTGTTTCTTGGAATATCTGCTGATTGTGCCAGCTCCTTTTTCTTCTTTATCTAGGAAGGTTCGAATGGTGAGAAACCCATTCAGTGGAACCTTTCAGTTCTGTGGCTGCTCACAATCCCCATGTCCTCTAAAAGAGCCTCCCATAGAAGGTGTCACCATTAACCGCAAATGACGCTCTGATCACAGGAGGAATGGGGACAGGAGCCGAGGCCATTATTCTCTATTCTAAGATGTCTAAAGCAGACCATATCAGCTTTTATGTTTTCATTCCTTGCTTTGAGGCCTGTACCTTGAAGGCTACCTTTCTTCTCAGGTGCCCAAAATGGTTTTTATTCTCAAAATTATAAAAGCCGATGCTATTAGTGCATGCTCATGCTGTTTAAAGGCACAAAACCTTTTGGAAATCTTGAGTACAATTACATAGGGTGTGTTTAATTTTTTAAAAGGTAGATTGTACTCCATTACTTCAGGTTAGGGTTGTGGCACATTCCTTAGTGTTTTAAAGCATGAGGCTCAATGCAGAGGTAGCTAGAACTATTTGAGAAATAGCTGACAGGATATAGAGTCATTTGTAATTTACATCAATCAAGGAAATCAATGAGATTAGCTAAAGTTTATTGTTCTGTGAAGGTTTGGGGGTTGCCTAGTGGGACACCACCAAAGAATGACTTGTGTCACTGAAAAGCTTCCTTCTGTCTGGTGACCCAAACACATTGTCCTTAAATTAGTACAAAGGGCAGCCAATCAGGACCCAAGGGATGGAAGTGTGTGTGTGTGTGTGTGTGTGTGTGTGTGTGTGTGTGTGTGTGTGTGTGTGTGTGTGTGTGTTGATGCTGTTTGAATGTAAAATATGTTTTTGGGTATTTCAAAAGGCTAGTATTACTTCTTCCATTCTTTATCATTATTTCTTTACTTGAATATGTGGTATGTGTATATTGTATGGTGTATGGCTGTGATTCATGTACATAAGTGTACAGAAGCATGTGGGCACATGTGCAGGCAGAGTAAGGCTTTTTCTGTTCTCTATTGCCTCTGCCTTATTGTCTTGATACAGGGTCTCTCTCTGAACTTAAAGCACCCCATTTTATATTGACCAGCTATGGTGTGAGGTCTCAAACTGTGAGTGTCTTCCTCACTCCTATTCTTCCCTAAGGCATGCATAGCCATGTCCTCCCTTTCACATGAGAGCTGAGAATTCAAATTCAGGTCTTGTTTGCCTAGCAAGTGCCCTCACCACTGAGTCACCCCCTCTACCCTGCCTTTACTTTAACATATGCAAGTTATCTTAAGGTTTCTATTGCTGTGAAGAAACAGCATGACACAGCAACTCTTATAAAGGAAAAACATTTAACTGGGGCTTGATTACATTTTCAGAGGTTTAGTCTATTGTCATCATGGTACATCATGTTGGCATGCAGGCAGAAATGGCTCTGGACAAGGAGCTGAGAGTCCTGTATCTTGACTTACAGGCTACAGGAAGTGGTCTGGAACACTGGGCATGGCTTGAGCATATATGAGAACTCAAAGCTTGCCTCCACAGTGACACACTTCATCCAAAAAAAGCTATATCTACTCCAACAAAGCCACACCTCCTAATAGTGCCACTCCCTTTGGGGCCCATCTTCCTTCAAATCACCACAAGTGCTTTTATTTTACTTAACAGACTTCATTTTAAGGACCTTTCCTACTCATAGGGGAAAAATGGTTAGTAGATATAGAGATTTCCATATCATCCCCTTTGCCTCACATGCATAAACTCTGCCATTACCAACACCTCCACTATAGTGATGGATTCATTATAATTGAAAAACCTAATTAATTTGCTATGTTAGCCAAAGTTCATAGTTCACTCATGCTGTATACCTTCTGTGGTTTGTGCAAATACATGACCTATATCCAATATCAGAGCATCAAGAAGAATAGTTTCACTGCCTTAAAAGCCCTGTGTGTACCAGCTTTAATATTTCCTTCTTTTTATTTATTCTTTTACGTCATGCATCTTTATCCTATTCATTTTCCTGTCCCTCATATCCACCTTGTGCCCTTGCAACCTCCCCCCAAAATAAAATAAAATTTAAGAGAAAAAAAAGAGAGAGAAGGAAAAGTAGAAAAAATCAATCTTATCATGAAAGCTGTAGTGTGACACAGTGAGTCACTCAGTAAAATCTTTGGTCCATATATCTTTATTTGCAAGTGTTCATTGCAAAGAGTCATCTGTCTGGTTCAAGGCCTCTGGTTTCTGCTACACTGTCGATGCCGGGTCCTCACTTGAACTCCTCTTGGATATCCTGCTGTTGTCCTCTTTGTAACCTTGCCATGTTAGTACATAGGATGCTTGTGTTTAAATTAAAGTATGCTAGTAAATATCATAAACACATGGCATTTCCAAGAAAAGGGTCAATATTATTAGACAAGCAAAGGTTGAGCTTCAGCAAATACATAAATTATATGTAAAATTCAGACAGTAATGCTCATGGAAGTTTTACTCCATAAGAGCAAACAAGTAAGCAAGCAAACAGACAATTCACAGTGAACAGTGAGACAGTTTTCTTGTTCATGCAGGAAAACTATTATTTCTAAATTAATTAATCAGGGTATATCACAGAAAGTTCAGGTTTGGATTCATCAAAGTCAATGACAGAAACAACAAAAGCTAAGGATAATGGCAAATATAAAAACATGAAATAATATTTGTTGTGACCAATAGGTTCCAGATAAACATTGGTTAAATAGCTGTCTTAGAGTTTGAGTTGTGTGACAGTTAATGAGAAGAGTGGGGTTTTTAGTTAGGGGTAAAGTATGATGTCATACAGATATTTCATGAACACTGAAGAAAGGAATGGCTGCAAAGTGCAGAGCATATAATATGTTTCCGCAATTGGATAGGCCTCAGAAACCTGTGAGAACATCAGTCCATTAAGATCCCTTTGCTGAGCTCTTGATTTGTAAAACCATTCAATGTTCTCTCCCCTATCATGAGCTCAACTTTTAAGTTATTCTGATTGAATTATTCAGAATTTTGGACTCTTGTTCCAGGATCAGAATAACTTTCTTTGTTGTTCCTTGTGTCATGAGTCTCAGATACTGCTTTTGACCCAGTGTAACATGAACAAGTCTCTGTAGCCACACAGAACTGCCTCAGTCTGGTGTGTGTGTGTGTGTGTGTGTGTGTGTGTGTGTGTGTGTGTGTGTGTGTGTGTGTCTGTCTGTCTGTCTGTCTGTCTGTCTGTCTTCCTCCTCCCTCCTCTCTCTCCTACCTTTCCCTCTTCCTCTCTCCACACCCACATCTCTTCTCCTTTGACTACAACCCTATGTGTGCATATTAGCCTGTCTTTGTGAATGTATATAGACATATATGCAATATTTCCCTAAGACTTCATACGGAGAAGGATATCTCAGAAGCAACTATCTTATCCACTTTCTTCAATGGGTATGTAGTTCTTATCCTAATCATTTCCAGCCAAAGAAACTAAGCATATTGGACCCATTGTTTATAATTTCTGACCAAACATTTAAAACTGTATTCATATATACATTGCTTGCATTTAATATAAAGAAAATATAATTAGCAAGATTTAGAAGATACTTGGATACTCATAAGTTTAAATAAAACTGGTTTGGTCCTAAAGCCCTTTTTAAAAAATTGATTAGATTTATGAATGTTCTGATTGTGTCAGTATGCTGTAGGTGTCAAAACATTACAGGAAAACTTTCTATGACAAGGAGCCAAAGGCTTCAAAATTGATTTTTTTGGAGATTATTGATGATTTTATATTTAAACATTTCAGGTTTATTTTTAGAACTTCAAAACTGAGTACTGTAATTTACATCATTTTACACCACCTCCTTCCAACCCATCCCACTGAGTCCATTTAGTGTTGCTCAAATGTCCATGTGTTTAGGAATTACTGCTTGGTATTGGAACAGGTGGTCATTCCTACAAGCGTAATTGTTTCTTAACAGCCATTATTTGCCTGTAGCTCTTTCTGTAGGGATGGGTCCTTGTGAGATTTCCCCATCCAAACTGGCATGTGAGCTGGTGTCTTCTGAGTACAGGTCTCTTTTAAGAGACCCGGTTGTTAGGATTTTACAACCATGGAAGTCACTGTCTCACCTTCCTTCTTCCATGATGCTCTCTGAACCTTAGATGTTAGGACTTGTGTTAGCGATGCATCAGCTAGAGATGGACATTCAATAAAAATGTTTGCTCTGCCTCTTGAACCCTTGTGGATTGCTGTGATGGTCACTGCAAAAGGGCGAGAGCTGAATCTATCCATAGTGTAATATAGGCATTTAGCATACGATTGAGAATTACACTGGTTTAGGAAAGTGGCAGTAGTATGTTCTCCTCCCTGATCCATGACCTCATCAGCCACAGGGAAATGACTAGGTTTACAGTACCAGCATGAATTTCCTCCTGATAATAGGATAGATGGCCATTGGTTACCCCTGGGACATGTATCACTACTGTACTCTGGTCATTGTGGATCATTGGCTTAACACCTGTATAGGACTTTTAAGTGTTTTTCTCTCTTGAGAACTTACAAAGCATCCTCAGATAATAGGAGATCCAGTCCTCAGGAAGGTGGCTTCTAGGTCAACTGCAGCCTAATTCCTCCAGGTTTTGCACCTGAATTGTGTGGTGTTTTCAGCAATAGCATCTTACCTTTAAATTATGGGAGGCACCAAGAGCAATCGTGATAGTGTAGCATAACTTCATTTAAACTGTTAGAACACTGGTGGTTATAATTTAGGCACTCAAGAAATTGAACTTAATTAAAAGGAAATAGGCATTAATAAATAAACCCTAGCCATAGATGAAGAATTATCTTTCCATAATCTCTCCTTGCTTTCCATAACATAGTATTATTGTGTGGAATAGCATCAGTATGGAAGTAGTTTATAAGAGGACAAGTCTCCTCAGGCTTTTAACTAAAAGACTCATGATAGATGATCCCAGCCTGTGGGCCACATGTCTATACAAAGTGTACACGTGGGCACTGAAATTATGAAGAATTTATGTGATTCCCATTGTGACATTATAGAGGAAAAAGAACTCAACCTCTAAAACAACTAAAATAAACCAATCAAACTCAGATAATTTTCTGCAATGATCTACTACTCACATGAAAATGCCCCCTCCTCCCACTAGCTAAGCTTGGATGATGTAAATGAGGAAGTGTTTTCTGGAAATATGTTAAATGGTTCTCTGGCTTAGGGATGTTCATTGATGATGAGGCCGCACATTCTTTTTTAAACCAACTTCTCCTGAGCTGAGCATTGGTAGTTGAAAACACAACTCCCACTTTGCAGTTAATGTGGGGGGGGGTGTATTATTGAGTGAATTTTCAGAAGTCTCCAGAATGTGTTACTGCTAATCTTCCAAGCCATTAGTGGTATTCATATGATAAAATGTTAATGTTTCTTTTCTAATTTAAGTGCATTTCTGAACATACCTCAAAGCCAAGGCGTGCTGGGTTGAAATGAGGAATGTGATTGGATTTGATTTTAATAGAACAGAGCATTGATGGAATTGAGATGGCCTCATTATGACTCTCAGTCCCATACTAGATCTTTGCTTTCTGCATTAAAGAGCATATGGTAATAACTTTTTTTAAAAGCTGTACTGTTAAAGATTTAGTGGAAAGATTATCTAGAATATTTTTTATCAAATATCTTATTTAAATAAGAAGAATTCTTTAAAGCATTAGCATTAAAAATTCACAGAGCCTACAAAATTAAAGATAGGAAAATCTATTAGGTTATCTTTCTTCTCCCAGAAAGGGATTACTTCTGAGGGAAGAACTATAAAAATGAAAATAATATGTGAAACCATGATAATATCAACATTGGAGATGAAAAATGGAAGGATATACTGTGTTAGCTGCAAAAGGAATCAGCTGAAATAAACACTTTCTTCTTCAAGCAATCCTGATCTATTCTATGTGTTGTTTACATATCAAAGAAGTCATAATCATATCATTGGTTATTTTTGTTTGTTGCTTTCTTAAGTGTAAGTGGTCTTGATACCCTTTTTTATTGTAAATAAGCAGCTGAAGTAGGAAATTGATTGAAAATTCCCAATGTGAAGTATCTTTTGGATTAATGATTTAATGAGCTTGGCCTTTCTGGTGTTGATTCTCAATATAGAATTCAGTTTATTCACACATGTGGCTCATGTACATTTTGTTTTATGATACATCCAGAAAATGAAATGACATTGTGTTATATATGTATTAGAAAGAGATCACTGGCACATTTACAAATAAATATGCTCCCTGGTTTTATTTCCCATAATGAATAAGTATCATTATCCAATTGAAGGCAGGGTTTATATGAGTCCACCAGACCCAATACAGATAATAAATAGATATTTATTAGGGAAGCATTTACACAAATAAGAGTAAATAACCTCCACCATCTTCCTGCTCTAGAAGATGCAGACTCTGCCCTTTCGATGCTCTCTGCAACCCAAGAGAACAAGAGCCAGCCACTCCTCTACCATGTAATAGGCCTGTACCTGAACCCATGCCCAAAGGTGTGGCCGACACCAAAAGATCACTGACAAGGCAAGATGCCACTACCAAGATTAGAAAATTACCTTTAATTTATCAGTTGAGAGTAAACAGGGGTGTCTAACCTGTTGATGCTGGGATGCTGTCCCATCAACAGATGTGTTAGATTCTATCTCTAGCTGCTCTGGGGTGCATATGACCTGCTAACAGCTGGCTGGGCATGCCTGATAGAGTAACAGTGCTACTTCCTACTTTGGATCACTCAGTAGCTGTCAGAAGAAGACCCAGCCTTTAGATATCACCACCCTGATGATTCTGCTTCTCTTTAGCAGGCAAATGAGACTTTGCTTCTTATGGTGGGAATGTCTTATTTAGCAACAGCATTGGTAGTCCAGTGTCTTACTGGGACTAGTGATGGATAGCTGCCTCAACCTGGACACTCAGATGGAATGCTAGCAGCTACAGATGGAATTTATGGCCCCAGTGAAAAAATGGCACTTTCTAACTTGATTTTTGATGTTCCCTAGCCTTTCTGAACATTTGTTAGATTTTAAGGCTCTTTGTAGGAATTGGGGTGGAATGGGCTTAGAAGTGAGTCAGCTTTATCTATGAAGAGAGAGAAAATGGGTGCTTAGCTCTGAGAGGTATTTTAAAAAATATTAATTTTCATACCTGATTGTTACTGGCTTTTGGTATGCTGGAGGGTTTCCAGATGCTATAAAGTACTAGAAAGCAAACAGTACAGGGCTTTAGGATTTTCCTTGTGTCTCCCAGCAGTAGTCTTTCTTATTCCTACTTTTGCCAGTTACCTTTGACCCTTCTCTGTTGGAGCCACCCTCTAAAAGGCTTTGTTGATGACTTCTTCTACATCTAGAATCAGCTAAAACTTAAGCTGCTTGCCACTCCTGTGAGGGCTTTCTTAATCAGATTATTTGAAGTGGGAAGACCCACCTTTAATCTGGGCAACCCTTCTGATGGCAGCCCACATAAAAGGACATGGAAGAAAGAAATGTTGCTTTTTGCCTGCTTGCTCCCACTCTCACTGGGAGGTGAGTCTACCTTGTTGCTGAGGTCAGTACAAAATTGAGCCTCTTGGGGATTCCAAAGTAGACCGAAGACCAGTAGCTCCCCCAGCAAACATACAGGACACCAGTGCCACATGGGGACTCCAGAGACTTACCGGAACAACTACCAGATTCTAGAATTTTTCCATAGTGAGATGGTCATGACTGGATATTCAGTTTATACTGTTCCTTCAGAAAACCCCGACTAATACAGAGAGGTAAAGGGACCTGTCTGAATTGAACGCACAAAATGAAGCAGAAGAGTGGAACTTAAATGCAGGTCTCTGTGAGTGTGAAGCCCATCTTTGCACACCAGACTGTGCTTTCTGTTTATGTACTGTGAATCTTGTCACTCACTCTTAGTGGCTTGGTCCATATGCCAATGGGCTAATGACTTATTTTTTCCTCTATGTGTTACACAGCATAAGCATTATGCAATCTGAAGTAGATTTCTCTCCCTATGTGAGAGCAGAGCCACATTTGCATATTCATTTATCTTAATGCCTTCTAAAAAGGGCTGTTGAATCATGTTTCTGAACACTAAAGCTGAAAATGTCATATCCACACTGATGGAAATCATCCCACAAGCAATCCAAAGATACTATTTCATAAAATAATCCAAATACTTTATCTAATTTAAAATGTGATGTTTGGAAGTTTAGGGTTTAGGCCTAACCTTAGCACAAAATTGACACTGTGTTCTTTGGATTGAATTAAAATTTGAGGTACACAGAAATTCAAATAGACACTAAGAGGGATATGGAAGGAGCCACAACAGAGGGTCCTGGGGAGAGAGAAAGAACAATAGAGGGGTGACTGTGGTTACAGTAGATTTTATATTTGTGCATGGAAATATCAGAATGAAGCCCTTTATTTTATGCTTAAAAATAGAAAAATATGCAGTCACGAAGGACTAATGAAAACTGTATTGATGCATTAGCATCAGTTAATTCATTTGAACAGAGCCCCAGCTAATCACAGCTACCCACAGAGGGCTAGCTCTCTAGTCACTAACATAGGTGTGTAACAGGTAAAGGGAACATGACTGGGGGTGGCAAAGTAACTTAACAGGTAAAGGTTCTTAACATGAAACCTGATGACCTGAATTTGATGCTCAGGACCTACACAGTACGAGGAGAACACCAGCTCAGCAACTAGTCCTCTACCTCCCTATACATGCTACAGCAGCGCATGTATGGTTTACATGTGCACACAGACAGGCTAGCACCCACGTGCATGCTTACACATACACAATCACATACATTTTTACATACTCACATACATGCTTAGACATACACATACTCACACACACTCACATACAAGCTCACATACACATATTCAAACACATACGCTCACACACATGCTCACAAATACATACACATGCTCATACAATATGCTAACATACATACACATTGCTCACATGCTCATGCACATCCTCACATATATTCATGCACATACACACACCCGTGCACGCAGTCACATACTCACATAATGTTCACACAACTCATCAACACACTTGCTTATACACATGTTCACACATATACTCACACACACTCTCAAATGTTTATATACTCACACACATGCTTGCACAAACACTCACACAGACAGTGTCACCCACAAACTCACACTCAGAATCACACTCATACATGCACACTCACACATACTCTCATACACAATGATGCACAAACACTCATACATATATACTCATGTACACACACACAATTCACATATACAACACTCATACACATTCAGACACACTCAAGTACACATACTCTCACACATAATTTTAAAAATATATAGTAGAGAATAAGAGCAAGCACTATCATACAGACTTGTCACTGTTATTATGAGGAGAGATAGCATCTGTCACTCCATTCTTGGTGAAGATATGTTGGAGTACTATGTCCCTTATGTCCCTCTATGATGAAGTTATGCTGGAATACTCCAACTGTACATCTTCATTTTTATTTTATGGATAACGGGGGAAAATATAAAAGGCCAATTTTTTGTTTATTTGTTTTCATCAAAGTTCCAATCTATTCAAGTTTTGCTTCACCAACGTGTGAGCATTTGCCAGGATGTGAGTGTCTGTGATGGTCCAGGAAGAACAAAGCAGGATGCAGAAAAGGTGAGTCACCTAAACCAAGCAGAGCATATTGCTCATGGCAAACCTGGGACACAGCCAGAGGACAAGTTGCTGAGCCCTGAAGCTTCAGTAAAGGAGTACATTTGGGGCCTCACAAGGAGGTGAAATGGAGATGAAAACTGATGCTCCAAATAAAACAACAAGCCTCAAACATGCAAAATAGACTCACTGTCACAGGGAAAGTTTAATTTCAAAGAAATCCATTGTAAGGACTGAGAATATTGTGGAATATTCTGCACTTTAGGAACTCCCCTAAAATCACTATGGTAGGGTCAGACATGGAACAGATTCTTTAGTTTTCTTGGGATAGATGTATTTTCCTTTATTTAAACTAATATGATTCTAATAAAATGAAACCTTTGTGTTTGGTAAGATGCTCTATGACCAGTGGTTTATTTCTTGACATAAGAATTCCACAATTCTTAATATGTGAGCATTAACATGAACAAGACAAATTCTCTCATAGGCCAAACAGATTCTGTCATAAAATATACATTATTAGCAATCATTTGGTAGCTTTTCCTGCTGATCTTATGGTAAAGATTATCAGACTTACTTATTTGCTTGTTTTCTACATCACAGTGTGAAAACCAACTGGTATACATTAGGGGCATTTCTAGACCCTCAAGCTTGTTAATATAAAATGCCTTTTATTGCCAAATTGATGATAAATTCTTATACATGGAGTGTCTCTTTGTAGTGAAAAACTTAGGTGCATTGAAAAAAACCTGTGACACATTCAGACACAGAAGAAAAATGAACATATTATGGTGGGAGAATTACCTGACATATGCATTTTATGTCATATTAATAGTACTTAGTGATTTCAGGAGATTCCAGGAAATTATCTTTAGTAATTTTAGAATTGTTTTATTGTTGCTTTTATTTATTTTAATACTTTATGAGAATTTCATACATGGGTACTGTATTTATATCACCTCACTTGCTGTGTTTTCCAACTTCTCCCAAGTCCCTCCCACTCACCTTCTATTTCATGACATCGTGTGTGTGTGTGTGTGTGTGTGTGTGTGTGTGTGTGTGTGTGTGTGTGTGTGTTGTAACCACTTAGGATTGGATAACCTATCAGGAGACTGGTGCCTGAAGAAAACTGCTTCTCCCTCCAAAAGAGGCCATTAATTGCTGTAGCTCTTCATCTACAGGTGGGGTCTTTTGAGGTTTCCCCATCCACATTAAACTGTTAACTCAGCTGTCCTTGTGCAGGTCTTGTTTAGACAATCTTCTTGTTAAAATTTCGTGCATTTATAGATTTCTATATCACCCCAAAAATGTCCCCCCAATTTCTGTCATTTTTAGTGTAGTGGGAAATCACTGTAGTCTACTAGCTTGACCCTAGAAAAATCTCCTAATAAAGGAGCATACAGAGCGTGAACTAGCCATTTCTGTAATCAGGCAAGGCTCCCAGCAGTCCCACTGCTGGGAACCTTAGGCCTATAATATGTCCTGCCTGCAAAATGTGCTGGGGATAATGGTGGTGCAGAACTTGTGGAAGCCGCCAACCAATGACTGGTCTAATCTGATGCCCATGTCATCAGAGAGAGCCTATGCCTGATGCTGCATGGATGGCCAGGACCCAGAAGCTGGATGACCCAGAGACCCGAGATAGAACCAAATATGACTTGAAAAATAAAAAAAGGCAATGAAATGATTCCTAATGATAGTCTGATATATCATAGATTGCAGCCTAGGCCAATTGTCATCAAAGAGGCTTCATCCAGAAACTGATGGGTGCAAATCAGTTACCTACAGCCAAAGGCTAGGCAGAGCCATGGGAACCCTACAGAAAACTCACAGAATAAACTAACTTGGGCTCCAAGGCCTCATGGAGACTGAAGTGGCACACATAGACCCTGTATGGGTCTGAGCTAGGTCCTCTACATAAACCTTATGGTTGTGTAGCTTGGTGTTCCTATAGAATTCCCAATACTGGGAGTCAAGGCTGTCTCTGACTCTTTTGCCTGTGCTTGAGACCCTTTCCTGCTTCTGCGTTGCCTTATCCAGCTTTGGTCTAAGTGTCTGTGCCTAGTCTTACTGTAACTTGCTAGGCCAGTTCTGTGGATATCCCTGGGAGGCCTGCTCTTTTTTTGAAACAGGAAGAGTAATGGAACTGAGGGGCAGGGGAGGTTGGGGGAGTGACTGGGAGAATTTGAGGGGGAGGAAACTGAAGTAGAGATGCAATGTATAAGAAAAAAAATTTAATTAAAAAAGTTTTCATGTTTGTAGCTTACCTGTCATATTTAGAAGACATTCTGGCAGCAGATGACCTGGTCCTTCTGCAATGATCCCTAAGCCTTAGGTCTATAGGCAGTGTTGTAAATGTATTAGCTGGGGAAGGCACCCCACAATTAGTTGTTTTCTGCATTTGACCAAGTATGGCTATATCCATCTGCTGTAAAAAGAATCCTAATGCCAAACATAATGTGGAGTCAGAACTAGATTGATAACAGATAGTTTATTAAGAAAGTACTCATGCAACAGAGCCAGTGACCAGGTTTACACTGGATGCCTGCTCATCAGCTCAGCCAGGCAGAAGGGGAAAAAGAGGGCCATGTGCATGCTTCTCTGTTATTTAAATCCTTGCTTCATCACTTTGACCACACCTGTGCCAGCCCCAATCGGGTGTGGTCAGCATTTCCCCCTACAGAATCCTCTTTGATGAGGGATGAGAGTGACATTTATTTGTCTATTGAGATAAGGATTGATGAGAAATAGTTGGGAATTATACTGGTTTAGGAAAATGACAGTAATAGGCTCCCCTCTACAGTCCTAACTTTTAAAGAACCAGGCATGGATTGCCACTCATAGACAGGGCCTTGAGTCTAATTGGGTAGCTGTAGATTACTCCTGAAGTATAAGTGTCATGATTGTACCTTTGGGGATATTTTATCATGCTGATCATTGGTTCACAGGCTTTACACCTGAGTAGGACTTTGTGTGTTTTTCTCCCTTGGTAGATTGCATAGCACCATTGGACACTGAGAGTTAATCCTCAAGGAGGAAGCTTCCAGGTAAGTTTGAGCTTGATTTCTCCAAATCCTGTCCCCAAAGGGTGTGTGGCTTATAGTGGCTCTTCACGTGTATGTGTGTCAGTGTCCATGTGAATGTCGGTGTGCATGCATGTGTGTACATATTTCTATGGAAACAAGAGGTCAACTTTAAATCCTGTTCCTCATGTGCCAATCCACCTTGTGAGTTTGGAACCTAGGCTAGGCTGGCTGGCCAGTGATCTCTAGGGATCTAACTGTCTCTACTTTCCCAATGTGAGGGTTACAAATGCACAACACTGTGGCCTGCTCTTTTATGTGAGTTTTAGGGATCAAATGCAGGCCATCATGCTTGTGGAGCAAACACTTAACCAACTTAGGTTTCTCCTCAGACTCTTCTGCACTCCCATTCTTTCTGTAAATTGTTTGGGTGGTGGATAGTTGGCTCCAGTAATGGCCTTCCTTGTTGACTAGAATATGTTTTTGTGAATCTTCAGACCTTAATGGCCTCCAGAAAGATATCAAAAGAACAGGTTGCTGAGGGATTCCTCAGACTAGGCCTGTTCGTTTTTCTCAAGACTGCTTCAGAAGGTTGAATTCCTTATGTATAGGAATGTGAAAGCCATTGAACAACTATTTGTTCAAAGGAACTGTAAAGAATACTCATATATGAATAATACCACTAGATGATTTCTGTGTTTCCTCATAATATAAAAATTGTGACTTTTTTCTTTTACTTAAAATAATGCAAAGGTGAAATGATAAAACCAGCTCATCTAGGCAGGACAAAATCTCTCTCATTTGAAAAGAATAAATGTATCTTTCATTTTCTACTCCAGAATTCATAATTTAAAATATATAATTTAAATATTTCTGTATATTATGAATGTGCATATATGTATGTATGTAAACATGTATGTTACTCATATATTTTACTGAAACACATCTAGTTTAAGAACTTTAAGAGAGGACGTTTCCTGTGATCCTTCACACTGGGGACTTGTGACATTATAGGCTAGTGTCATTGGTCAGCTCTTAAAGGAAAATAGTAGAGATAAAACAATAGAAAATACTCCTTATTTCAGTTTTATTTTCTCAAAATATAAGTGAAAGTATAAATATGCCTTATGGTTATCTGAGAATATTCTAGTTTGGAATGAGTTATTTCCATGCTAGCTCAACAACATATTTTTTACTTTTCATCATTATAGGGCTTCTACCAAACACTAAACTAGTTAGTTTTTTTAATTAATTGAATTTATTCTTTGACAGTTTAGTATATGTATAAAATGCATTGTGATTACTCTTACAGCCCAGGCTGTCTGATATCTTCTTTCCACCTCTGTATCTACACTTGACCTTACAGATCCCTTTTCTGCATGCATGTCTTTTTGTTTTGCTTTAGCACTCAAATTTTATTGGTTTTAGAAAATTCAACCAAATTTTAAAACTTGTAATGAAAAATTTGAAGGATATATGGGTTGGGCAAGGCCCACCACAGAGCCTTATTTAAGCTACACCTTAGCCAGGTGGCACAGCTCATTGTGAATTGAGAATGTGTTTACCATGCCTCTAGCATCAATCTTCAGTTTTAAAGGAAGAAATGGTTGAGGGAGGTTGAGTTTGGAAAGTCAGGAAATTGGAGGTCAGTGCAAAAGATGCCACTGTTTGAGTTCTTTTTCCTGTAGAGTACCTGGATAGTGTGAATTCTTGCACATCTCTCTGTTTCCTCTTTCCCAGGTACAGGACCTTGACACCGTAGAACCAAGCATAGTTCTCTTCATTTGAGTTAATGTACTGTCAGTACTGAGCATCTCGATAGAAAACTGCTCTATGGAAGGGTGAGAACAGTGCTTGTACCATGCCAGGTTAGCTGTAAGGCAGTGCCTATATCCTCTATATGTTATCCAGTCACTCAGTGATCTGTTGTCTGGGGAAAATATGCACATGGTGTTTAAGTGAACGAATTTACGCTGAAAGCTTCACAATTGTCTTAGAGCTATCTCAAAGCTATTGCAAAATACAGTTGGAGTCACAAAAATGCTAGACATCAGAGAATGGAGTGACGTTTGGTACACAGTGTCAAAACATTGTGGTCCTTGAATGCCAGCATTGAATTGCGTTAGCCATTAATGGATTGTGATATTGTATGTAGATGTATGCTTCTTTTAAACATGCATTTGTGCTTCAAGAGAGAGAAATAAATCCACAGTTTGAAATGCGGTACAAAGAATACCATAACATTAATTATAATTTTTGAAAGATACATTTTAAAAGCCCTCTACCAACTAGTACTCTCATTGTTCCCCATAGGTAGGACCTGATCTCAAAAATGTACAGGGATTTCTTGTCATATATCTGTATATTTCTAAATAAAATGCCCTACTTTTGATATTTAACATTTTCATCTATGTCCCTGCAAATGTGTGTGTGTGTGTGTGTGTGAGAGGAGAGAGAGAGAGAGAGAGAGAGAGAGAGAGAGAGAGAGAGAGAGAGATTGGCACGTGCATACACCTGTGTGTTCACATACAGAGGCCAGAAATTAACATTGAGTGTATTTGACAATTGATCACCTCCTTGTTTTTAAGACAAGGCCAGTCATGCTGAACATAGCACACACTGTTTCTACTAGAAAGGCTGGCCAGTGAGTTTCTGAGATTCTCCTGTCTCCACACTTCTTCCAGCAGTGCTTTACAGGCATGAATCACCACACCCAGCTTCTGTGTGGATGCTGCTTCTCATGCTTGCACAGCAAACACTGTGTGTGCCCTGTGAGTCATCTCCCCACCTCTATACTTGACATTTCTATGTAGTTATGTTCTGCTTTTTTGTTGTAAAAATATGAGGCCTGAGCTTCCTGTTGTCTATCTCAGTCAATTTTTATTCGATGTTCTTTTCCCTTTATCCTACAACTCACGTTGGATTTTTTAAAATCAAATTTGTATGCAGTGTTTATGCAATTGTATAAATATTGATCATATATAAACTGTTTTGTCCATATGATTGCATTTCTTTTCTATTTTTGTGAAGTCAAAATTGATCCACTTTTCTTTCTTGTTAACTTTCCACTGTGTCATTTTAATTCAGTTGAAGATTTTCAGAAAGAATTATCTCTTCACGGTCGACACTGTGAAGAAACTTAATGGCTGTTTTCTCTTACGGATCACTCCTAAGGGCCAATCAGCTACTCTTATCCTGATCTTGACTTCCTTCTGATGTGTGTTGAACATTATTTGGGCAAATATCTCTAGTGAATTATCATCCCTGAAGATTCTTCTGTGTCTCTCACAGTGGGTCCGCTTTTTTTTTCTGTCTTATAACTAGTTATTTCTTCTGGTTAATACCTTTCATTAGCTTCTTGAAATCTTATCTACTTGTTTATGTGGATGGTTATAGAAATCTAGAAGACAAATTCCATTTTTCTATCTAAGTAGTGTACTAGCTTTCAGATCTCCATCTCACTGGTATTATCCAGGAAGAATTTTCTTTTTGCTTCAGCCTGCTACAACTTATGTCACGTGTTTGTATAACTATATAAATATTGGTAATGCATAAGCCAACAATTGTTTCATTTCCTAGAACTCATTGGTGTCTATGGTATATTTACGGGTAGCAAAATCCTATCAATATTTTTAGATATCTTTGTACATTGTCCCTGTAGTTTCTCAATATTGTATCTTGGTGTGAGATGTTTTTCACTTGTTTGTTGTGTATATTTAACTGATTCCTTTAACTCAGAATTCATACCCTTTGTCCTCTATTATTAACTGGATCCATTCTGACCCTGTTTTCTCTTTCTGGAACTTTCATTAGGCAATTCTTATGCTCCTAGATGGAATATCTCATAAAATATACCAATATCCATCTATCTGTTGCAGACTTTTCTCACTTCTTCAGGTTTTTAATTGCATTATTGTTGAAACCCATTATTTTATAAGAAGTATAACTGGTTTGTAAGTAACTATTTCTGTTTATACCCTCCTGGTTAAATTATATAGGTGCATATCTGTAGTATATTTATATATGGTGATACACATATAAAAATGTATCCATTGACTTAGTTTTTTCTTTGTGTGTGTGTGTGTGTGTGTGTGTGTGTGTGTGTGTGTGTGTGTGGTGTTGTCATGCCTGAGGTTTCCCTGAGAGACTAGAAGAAGGTATTGGATTCCCAGAGCTGGAATTACAGTTAGTTGACAACTTCCTTGTGTAAGTGTCAGGAACTGCATTCTGGTCCTTTGGTAGAGCACTGCGTACTCTTACCCACCATACCATCTCTCCAGACCCTATTTAATTTTATCCTCTTAAACCACAGGTTTTCCTTTAAGGATTTTGGGTGTTTATTTTTCTTACTGCTTACTTTAGTGTTTCTTTAATTTTAGGAATACCTTTTAATGCCATCCATAACTATTCATTTATAAGTTTGAGACAAAGCACAAAACAGCTAATTGGTGATGTGATGGTGTTTGTGTGTCAGGGTTGGTGTGGAGGGAGAGATACTCTACTGATAGAGAATAGAAATGGCTAGCATGTTTATTTATTTGGGGAGAAAATGTCCAAATATCAGTCCAAATCTGATAGTTTTTTTGAGCCATTTGTTTTCTTCCAAGGAAAAAAAATCCGTGCAATCTTTCACGTGGAGAATATACTTAACCTCTTTTTAGTGTACTTATTCACCCTTCTCCTCAGCTCATGCACCTGAATATTTCCAGAAAGTAAATTTCATGTGGGAAGTGAGTAATTATCTGTCTGAGTGGCCCTTGAGATCTGAAAGTGAATTCCCTTCTAGTGACTGGAAAGCAATCGTCCTGTTCTCCATTTCCCACTGCTCTCTGCATCTCAGAGTTCCTGTAACATAAATTTCTAAAGTCTGGCAAATACTGTGCTTAGGAACTTAGCTGTTTGCTCTAGGGAAAATCCACTGCCTCCACCCAAGAAATAGCTCCTTGGTTGTCTACCTCCATAGCCTCTTCTCCATGGCCTTCCTTATTGCAAAGTATGCTGCTTTGATGCCTCACAACAGTCTGTCTACTATTCTCTGGAAGCTAGTCTATACTTGAGCTTCTTGTTTTCATTTCAGTGAGATTTGAGGAATGAGAGGAACAAGGATTATGAAGGATTCTTTTTTTCAGTACTGAGAAGAATTGGTCAATGTAAGCTTTTAAAATGTAAAATGCATTATATAATAAGTAACTAGTGATTGATTTATTATCAGCTCTGACCTTTGGTTAGCAGTAATTTAGCTGTGTACATTATTTTCCTAAAAACCCAAGTCTCTAGAATCATTTTCCATTTATTCTTATAACCCAAGAAGTAAACAGCCTGAGCTGTGAGGAAATGACAAAAGTTAATGTGCACACTGTGGCTTTGGAATATTCTGGTTTAGATTGTGTTCTTAAGTTTGCCTTATCTGTTCCATAATAAGATGTTTTAATGCACATTTGATTCCCTATCATCCTCACAGGCATTTATGTCTAATGCTTTGTTTTCTTTATCTGATTTAGTTTGTGAAATATTCTCTTTACAAGAGATTAGAAATAGTGTATTACTTATTTTCTGAATCAATGAGATTTTATACATGCAAATATTATATTTCAGTTATATGCTCTGAATACTTTTGTCTACATGCTTGAATCATTCTCTCCAGTAATGTAATTGTCAGTTGAAATATATTACTTTCTTTTGCAGATAAAATGTATTAAGGGTCTCTTCCTTTTAAATAATGGATGAATTATAAATCTGTGCTTATAAGTTTATGATGCCTTCAAGTAGGCAACATTGTCAGCAGAAGAATTATGGAGCAAGTTTATTTTTATGCTGCTAATAAAATGAAACAGTGTTAGGTAAGAATACATTAAAATGATAGTTAAGCAGGAAGCCCTTCAATGCTATTTGTGTTCAAATTTAAACAAAAAGCTCCATTTACCCAGCACCCCAGAAGCAACTGTTCCAGATGAAATCTTTATTGAACTTGACTAATAAATGAGGATGTTCATATTCTTAAATAGAATAAACTAATGGGAATGAGGACCTACCTCAGCGACCACTTGGGCAATGCACTTTGGCTTTATCTAGATTTAATGGGTGATTTGATTATGGCTTGATTTAAGTAGAAGGTTTAACCTGGAGATGGATGATGGGTAAGCTGAGGTGTTTTATTATTTTCCTGATTTAAGCTTGCTCAATGCTGACATTACCGAGGCATCTTGACCTTAATAAACAACTGATGATAGTGTGGTGGACAAAACATTGTTTCTTTATCTCCACAATCTGATTCTCATATCCTGTGAATAGTGTCACCTGATGTGGCAAAAGGGACTCTACTGATACAATTAAATTAAGCACTGAAACATGAGAAAATTACCTAGGTACAACTAATGATATCCCACAGGTATCCCTAAAAGTGATTGATGATGAGATAGATGAAGTCAGCAGAAAACAACATAGTGGTAGAGATACAGATCTTGGAAGACAGGCCTTCTCCCTTAAAACATGCATAGAGGATCTCTCAGGCAAAGAATGAAGGAATACTTGCTACTGTAGAAGCCAAGGGCAAGGGGATGGGCTCCATAATAGCATCCCAGAGAGAATGTGGTTTTTCATGACCCTTGATGTTAGCTCATTGAAGCAGTTTACAGTTCTCTGGCTTCCAAAACTGTAGGATTTAAGTTTGTATTTAGTGTAGTTTGTTAAAACAGAAAAAGGAAACTAACAAACCCACCCACACCTAACCCACTGCAAATGATACAAAACTACAATTAGAAAATGGAAACCACTCCCCATGTATATCATTAGCCATAAATGAGATCCATGCTGAGGGAAGATTCTGATAGATTATTTTCAGTGTTCCTGCTGTCACTGTTTTCATAAAAAGGCATCTGAGGAGATTTAATTAAGTAGAATATTTAGTGAAATGATATGTAAAAGTTATGAAAGGTAGCCCAGCTTAGATATATCTGCAGTATCAGTAAGAGAACAATTTTGTGTTAATCCCTCCAAGCATTTTTCTTTTTTGGTTAAAGCTCTCAAGGGGGAAAATGAAATAGCCTAGGTGTCATAATAATTATAGAGAAAATCCAGGCTAATGCATGCACTGAGTTTTTTAGAGGTGGCTTTGACACTTTTCTTTATTCAAATCTTCATGGGAGGAAATGGCAAGTAAATGTATAGGCTTTATGAAAGTTAATGGGGTGGAGTTGAACTACAAACTCTATAGCTGAGCATTCAAAAATTTTGTTCTTATAAACTGATATAATAGAACAAGGCCAGCACAGTAATCATCTATTCTTTCGGATATGACACAAATATCTGTACAAGTTATCTATGGTATATGGTGAAGAACACCAAAATATGCTCACTTCATGCAGAAGCCATCCCTACTTACCACCATTCTACATGAGGGCCTCTCTTAGTTCCTGGGTTCTTTGCCTTATGATGCTGCCTGAACCCCAACTGGAGCTATGGACATGTGTCTGCTCAGATGGTTCTGGGTAGTCTAAAATGATGTCATTTAAATACCTGTCAGTTAAACCTGCTTGTTTGGGGGGTAGTGCTCTAAATCTTTTCTACCTAGTCTCTTCCTCCCTCCATCCTTCTCTCTCCCTCTCCCTCCCTGCCTCCCTCCCTCCTCCCTTCTCTCTCTGGGTTAGATTAGGTTTCTTCATATGATGGTGGAAGCATTCCGAGAAGAGGCTGCAGGTCTCAGGCTGATCCTCAGAAGAAATATCTAGCTGCTTCTGACACATTTTTTTCATGAAGTTGACAACAAGAGCAGCCCATTAAATGACTGGAGGAATAAGCTACAGTTCTCATTGATAGAGTGGCAAAGTGATAGTGTGAAGGCTGAGGCTGCAGGGTGGAGCTGCCATTAGGAATTACTGGTATGCCATGTGTCTGTAATGCACGAGAGCATCAGGATTTGATTTCAGCTCTGACAATAAAAGATGTGCCTCTCTGTCATTTTATTCATTTTTAAATCTTTACTAAAGGTAAAGAATATCAGGCATTGAAGGGAATGGAATATAGAAAACATTTGATTGGGAAAGGTAAGTAAGTATTTGAAGATATATATAGTGGACAATTGACTCTCTTGCTACTTCCCCCACTTTATTTCAAGTACATAACTTGAATATATAAGGTATAACATGCAATTCTTTTAGAATATAGGCAATACCAAGATATCATACAAATTATTTTGTAGGAAGATGTAGAAAGGCAGATTGATTTGATTTCTAGTTCTATGGGGTTGTTACAGAGAAGGATTAAATCTATGGTTTGGTAAAACAGGCCATGAAAATTAGATGCTAGAATAAAGAAGGGATGTACTATGGCTGTGGTCTGCAACCACTGTGTACTGTAGGTCACCATGATGCTGATTAAATCTTAATTCTCCACATCCAACTGGAGTTATATCATGTGTGGCTACACAAATTATGATACACGGGTTTGGGAGGCAGTAGGTTAATTTTATTGGGGAGAAATCACTTACATGAGAAACAGATAACTCAGGATCCACACTCCATGCATGGGAGCTCAGCTGCCCTCTGAGAGATGACTGGAACCTAGAGAGAGAGCCAGCCTGCCCCCCCGCCCCGCAGACCTAAATCCCACGGGCTCACATAGGCACCTGTGACCATGCCCAAATGTGGTCAGCACCACCAGTACCTAGTAAGATCTCTCACTACAATCATGGGTACCAGGTAGCTGGATTTTTTAAATATCTCAGGAAATTCTAATGTGTGGTCTGGATTTAAGACCACTTATAGCTTAAAGGGTTGGGTTTTGGAGGAATGGATTGACATAATATTTGGAGGAATGGAAAGTTGGAAATAGGCAAGGATCCCTACACATTGCTGGTAAGTTAGCTTTGCCAAAGGTGGAGAAACAATGTTAACTTTCCTATTTGATTTTGATAGGAGAAAAAGCTGCTGTAGTCTTTTTGACAGGGCTTTTAATTAAAAAAACTGTAGTGAACAAAACAGTGTTAGTGACATTACTTTTAGCTAATATATATTGTGATATCATTCTGATAGGGAAATGGCTACATATAAAATAATGCTAGAAGAATTTTCATATGACAAATGCATTTTATATTTCCAACATAAAAGAATAAGATCTATAATTAGATTTCTGCTTTGTATTATACTTCCCAATGATGTTATTAAGTCACAACTATAATTGAAAGTACATGCTTGAAAGTCAGTGAGGACTGTCGAGAGACTGAGAGGCGGTGACACCTTCATTCTTAAATGTAGTCTAACTCTACGAGTTGGAAAAACATATCTGATAACATGCAGAACTTTTTCTATTTATATGCTAGTTGGAATCCAAAGATTTAAGAAGATCGGAAATGTTTGCAGTTCATTATAAAAGTTGATTTATTTCAGGGGAGCCATCAGAAAGTTTCTATGACACCATCATTGCATGCTGAAATTCTCTCAATCCAAATCAATATTAAGATGAAAATTCTCAGCTCTGGAAAACATTCTATATGAAGATTTGGGATTAAAAAATAAATGCAATTATTCATTTAATGCAGAAACTAAATCTAAAGTAATCTGCCACAACAAACACATTTTTTGTTGTTGTTAAAGGATTCCCAGTCCTTTGAGGTACAGGGATTGCTGTGTTTAATTATGTGGTTGGTTACTTTTGACATGCTTACAGCAACTTGACCTGACCCTTATAGGGATGGAGGGGAGTGTATGAAAGCTCTGTCTGTATGCATGGTGGCCACCTGCTCTACAGAAGGGCTCTATGAAACATTTAAGTGTCTAAAGCAAAGTTCATGGACTGATGGGGATTATCTGCATCTAAGCTGAGCAGAAAGACAAACAGCAAGGAGGACTAGAGCTGGAGGCCCAAGCAAGTGATCATATCCTCTTAGTTCTTTATCAAGAGTTAAGCTGAAGTCTGGATATAGAGAGAGATCAGTGGGGAGAGGTGCTTCCTGCTGACCTTGATGACCCGAGCTCTATCCCCCAGGACTTGCATGGTGAAAAGAGGACTCCTGAAAGATGTCCTCTGACCCTCTCACGTACATGCACACACACACACACACACACACACACACACACACACACACACACACACACACAGAGAGAGAGAAGAGAGAGAGAGAGAGAGAGAGAGAGAGAGAGAGAGAGAGAGAGTTTGTTTTTTAAAAGTGTGATGCTGAAGTCTTTCTCTGGTCCTGAACAAAATGCTATTGCTTACTAGAGTAGTGAGAACAAGTGAGGCTCCTCTTTCTATAATGTGTATAAATGAGTGCACTTGGTAAATTTATTTTCCTACTTAGTTTCAAGAAGACATTCCCCTGGGTACATGTGGGGAAGATGGTTTATACATGGAACTTTGATATAAAGAAAAGCAGGTGATGAGCACAGGTCCTCGGGTAACTATCCTGACTGGAAGCTGCCTGGCCACTCTGGACCCACTCAAACTGGCATGTGTCTTCTGGGAAATAATTGCAGTCATGCTGAACAATTACAGTCTTACATTCAAGACAACAAAAATATGAACTGTCTTCTGTTTTCATGCCAACCTGAGCTAAAATCTGAGGTTTAGTGGAACAATAAAAATATTTAAACTATCAAATAATCCTGTTATGAACATATGACTCTGGACAGCCTATGTGAAACCTGATGGAGTCCTTTATAAAATAATTTTTCTTTTACATTTCTACTCTCCTTTGATGGGGGTGGCTGGCTTTTAAAATTTATTTTCTGTGTTTGTGTGTGTGTGTTCATATGGGTGCAGGTGCATGTTTGTGTGTGTTTTAGATGCCTACATCCTATCCATGGTCTGTCTTAACTATTTTTTTTATTACTAATAGTTAGGATACCCAATTCTACTATTTAATATTAACCTGATTTAAAATTTCTACTTTCTTTAAATCTCTTTGTTTTCTGTTTTCTTCTGTAAATTCATGGCTGTAGGGAGACACCATAACCTCGTCTCCTAAGGGCTGGCTACAGGTATGCCTGACCATGCCTGTCAGGGAGTGGTCAAGATAAAGTCAGGATGATGTGTAATAGGTTTTAAAGGGGCTGCAAGGCACATGGAGGCCCCTTCTCTCTGGCCTACCTACCTTGCTGTCCCTGGCACACTCTGTCTTGTGTTTGGCTGGTGTTTATCTGAATAAAGATATCTTAACCTTACGGACTACAGATCGTCACTTGTTATACATAGCAGTTGACATCCTTGATCCAACAAGCTGGGAATCGTACATACATCCTCCTCCTTCACCAGCTTACGCTCATGTAGCATGACACAGGGCACTTTGGTCTCTTCACTAATACAGTCTGATTGCATACACTTGATTCTGCTTCATCTTAGAATTGCCACAGCTTTCCAGTGGGCCACCATATCTGTACTGTCTGGGTAAACATTCAAAATTCCTGTCACTGTATCTATGGTGTTGTTAGTGAGCCCAGAAACCATAAAAAAAAAAAAAACTTCAGTTTTATGTCTGTGCCACCGATTTTCTGCCTGTATGCTGGTGATTCTGAACACTTTCCCTTTTGATGGCCTTTGTACAACCCTCAACATCTTCCTGGAATAGACTTATTACTGTTCTGCATGGAAAACTCTTTCCCATCCTTTGTATCTCCTCCAGCTCTCTTCTCTATACAGAGGCTCAGTGTTGTTCCCTTAGAAGAGCCCTACTTGTGGTCCTTGCCCTTGCAGAAAATGCCACACTGACACAACGTTCTCTACAGAGGAATTAATGTTGGTACGCAGCTACTTGGGGATTAAAACACAGAGCTTTGCGAAGTTTGGTTCATAGATCTTGGAAAACTACAAGTTGTTATCTATGGTGCTCTTTCTAGCACCAGAGTGTGAACTTCGGAGAGAGGGAAGAAGAATTGGCAATAGAGAAATTGTAGGGAGGAATCAAGAAGGATGAATTTTTTTCTACTTCAGGAAGTCACAAAGGTAAAATGAGGGAAGGCTAACAGAACTTAGAGAGCACCAAAGTTCACAACAAAATGCAAAGAAATGGCATGTATAAACATGGGTGAAAGAGTAACAATGAACATGGGAACAGTAAAATAGCATGCATGATTGTGTATGTATATAGTCCCAGTACTCAGGAGGGCCATCAGTTCAAGACTAGCCTGAGGTGTGTAGTGAAATATAGTGGCCAAGCAGAGTCAGATAAAAATATAATCAAATAGGATCAGGAAGGCAATGGAGCAGGGAGGTTAGTTTAATACTAATTGTCCTCAGCTTTCAATTCCTCTTGTGCAATACACAGAAGTCCTAACCTTGTGTATTTTAGACATGCTAAAGTCACTGGTTTTCCTAAATCCTCATATCATATTTCAAATGCAGATTGAAAGGATAGCCAACTAATTCTGTTTTCCCATCTCAAAATCATCAGGATTGGAGTAGGACCCATTACTGCTATCTGTTGGTTCTGTTGTGTTATGGTTTTATGATTTATTCTTATTTAGAGTTTTGACATTAGATAAAATTGTGTGTTGCACATTTAGATGTTTTATGTCATTGCGCTCATTGTCATTTGCTTAGTTTCTGTATCTTGATACACATTTCTAATATTCCAAATTGAGTCATCACAAAGCATACAAATTTCTACTTTTTCAAAAGCTCTGCATTTTCAAATATGAAATTTTAGGTGCCATGAGAGTTCAATAGACTTACATATTAATAATTTATCTTGGATTGTATTTTTATTTCTTTTCCCTTTGTTAGTTTTTTTAGGACTTATGCAAGTTCAAACTTTGTAAGTAAGATTTGATGTTGGAGAAATTTAAACATTTAAATCCAGGATGATTGGATGAGACCATGTAGTTGAATTTTCCAGAGGATAGAAACAGGCAGTGGAGAATACATAGTAAATGAATTTAGAAAGAGTTATTAAATGTTTACCCATCAATACAAATTATGCTGGAGACAGTACGGATAATCTGAATTGTACTGAAAGTCTCTTCCTCTGAACCACTTTTACCAGCTTGCATCTGAAATGTTATGGATTGGTTGATTTTCCTGGGTCTTTCTTGGTTTAAGTGCTTCAGTCTTCTCCCTTCTTCTGATTCTCCTGATCCAGGCTTCTGTTTGACCTGCCAGATGTGCTCTTGTGGCCCATGAAATCAAGCTTGGGTGAGACCTGGTGCAGAACAGGAAGGCGACCCATACTTGGTTTCAGTGGCTGCAAGAATGACGTCATTGTTGACTGGATGCCTTTGATGTGTGTTTGGAAACAAGCCTGCCAAAACCTTCAACCCAGTGTTACCACACACAGATACATGTGAGACCCTAACACAATCTATGATCCAACAATATTTCTCCAACTAGATTAGAACCAGTATTACCTGGATGACACTCTTAATGACTTTGAAAGGCCTGTCATAGGACCTGGAACTATGACTTACTGGTTAAAGTTCTTACCATGAAAGCGTGAGGTTCCGAGTTTGAATGCCCAGCCCATGTATGAGCTAAGTGCTTCAGTGCACCTGTAATCCCACAGCTCAGGTAGAGGAGACTAGTACAGAGCTAGGGCTCACTGGTGGGCCAGCCTAGCCTTATTGGTGAACCCAAGGCCAGAGAGAGATTTGTCTCAAGAAACACAGTGGACAGCTCCTTAGACAGGATAATGAATGTTGAATCCACACCTCCACATATGCTCTTCACACACCCAGTCATTTAGAAAACAGAAGCTTCTTTAACTTAGATTTGTGTCCTGCCTTGACTTTGACCCTACTCCTTCTCCTCCACCTTTACACTGACCTTCACTTTGACTCTGCTCCTCCTCCACTCCTTCTGCTGTGGTTATCACTTTGTCAATTGTCCTCCTGCAGTTCTATTTCAGTGGAGACTTTGAACATACTTCTCTTCCTCCATATCTACTGGGATGGTCAGTTTGTCCATGGTCCTGTGGTGATCCTTGGTGAATTACAGATGAACATACAGATATGGGAAGTGCCCTGGGACTTTATGTTATACCTTTGCACCAGCCAATTCTGTTTTGTATTCAGCCTTTTCCCAAAATCGCCTCCAGTCACATGATTGCCTATAAGGCCACACGCTTATTTGTTTGCTTTCTTTTAAAGAAAAGCCTACTAAAGATATGATCGCCGGGCGGTGGTGGTGCACGCCTTTAATCCCAGCACTCAGGAGGCAGAGGCAGGCGGATCTCTGTGAGTTCGAGACCAGCTTGATCTACAAGAGCTAGTTCCAGGACAGCCTCCAAAGCCACAAAGAAACCCTGTCTGGAAAAACCATCATCTTACTTTTCTGGTTGGAAATTTTTCAGATTACCATTTGAGAGATCAAGAGAGCAAAGACATTTAGGTCAACAAAGCATATATCATTACTTATTCATGTATGTATTCTTACTGATGAGTCATTTATTGACTCTACTTATTGAACTGTTACTACCTAATTTCTGTTTGTGTGTCCTATATGCTGTGATTTCATTTTGCTGTGGTACTGTTTCTACTCCTTGGGACAGAAGAATCATTTTACAATTGTTTTTAATGTTCTCATCCAGAATTCTGAAGGCCTGGATCCTTGGCATGGAAAATGAAGCTGGCAAGGCAAGCTATTCCAAGCTTATATTAAATAGTTCCTGGCCATGGGTTTTTGATAGACTTTACTTAGAGAAATATGAAATACATTTTCAATGAAGATATAGTCTATATTTCCTTAATTGACTTTCATATATGCTATATCCTTTGAATTTATAAGTGGCAATTCTTTGTTCCACTTAGGTAGGTTAATTTTAAAGATCTATAAAATTAATAAAGTATGTAGCCCATTTTTCTTGGGTTCTGATACTTAAGGCAATTCTTTCTAGAATTTTCCTCTACTATATGGAGTTGGCCTTTGCATTGTTATCTCCATTGAGGAACTCAGATGGACTTTCTAGGAAGTTTAGTGTGGTAGATTTTTCTCCGGTGGTAGAAAGGACCTATAATCTCTGCTAATTTGTTAGTCATTGTCAGGTATTTAAAGTATAGGTAAATTAAGAATAAATTTTAAATTTTATGTAGTTCTCAGTATTCAGTTGCTACTGTATTAGTCTTCACAATTTTGGGGTATTTTAGTTGTTTTGATGATTTTTCTAGGTTAAGAATCTCACAAAATTCAACATCATTAATTCCTTTGTGAATTTGGTAGATAGGGGTAATAGCTTAAGTACATCTATCCTAGGGCATTTTCAATCCACCACGTTTCTTAGCTTAGTTCATTGCAGCTATAACAAAATTCCATAAACTGAGTAGCTTATAAATGCCAGCAGTTCATTTCTCAGAAGCCTGGAAGCTGAATAAGTATAAGTCCAAGGCACAAGCATATTCAGGTCAGACTGGCCTCATCATTCACAGATACCCACTCCGCTGTGACCCCCTTGGGGCATTTCTGAAAGATACTAAATTCATTCATGAAATCTCCTCTTACAACTGAACAACCTTCCAAAAGGCCTCTGTACAAAGGAGCCAACTCTTCATGCCTCGAGGGGAAAGATTTTTAACACATGAATTGGGGAAATGGACCAAACATTCAAATATCACTTTTATATTAAACAAACTTCTATAAAATAAAATGAATTAAAACATTCCATGTTTTAAAAAATATTTTGTACATGCTTCTTAATTTGTAATGAAGCCCTAGATTTCTACTAGATGCTAAAAGCAAACCAATTATCGATCTATGTCCCTAGTTATTTAGTGTTACTATTTGGCCATCATTGAGTAAACTTCTCTTTAAATTACCAAGCAAGAGTTGAAGTGATGCTCAATAATCTTTTAGTTTTGCTAAAATGGCAAAACCAGCAGACATGAAATCATTGAAAATAAATTAGTGTTGCACTGCATTATGGGAGCTGGGCATGTAGGAAAGGAGGCCAGTGTATGTGAGAGGAGGCAATCTCCACACACGGAAGAGAGAAACCTCTAAGGATATCACTTAGTGGAGTTTGGAATGATGAAATTGTATTTTAGCAAGCTTGCTCATTCAAAATGTCACATCCAGTTAATGAGAGGACCAGTGTTTGAATGACAGTCTCCTGCCCCTCAGTCTCAACTCCCCTTTCTAGCTTACCTTTGAGACACCTCCTGGGGAGGGGAGGACTTTGCTGTTAGTAGTTCTTTGAAAAGACACCTCAGTGTCAAGCAATTTTAAGTAGCATTCTACTTTAAATATTGTGTCTGGCACCGTATCCCAAAGCTCCGCTTTCTCATTCTGTGCAGTCTTTGCTCTAACCATCTACTTTTTTTCTTTTTTAGATATTTTAAGTTTTTGTTTCAAATTTAAACTTCTAACAATGTAAATGAAAAAACCAAACTCATTAATTATAAGTAAAGTAGGAAATAAAAGCAATAAATTAAAAATAAACTTTACTGTAGATTCTCAGCCAGATAATTTGACTAATCCAGGTCTCTGTCTCTTTCTTTTAAAGAGGATTCATAGGAGTAGAAAGCCCTTTGATAGAAATCCTGGAATTACTGGAAAGAATTTTCTCTTCTTTTCCAGTTTTTGGAGTATAGGATTTCCAAAATATAATTCTGAGCCTGTTAGCCCTCAGGGATAAGCCTCTGTCCTTGCTGTAACCATCAAGGAAGAAATCAGGGTATGGGCATGGTCATTTGTCCTTGTTTGCCTGGGTGGGGATTATCCCATGGTGACTGTTTTTTCATATGTTAAGTTTATATACACTTCCTAATTTGTTTTCTTAACTGAGACAACATTCATCTAAACTATTACTACACAAGTACACATGCGTGCGCGCGCACACACACACACACACACACACACACACACACACACGTATCAAGGGAACTACATATGAAGAAAAGTATATGTTTTAGATCTTCATTAAAAGACATTTAGACATATTATCTCTCTTTTCACAACATAAAGGTCTTATCACTCATGCCCTGAAAATGCATTGATGCTGGAGCAGTTATCCATGCAGTGTGGAAGCAGTTTATCAGAGGAAAGAAACAGTATATGGTTTTCTTTTAGATGAAAAAATGCTGTCAAAAATAGGTTTTAAACAGGTCTTCAATATATGACTGCCAATAAAATAAAAAATAAAAGTCTCAAATTATTTACCTTGCTGATGAAAACCCTCAAGATGGTGAAGAACTTTGAAAACAGTGATTAGAGCAGGATTTATGTAGTTAGTTGGCAATGATGTAATACAATGTTTGCTATGTGAAAGAAATTCCCAACTCATGACCAAGAGGGTAATAAGATCACAGGCTTTGAGCATGTCTTGCCCATCAGTCAGAAATCATTTGTATCTCTACCAGACAAATCCTACACATTAAAAAGATTTGGATTGAACCTGAGCACTCATGAACTGTTAATAACAAAGTAAACTCTGGGTCTTTGGACAAGAATCAGATTCTTGAGAATGCCCACGTGGGGTATTGGGTGTGGGAACATTCTCATTCATAGTCACCTAGAAGAGCTACTAACAACCATTACTTCGGAGTGCTACCTATCATCCTAACATGCTTGCATCTTTCCTCCCTGCCTCTCTTCTTATCCCCAAACCTCAGCAGTGCTTAAGTTGAAAAATTCCACTCTAGAGAACTGAATAAACTTTGTACTAAACTGCTAGTCCACCACTATGAGAGACTTCAATGTCACGCTTTATTTCCAAGCTTTGGATGAATTTTCTCAGCAAGCCAAAATGACTTAGCAAGATAATGTAATTACATATTCTGAATACACCTAGTGGAAACAGGCACATGGAGGTAGCCAGACTCTGTTTTGTGTGCATGTTTCTTATCCAACTCTCTCCTCCTGTCATTGGTTTTTTACATTTGACTTTTTAAGCAAATGTCTGAAAATAAATGGTAAAGAAATGTTAAAACATGCATTATCTGTCACTGTGACCATTTTAATGAAGGCTTCATCTTGTTTTCCACAGACAACCTTTTCTTCAACTGACTGCACCCCTGTATGATTGACACTTATGGTTCCTGACAAAGAAATAGAGGTTGATGCCCAGTAACTCAAGATACAATGGAGCCTCTCAGCACAGCCACACACCCCTCACCACCCCACCACACACACTTCTTCCTCTATAGCTAGGGAAGTTAGAGGGCACCAACATAGCCTCTGAAGTGAGATGCAGAGATGGTAACAAAGTCCACCCTTAGTCTTTCAACCCTTTAAGGTCATGAACTGATGGCACCAAACAATGAAAGGTCATTGTCTCTTCCTTTTCCCATTGGGAGAAAACTGGAAGTGAGAATGTATTGCTGCTGTTAGCTATATGATAACCCAGCCTGGACCACTGTCAGCTAGCTGTGTTCTTTTGCTCTTCTCACAACTACATTCTCTTTAGTTTGGCAGAACTTAATTCAGTACAGGCTTCCTGGACTAGATGCTGACACACAGACGTTTGAAGAATCGTTGTTAACACTCAAGAAACTCATAGTCCTTTACCCAAAATTATAATTATGGAGCGTACACATTTGTATGCCACATTTTACTCTCAGCATTTTCTGTTTTACCACGTAGTCCTTTGGATTATCCTCCAAATGGCATGTTTAGATGGCTTTAAAAACAGCCTAAGTCTACTGTAGGGAACATGCATTGTTACATGTGTCCAGGAATCCTGCTTCAGCAACAGAGCCCCAACACTGGTGTACAGGAGCCTATTTGTCTTTAGGGTCATCTGATTCAATACCTGGTACATCTTAGGTGATTGGAAGACACCCTTTTCTTCTGCCCAAGTTCTGTTTAAATTTTAATATAAGCACTTCCTTTTCTCTCTCTCTTATTCTTTCTTTCCAATGACAAAGAATGTCAGATCTAGTGAATATAACTGGGGCAGTGCAGATCTCTTACCAGAAATTTTGTAGGTATCTCCGTGTGAGAGTGTGTGAAGATGCATACATGTACTTGGGATGTGCTCATGAATGTGTGCAGGTTCATATGGAGACTGGATGACAACAGATATTATAGCCAGGCGTGCTATCTACTTGTTCTTTGAGATAGGAACTCTCATTGCCTGGTAGTTCCAAGTAGGCTAGGCTGGGTGGTCAGAAAGCCTTAGGGATCTTTCTGTCTCCCCTTACCCAGTGAGGTAGAATTTCTGACCACATTCCACCATGCCTAACATTTTATGTGGAAATTGGGGATTGAACTCAGGCTCCATGTTTGGAAGACAAACATTTTTCTCACTGATTTATTTATCTGTCCCTTCTTTATGAAGATTTTGAAGAGCAGGTTCAAGGTTTGATTCTAACTGCTAAACCATTGGTTAGGTAAGTCATTTTTCTATAAATTGCAGGGTCAAGTTGCAGATTTTAAAAAATGGGATATTTAAGAGTTAACCTTTGTGTTTGTTTCTCTCTATGATCACATCCTAATAAAATTGAGATAAATATGTATGGCCTCCAGCATAGTAAGATGTGTCCCCAGGTACATTAGTAGTGCCAGAGTATAGAACAGGAATGCAGCACACATTCATTTATAAATGGAAACTGATGCCGGCAGCATGCTCTTTGAGGACAGCCTTAATGTTTTGTGTGTATTTTTACTGTTTAACCTCAAAAAGACTTTCAGCCGTGTGTTTCTCAGCTTATTTAAGGAAGTACTAATGCAGAGTAGCTACCACACTGTCCTAAATAGACCATCTAGTACACGTCCCAATATGCCATACCAGTGTTTAGAAAACAGATATGTTTGTTTAAGAGCATCACCAGAAACCATAAGTAGCATCATTTCCCTCCTTTTAAGGTGTAGAAGCACCTTTTGGAGAATAGTTTTGTGAAACACTTAATCTTAAAATATCTGTAAATGTTCTTCAGGGAAGTAGGAGCATGTCTTTCTTATCTGGCATGAACCAAGGGGATGATGAAATCACCCTTTGTTCTTTCTCAGGAAAACAGATGTGGAGCACAATGAAGCCCTTTAAAATCCAGGGCAGATCACAAAACAAACAAAAAAACAAAAAAAACAAAAAAACATGAGCAGGACAGTGGAGAGATGGCACAATGGTTAAGAGCATATACTGTTCTTGGAGAGGACCCAAGTTTGAGTCTTAGCATGCTCATCAGGCAGCCCACAACCTCCTGTAACTCCAGCTCTTGAGGCAAATGTCACCTGTGGCTTCTACAGGCATAAGCCTTCATGTTTAAGAAAGTGGTGTGTGTGTGTGTGTGTGTGTGTGTGTGTGTGTGTGTGTGTGTGTGTGTGTGTGTGTGTGTGTGTTTCACTAACTTTTCCTGAGGAACAGATAAAGAGAAGATGATATGAATGTATATATTTTTATACTCCTACATACATATGTAACAAAATCAAATTACTCCGCTGTGTTGTGATAGCTTAATATAATTAATTGCCTAAAAATTGTCGGGTTAGCAGAAGTAAAATGAGTTAAAGTCTTACTTAGGTGTGTTAATTCTTGATCCAGGTTCCCCTATCAAAGTCCTTACCCCTTATATTGAGGGTATTGAAATCAAACACTTGCTAAAAACTTCCTTAAGGAGTGATTACCACAGAAATGGGTGCAAAGGCCATTCTGTAAATCTTGTGCACTAAGAGAGGCATCTTTTTACTGCTCCCTGATGTTCTGTATGCCTTTATTGCTACTTTTTAATGTTTCTGTATTTTATTCCTACCTGCAGAACATCTATTGTAAAATGTTTGTTCCTACAATTTCTGTTCCTGTAAACATACCTAACTACCTAACTGAGATGTAAATTCCTTCTGGTGTACTTGGAACTGAATGACCAACCACCATTTAGTGACGACATTGTTATCTATAAAAACTATAAGACATTGTATGTATGCATGTATAAGTGGTGTGGGGTGTGGATCTTTCCAAAGCACTAGCTGTGGTTTTAGCCTGTGCCTAAGTAAAATGGAGTTTTCTCATCTCTCTAAATGCATGTTTGGTTATTTGCTGGCTGGAATTTCCATAAAAGGATCACCCCAAATGAACACCAATAACAGACCAAGGTACAATATCATCAAAGTCCAAGTTGGTGAGAACAGTGAGTTTATGGCTTTCTCAAAGAGCAAGGAGAGGGGTTACTTAGAGGAGTGTGGGTGACACCACACATCTGTGTCACTCAGTGTCCCACACTATTTTGGATGGTGGGCAAACTCATGGAAGCTTCATCATAAAGGGCCATTTTTAACCAGCCTTTCATGTATGCATACAATCCAGCAGTTCCCAAGGCAATTTCAGCTCTGGGAAGGCAGTATGAGGTAAAATCTCAAGGAAGAGTCTCTTGCCCCTTGCTATGGATTGTCAGTAGCCCCATTACCATTACCAATGTTCAAAGTCTCCCATAGTTGTAGCCTCATATCTCACCCCAGTCATCTATTCTTCTGATTGCATGGAAGGATGAAATCATTTTAGGTGTGGCCAGGCAACTTATCTTCTTTCTGTCCATTTTCTCTTCCTGTGTTTCAATGTTAATTTCTTTTTATCTATCTGTTCTAAAGAAATATAAGGTTTGTAATGAGGTCATCCATTCATACATGGTTTCCCCAACCCTTCTCTGTGTGCATGCATGCATGCATGCCTCTGTGTGTGTGTGTGTGTGTGTGTGTGTGTGTGTGTGTGTGTGTGTGTGTGTTTATTATGAGCATTATACTTTTCAATGATTCTCATCTGATTCTCGGACAGAATTGAGGCAAACACATATAAGCATATACACCATGTGGTACTCCTGGGAAAGTTTTTTGATATATTCGAATGAAAACTACATTAAGTAACATCTTAGTTACTTTTCTACTGCTGCAATAAAACAGCATGCCCAAATCAACTCATAGAAGGACAAGTTTGTTTGATTCTTATGGTTCCAGAGGGATGATAGTTCATCAGAATCATCCAAGGGAGTATGACAGCAGGTAGAACATAGCATCTGGAACAGAAGGCTGAAGGTTCACAATCTTAAAACAAAGAGAGATTTTGATTCTTTTGAAATCCCAAACCCTACCTGCGGTAATACACCCTCTCCAGCAAGGCCACACCTTGAGACTACACAAACAGGGCTACCTACTGGGGACCAAGTGCTGAAATGTTCAACAATATGAGAGGACATCTCATTAAAACTACCACAAAATATAAATGCTCCATAGGAAGTGCCAGTCAAGAGAGAACCATAGACAGTTGGCATAGCATCAAGTGAATGGAGAGTTAGGCTATATGGCTCAGTTGCTAAAACATTTGCCTGCAGATACAATGCCCTGAGTTTAAATCCTCACACTCACGCAAAATCTAAGTGAACTAGGGTATACCTATAAACCCAGTGTCGAAGAGGCAAAGACCAGTGTATCCCTGATGCTTTCTGGCCAACTAACACAGTCACATCAGTGAGCTGCAAGTGCAAGAGACCCTTTCTCAAAGCATAAGGTGAAGATGATGACCAACAGCTGGCTTCCACAAGCACACACACACACACACACACACACACACACACACCACGAGAATAATAATTGTGATATTAATGAAAGGAGAAGGTAGACCACCGGAGTGGATGTGTGGTGTTCTGTTCTGTGGCTACAGTTGAGAAGGTTACTCTAAGTCAGTAATTCATCAGACATTTCCTAACTGCCTACTGACCTGAAGTTCTGTCCTAGAAGCTCCTATGGAGACTAGTCATACAGCATTGTCTTTCATTCTCTCACAGTGTTGAGCTTACATCAGGAGCTTTGGAAAGCAAGCAGAGCAAAAATACAATAGAGGATATGCTCAAGAAAAGGTGTTAAATATGGAAATAAAAAATTCTCCAAACTCTAAGAGAGAAATCACACAACACATGCTTGTTAATATTGAATATGTTGCATACCAATTAATTTCCAACTAATCATGGTTTTGAAAATAATTATTAAAGTGTGAGTTTTTTTTTAATAATCACATCTAAGCATAACATGTGGCATAAAATTCCCAGAATTGTTTTTTAGTTTTATAATAATAAGGGGTATGAGCTGAAGAGCTCAGGAAAAGAGAATTAATTATGCCTAGGATTTATCCTTACTTGAGGAAATAATGATTGAAAAAGTAACTAAACAGGATTCTTTAACACAGGAATCACTGGCTGCCATGACATGCCCTGCTTCACTCATTCAATGATATTACTAGGCACAGTCCATGCTGCTATTAACTTCAAATTAAATTCTGACTGTATATGTCCTCTTCCAATATCTACTTTTGAATGTATTTATTGCATCTATAATTATGACATATTTTTATAAATTTTATTTAAACTAGAAACATATCAATCAATTTTACATATCAATCCCAGTTCCTTTTCTCTCCCATACTCCCTACCACCGCCCCATCCCATCCCCAATCCACTCCCTAGGGAGGATGAGGCCTTCCATGAGGGATCATAAAATCTGTCATATCATTTGGGGAAGGGCCTAGGCCCTCCCCTGTGTATCTAGGCTAAGAGAGTATTCCTCCATGGGAAATGGGCTCCCAAAGTCCATTTATGCACTAGGGATACATCCTTGTTCCACTGGCAGAGGCCCCATGGACTGCCCAGTGCTCCTAGCTGACACCCACATTAAGGGGGACTGGTTTGATCCTATGTTGGTTTCCCAGCTGTCAGACTGGGTTTCATGTTTCTTTTTTAAATAGCTGTGTGTTATAAACTAGATGTATGTGTCCATGCTCCAAGTGTGTGTGTGTGTGTTGGGGGCGTACATACACACACACACACACACACACACACACACACACACACACACACAGACATGGGTGTTTTTGTGAAGACCATAGGTCAATACCACGTGTCTTCCTTGGTTGATTGATGTCCACATTGTTTTTTGAGGCAGGGTCTCTGGTGATACCTGGAATGCACCACTTTTGCTGGAACAGGTGTCCAAGAAGCCTCAGAGATACTTGTTTATCCACATCAACAGAACTGACATTACAATAGAGTACCTTCATGCCTTGATCTTTACGTGGGTACTGGAGATCTGAACTCAAGTCTTCCTGCTCACACACCAAGCATCTTGCCCACTGGAACATAACACTAGCCCTGGAAATGTCTACACTAATGTTTGGGTAACTGTTCCACATGGGTGTGTGTAGTGCTTACTTTTACCTTTTGCAGTTGAAATATCAGACCTGAACTTCTGATCTAGTTCTCCTTCCTATATTGTAGAAAATTGTTTATTCTGTGACTGTATTGAAGCAGCTCCCACCAAATGAACTTTGTTCCTTTTGGATAGATGTGTCAGCTATAAAATAGTTAATGTCATGATATTACATATGAGTTTTGTACATCCCTACATATTCCTACCCAGTTGCATGTGTAAACCTGCTCAGTGATCAGAAGGTAAGAGTCCCTTGATCAGACTTTCAACAAGGAAGCTTTACCTAGGTCTGTGTCACACACTCCTCATTTCTGGAATGCTTCTGTTTCTTTTTTGCATATTAAAACTTTAAATAGAGGCTTCCTTGATTGTTTTTATTCGTTAAGAGGCCTAACCTTTCAGCTTGATACAGTGTTCTCCTCAAACCCCTTCTTTATCATTGACAGAAATCCATTTTAAATACTGTTTTGGAAGCCAGATTTCTGATGCTCTTGATTGCTGCCAGGCCTTATTTTTTGTGTGTGATGTACGGCACAAAATTGTCTATTGATATGAAGCTGGCTGCAGAACGATTCTTCAGCTTTGATCAGCAGAATGAATCGATCTGTAACAAGCCCTTGCTCCATGGTGGCTGCTGATGTTGTGTCTAACAGCTTCATTGAAGGGCTGCTTTTGATTTGCTCTCTCTAACTGCTCTCTTCCCGAGAGCTTGTCTGTGAAGACTTCCGCACCAACTGTAGATCTCTCACCGGGTTGGAAAATGCTGTTAAATGTTTTTTACTGATTAAAATACAATCATAGGCAATCTCCATTACACAGAATCATCAATTTTGCTGTTAGTGCTACTGGGTTACACTTTGGAAACGCTAATGACACTCCAAACTGGCCTTCCCACCAAACACACTGAATAAAATAAAGTGTTAGAGCACTTTTAACTGTGTAAGGTTAGTAACTTACACTCTAGAGTGGTGTTGCTTTATCATATATATAGGCTCTGTTGTCAAGCTGTGTGGGAAGGTTATGACTTTAGGGCAGAGCTATGTACACCAAGCTCCCCCAAACTCTAAGTCTCCTAACATGACTGCAAATAGGAAATTGTGCTACCCTTGACTAGTTAGGGCATCACTGTGGGCTGCACTTTGGACCTGTGTGCTATACTGCAGGCTGCTCTCATCAGCTTCCTGAAGGCCCCATGTGATTCCTCATGTCATGCATAGCTTCATCTCCTGCTCTTTGATCCTTGATTCCTGATACTCAGTTAGCCCACCACTCTGAATAAAATTTTACTAACAGTAAGCTAGTTTTAGAAGTATGTTTCATTACTGTTTTATTTACTATAGTATTCTATGTTTAATTTTTCTTTGTACTTCAGTTTTGAAGCTAATGCATTGGGAGATAGACGTTTATAAATTAGAGTATGCAGTATTCACTTGTTGGATCATGGAAAGCTTTTAATTTAGTTGATTAATTATTTGGGGGCAAGTTTGACTCTGGTTGTCAGGCTTTTGGCATGGTCTCTTTCTTGTTAGACTCCATCAAGAATATAATGTCCTTTAAAAATATTGGTGTCCTGACCCCAGGCTATTCCTAGTTTCATCTTTCCATTTACAAGTGTGATTTAACTTTTTTTTCACTAATCTTGATATTTTCATCTTGTCCCAAGATTGACAATTTTAAGAGTATTTCTGACAGCTGTGCCTGTCAAGAATAGAACAGAATCGATGATTAAATTAGGAAAATCCAGGAAAACCAACCTGCCACAGCAAAGAAAAAAAAAAATACCAAGTTTTAGAAATAAACATGTCAAACAAAAATAATCACATTTGTCCTCAGCCCACTTTTCAGAGAGGTTTGGATTTGGCGACCTATCAGCTGCTTGCTGCCATAAAGGACATTGGTAAGAGGAGAAGAGCCATTGTGCCTCTGTACCAGGGTAGTCACATGTCACTCAGTCGTCTGTAAATGGGGGTGAGGTCACAGAAGAGCTGAGAGAACCCAAGACTGTGATAAATGCTGAGTTCTGTTTGGCAGCAAACACAGCACAGACAGGATGCAGGCTATGATAATCTGCCTATAATGTGACATTAATACTTTTTGTCTTCCTGTTTTGTGTTTGTTTCTTGTTTTATATGCTGCTAGAATGGACATTTTTCCTGTTTTGTTTGTTTGTTTTGGGCATGGTTGAGGGGTCCCTTTAAATGTTTGGTGAAGCATTTAATGTGGAAAATACTCAAAAAGCCACTTGTTAACAATATTTTTCTTGTCTGCTCTCATTTTCCTTTTTGTTAAGGACTGACCAAAGTGGGCTTTTGCATTCTTTCTGTTTTGATGGGTGGTCTTTGTGTCAGTATTCTTTTAGAAACACATTTTAATTTCATTATTGTTACTAACTGTCAAATTACGGAGCACTCAGTAGACAATGTTTGTCTGTCTGTGTATTCTTCCCATTAATGAGGCATGACAGGGCAACAGGTGCTGGGGCTCAGGTTTCAGCCTGACTTTGGAGAAGTCACTTCACTGGGACTCCTAGTTTGGGCCTTTATCTAGGCAGTTGTAAGCTGAGTTGTAGCCTTTACTAAGGACCTTTCCATTCTCATTTGTTCATTTCCCAGATCATAGAGTCTTGCATAGGAAAAGTACTCGTCCCAACAGCCACATGTTTGAAAACGATCTCTAATACTTTTATACTTCTTTTGTTTTTTAGAAAACACTCAGAGTTTCTATCATTTTTGGAAAATGGCAATCCTCTCTTCCTCTGTTAGGATAAAAGGTGCCTGACAGCTGATTAAGAATGTGACACATATTTTACTTCCTTTCAGATGAAACCTTCCAAAAACTGTATTTACTTACCCCAGGCAGTGACAGCCTGTCTGGCAAAAATAATTGATACCCTTTCTGGCTATTGTAGAAGGGAACAATGAAATGAAAAAGACCCCTCTCTTACCTTTTGAAATGAATAATGTGGTAGAAATTAAATGCAGGTTTCCTTTTGGGAACATCTGGCCATGGACATATTTTTGCATGTTGTGGGAATGTTTGTCATTGGAGTTAATCATCAAGCTTGGTGTAAGTTTTCTAATCTTTCTGTCATGATATCAGGTACATTCTGTGTTTGAGGTAGCATTAAAAATACCAGAAAATGAGCATGTTTATGTTACTAGTTGTTCCTGAGGTACCAAGCATATCAAATGTTATACACATTTTGTAATTCACGCTGAGATATACAAATGAAATTCAAGATGTATTGAATAAATTCAAGTGATGTCATTAGTTCTAGTATTTATAAGTTAAGTAGGCATAAAAAGTTAGGTCCTTCTTTTGTAATTTTCATTTTTGACACAGATAACAACTGACAAATGTGCAGTCTCCACCCCGTAGGGCTCTTTATAGGGATTTTTTTAGTCTTCTGCATGAGATTATATACTGCTCAAAATGAAAACATGACTTTTATAGGTGCACCAATTATTTGTTTACAAACCACAGTAATCAGGGATGTTATAAACAGTTCTTTTTATTTGTGTGTGGGTGTGTGTGTGTGTGTGTGTGTGGGCACATGCACACATGCATGCATTTCTATGCAGGTGCACAGGTTCCATAGTGCATGTGTGGAGATCAGAGGACAATTTAGATGCTGGCTTTCCTTCCACCTTCTTTGAGACCATGATCATTGTTGTTTTATGCTCCATACACAAGTATAGTTACGCTCCTGTTTCTCCCTCCCACGTCCCAGTGTGAGCTCTGAGATTGTTACCGACATCCTTGATAAGCCTCCAACATTTATGTAGGTTCTTGGGATTAACTCAGCTTCCCAGACTTATGGGGCAAGTATTTTGATTGACTGGGCCATCTCTTCCACCCAAATTTTTCTTTTGAACAGCAGCACTTTCCTAGGAATTTTTGTAAAATTATTTCTTAGACTTCATGTTATAAACCCTTCGCTGGTGGCACTTTAATTCCATATAGGGCAAATTTTTATCTGTAGATTTTATTAACAGAGTAATGAATATGTTTTCTTGGTTTTTGAAATGTCACTATAAGTCACTTGCTTGTTTTAAAACTTGTTAGAATTATTCACTATTCTAGAAATTATGATTAATCCTAACATAGGAACCAGAAATTGAACTATAGTACCAAATTCCATACTTTGCATGGTCATCATGGAATAACTGTTTCAATATTCTAAAGGAATAGAGCAATAAAGAGCAGGTCCCTTCAGAGCACAGTTGTTGTGGATCTGAAGAAGTCAGGTTTTGTTGGTCCAATAAGATATCTGTCCTCAGGGAAGTAGACCATAGTTCCTGTGGGTTATAAGGTTCTGAGCCATTGCTTCCCACCTGAGAGTACCTCACTGTAGGAGTACCTTGTAAGAGGCCTAGCCCTGTCTCTTCCCCAAGCCATTAGGTAAAAAATTGGATGTGATACACACTTTCCTGTCTTCTATAGTGGAAGATTGAATCTCTTGGCTTTGGGAACACCCGCATGTCCTTGATCCATCTCTTACAGTCTCATGTTTTCTAGCCAGGGAACACTGCAAATGTCGTCCCATTTTCAAGGGGGGCTGCATCTTTCCACCACTTCCCATTTCCCTCCTAAGAATCTTTGATGTCAGGAATCACAGAGTTTTATGACTTAATTAGATACACATTTTATTCCATGCCCTTGAGTTGTTCAACTGCATAGCAATACAGTTGTCAATAACAATACAAATTTTAATGAATCTGCAGACAGCACCAATCTTACCACGTTTTTATGGGGAATTTTCATGTTAATAAATTTCTCTGGATTTCCTTTATGGGTTTGAAAGTTACTATTATAAATGGTGTGCAAACTAATAAAACATTGAATTAAGACAAATAGTGACTTTAAAATATACTATGAATTATTAGTTTCATATTTTCAACTTATAGTAATCTTTAAACATGTTATTATACGAGTTTGCTAGTTTTATTTTAAATTGCCTCATGATGGAATTTAACTCTCTGGGTCTCAATTGAGAAAATGAAAGTGAGAAAGCTGACTTGACCAATGAAACTTTTTAACTAGTTTGTGTCATGACAGGGGCAATGGAAGGTATGTTTTGGATGCCCTTACCAGAGTTGTCAAGTGTGATACTTATTTTTTCCTATAACATGAACAATTCATGTCATTGAAGACTTCAACTGCAAATGTGATCTGGCCAGAATGTCAAGTATTCTGGTTTGGAATCTGCCCTGTTTCAGACTCAGTAATTCTGTGATTAAACATGAAAAAGAGAGAGGACTTCTTGAGCAAGTCCATAAGATCTCTGTAGGGAGACACTGTAGCCCCGCCTCCTAGTAGCCTTGACAGGTGTGTCAGGACATGCCCAGGGCATGGTCAGTGGAGGTATAAGGTGATGCGGGAATGATTCTTAAGGGACCAAGCACACGTGAATAGCCCCTTCTTTCTGGCCCCTCTCTCTGGCCTGGCTGCCTTGCTGCCCTTGGCACACTTTGGCTTGCATTTGGGATGGTGTTAATCTGAATAAAGAAATCTTAGCCTTACAGACTATGGATCATCTTTGAGCGCACGCGGCATGCAATAATCATCAGATCTCCACTGACAGGTCATCTACATACAACCAGAGCTGTCTCACCTCTCAGGCCAGAACAGTTGCTAATATACCTGCCTGTGCGCAGGCATGAGGCCCCCCACTACTGATCTTCTCCTTTGGGAGAATAATGGGCTTAGCAGTTTGCTGCTGTGTGGTTGACAATGTCAAAGGATCTTCCTTGTGTAGGTGGAGAATCAAAGGAGAGACTTCATGTTCCCAGTGAAGAAACCACTGCACAAAGGAAGGCTTTATGTCGACTCTAAGTCAAAATGATGCCAAAAAGTAGATGGAAACCATGTTGGAATGTGAAAATTCTGAGCCAGGATCTTGCTGTGACTTTAATGTAACTCAATTGTCCTCTCATTATGCCATCTTTATTACTGGGTTCCAGTTACTTATGAATTGAATTCCCATGTAGTTATTTTGCTGTTATTGTAAAATGTCACATGGTGTTTTGCACTAAGTCAACAAATGCCTCATGCCACCACTGTATTTATTTTGAGTTTGTAATATCTGTGCTTTTACCCTTTCTCTGACATTTTCTAAGTTTTTCTCTACAAAGCAGCTGGCTGTGGAGTTGAATTCTCTGTGAGTAAGTGACAGATTGATACTGCAGGCCCAACCTCCAATTCACACCCAGAGGAACTGTTCACCCTGGGAAGAGATTAGCTATCAGTCCTCTGACACTTTGCTTAGTTTAAAAATTACTCCAAGGATTTTTACTTCTTGTGGATAATTCTTAAAGCAATATGAGTGATATTATGTTCTTGAAGCTTAAGCTTGAAAATAAAGATAAGCAATAACATAGAATCACCTGAATTGGAGAAATAGAGTGATTTGAAGAGGTCAGTGAATACATTTTCTAACCATGACTTTTGAAGAATTTTGAAGAAGAAAAACACTAAGAGATAGAGTTTTCAGTGACATTATATTCATATGTCAAGTCAACTTTTATAAAATGGTAATCTTACTGTTAGAAATATAAGTTTAACAGTTGAAAGTATGATTCCTGTCTGTTGCTTAATCACAATTAAACCTGGCTGTGTTCCAGGACACCCAGTGAAACAGAAACTCTGGGTGTATGTATGAGTGTACCTGAGTGTGTGTAGGAGTGTATCTGAATGAGATTACTATTACAATCAATAGATAACTCAATAGATTTGAGATTTGCCCTCACAAATGTAGGGAGACACAATTCATGCTATTTATCCAATAGTCCTGTTAGAAGAAAAAGAGAGATCGAATTTGCCTCCTCATACCACGCTCACATCTCTAGAGCTGAAAAAAATCAGTGTTTTTGTCCTTGAACATCAGATGCCCTGGTTCCCACCCTGGAATTCACAGCAGCACTGATCACCACTAACTCACCCTAACCTTAGGCTATACACAGATCATGATCTGAACTATACCATTGGGTTTCCTGGCCTTCAGATTTGCTAATGACATATCATAGGATGATTCATGCTCCATCATTCTATGAGCCAGTTGTCATGATAAATACTTATGTATGTCTCTATTTTTAATGTATGTAGTCATTCTTCTCTAGAAAATGCTGAGCAATACATGTGCCATGTAAAAAATCAAAGGAACACATGTCCAAGATCTCATCCAGCTTATTAATTAATAATAAGTGTTTCAATAAAATTTGAGGTTAGATAAATGATTGAGTAGCTATTTATGAGCAATTTAGTAAAGAGGTATGAAGGCAAGATCATTAGTTTAGATATAAATCTGAAAAGTGTGTGAAAGGACAACCAACCATCATCTTTAAGATTAGAAAAAGTTACTTTCACCAGTGACTCAAACTAAGTCTTCTTTCCTAAATTATTCTTGGTGGGGACCATTAACACTCATACACACTATTGAAAGGCCACTGCCCTGCCTTTTTCCTTTCATCTTCCTGACTCAAGTGTTTTAATAGACTATTCTCTAGTGTTTCCTACCATATTATTTTATCCAATATTAAGTTGCTGATATAACTTCTTACATAAGTTTTTAGATTTATTTATGTCATGTGTGTGTGCACAAGCACATATTTGCAAGTGTGCAGGTTAGAGGACAACTTACAGAAGTTGGCTCTCTCTTTCCTTTCTTTGGGTCCCAGGGATTGAGCAAGGTTATCTGGCTAAGTGACAAGGGCATTTACTGCTGAGCTATCCTGTCCCCAAATTATTTTCATAAGGCATTTTAAATAACATTGCTTGACTGTACTTGGCTACGGTACTACCAAGCTTCCAAATCCAAGCTCATTTCTATGGCATGAATGAAAACTTAAAAGGCAGGAGGATGAGGGTCAAGGAGAGAATAAACCTAAGCAGTCGTGCTTTAGGGATGTCAGCATTCACTAATGTGAGAGGACATTTCTTAAATTATAATTCATTTCTCTCACAAAATACACATTTTGCTCTCATTGGAATTTAGGTTCATCTTCTACTAGAGTGGAATCGAGTAGTTTCTTCATTCACTTAAGGTAATGTACTTATCTTGAACTACTGTCTCATTTTACAAATGTTATAGCCCACTCAAACTTGAAGTGACCTGTCCATCATCCAGTAATTCCTTGTGGAATTCTGGATTCCAACCAAACCCTGGGACAGTCACTGGACCCAGAAGTGTAGGGAACAGTCTCCAGACAGGAAATGCCAGGCAAAGCACTTGTACCTCAGAGAGAGCTTACTCAATGAAAGGTGGACTGTGGGTCCCTTTGTAAACCTGAAGAGAACTTGAAGCTTCAGGCTTCAGGAATACCCAAACTCTGCAAGTGCATATCTTTTCAATGTCATATAAAACATAAAAATTCAAACATTGTTCTACTTGTATGTATTTATAAGTAACTGAGCTCATGAGTACATCTAGTCAAGGTAAATTAATTCTTTAAGTGTTTTCTGCATTCTACATAAATTTCCATATTGAGCCATACAGAGATCTGATAGCTATTATTGTTAATAGGCCATCACTATAAAATGGCCTAACATTTCCAAGTTAAAAGGTGCCATTTTGATAAAATGTACTATTATTGTGTAAGACTTTCCACCTGTGGTGCCTTCTAATTCTGCTTTCCATGCATAAAAAAGTGTAGCTAGAAAAACTGATAAATGGACCACAGCTACTTCCCTGCTGATTATACTAAATTTCATTATAGCAGAACATTTAACAATTTAATTCTGAGCTCTCCCGGGAATCGTGTGTGAAATATTTTGCTTAGGTCTCTTTCTTAAGCGCTAAACTCTCAGTTTAAATAAAAGGTATATCAAGTGTTTGCCATAAGCAGAGTTAAATCATTTAGTCACTAAAAATGAGCTAGGAGCTGACAGGTAAAGACAGAGGAAAGGAACACAATCAAAACATGCCTGAGTGTTTTCTCTCTTCTTCCTGGTAGGGAGACAGTAATCATTGATACGCAAATGAGACAGTTTGAAGGGGGAAGACTACTCCTATCCCTGGGAGAGAAGCTCTTTTTTTTTTTTTTTTTTTTTTTTAGTTCCCTGTAAATATTAGGGAAGAAAATTGGGAAAATTGTGTCTTTTTTTAACCTTCCCAAAGTGCTTCAGATAGTTGCTGTAAAGGTTCTCTCCTCACTTTCTCCCCTCATTCTCCAGCTGACACTGTAGAAAAAGAACCCTGCTCCCCAGCACTTCTGAGTCTATGATATTACTTGCTTCAGTCCTAGCCATGTGCTACTGTTCCCTTTTTAACTGGAAGAGCGGGTACTAGATAGGTCAAGGTACCTCTTCAGAAAGCTGAGTGCCTAGGCATTCGAACAATGGCCAGTCTGCATCTGAGAACCAGCTACCATGGAGACTAGGATGTAGGCCAAGGGCATTCAATCCAGCCTGAGAAATGTGGATTTAAAAGGACTATGCATCATTAAAATCCCAGCACTCTCCTATTGGTCCCATGTTGAGCAGAGAGCATGCACACTATTTTGGAAGCCATTCCTTGTAGTTCTGAACACCCTCCTTTACAAGGATTCAGAAGGAAGAACCAGAAATACTTCATTCTTTCTCTTAGGCTGGAATGGTCTGGCCTTCTGTTGCTGAGCCCTTCCTAGATAGACTTTGGGTATTCAATAGCTCACTTCTCACCACATTAGCTGCTGTTTCTATCAAATGGAGATAAAACCTTCTGACACTTGCAGGGACACAGGCTTCCTACCACAGTCTCCCTTTCCTACTGCCTGTTCACAGTCTCTGAGCTAAATGCTCCTCTTTAGTAAAAAGAATTTATTCTTTTCCCCTCCTTATCTTATCCTCAAACTTTTTTTTTTTCTTTTAAATTAGCTTGTATCTTCCAACTGGTCAGTCCTCTGTAGAGTTTGGGAGAAGAGGCAGCAGTAGAAGGAGATTAAAGGAATAGTAGGATGAAAACATCAAGTGGCCTGTAAGTTTTGTTCTGTTTCACAAATACTTAAGAGGACAGTAATGATTTCACCTATAACCTCTCCTTTATTCTCCACAAACTGTACCCATGAACAGCTCTAGCCTTGGGAGGCCTAAGTGAGACTTTGCCATTGTATGTAACTACCTTAGATCAAAGTAAGTCCCTTGAACTAGGAATATTGCTAAGGGGTAGAATAAGAGTACTTGCCTAGTATAAGCAAGGCCCTGGGTTCAACTCCAATACAATAAATAAATAAATAAATAAATAAATAAATAAAGGTATTCCTCTCATGCAAAACTTCCATGGAATTTTCAAATGTTGTCTATTGAGCTTATTGTGGCAAGAAGTTAGAATTTAATCTACACAAACATGTGTCATCCTGAAACAATTCCTGATCTGGAGTCAGAATGACAAGAGGATAATTTCTGAAAGATTGACAACTTTGGCTCCACATCCAGACTCTGTCATTCATGTTGTCCAGTGTGGCAATAATTTGACAATGGAAGAGGAGATGTCTTTTTCCTTCTGGTCTCTTGCCTTCACTGGTTGGGCAGGACTGCAATCTGAACATTTATGATGAAATTACTAGCTCATTAGTGAGTTGTGATTCCTCTTACCCTGGAGCCTGGACTTGAGAAATAAAGCTATTTGTCTCCCTTCACATTTCATGTTGCTGTGTTTAAAGTCACAGCAGAACCAGAGTATTTGGCTTTCTACCAATGTGTTCTAGACATTTAGCAAAAGGAAGTCGGTAGTGATCACACTAACAGCATTTCCTACAGGAGTTCCTGGGTAAAAGAGTGAATCACATGTTATGTCATCTGATGGGAATGAATCTTCCATAACTTACACATTAAAGCAAGATAAATGTTCCCATTGTGGCCCCTGTGTCTTGTGTTAAAGCCCTGCTTTACTGCAAATCTTTGCTTCATTTCTCTAAGACTTGATATCATTGCTCAACTGCTTTTTCAAGACAATGTGATCACATCTATAAGTGTTAATTTTAATTTTACTTCATATTTTCTAATTTATTTTATTATCTGTGTGCCTATGTGGTGTATTTGCACAAGTACCCTAAAGAGGCCGGAGGAGGATGTTATGTGACCTGATCCATCACTGTCTGCCTCATTGTTTGCAGTCACAGTCACTTTCCGAACCCAGAGCTAGGCTGGAGGTCAGGAAGCCCAGCAGACTTTCCTGCCTCACCCCACGAAGTATTGGCATTACAGGGGCACACAGACACAGGCAGATTTTTACAGGAGTCTTGGATTTGAACTTATGTCCTCATGCCTGGTCAACAAGAGCTCTTAGGCACTTAGCAGTCTCCTCAGCTTGGTTTTAATTTTTTGATGATCAAAAGGACATTTTGTCCCATTGAAGGAGATGATGGTGGCACTTTCTGAGCTGTGATGCATTGTTTGTTTGAAATTAAACTAACATGTAGTTATCTTAGAAGGTTAGTCAAAGATGGCTTTGTGCTGCTACAATTGCTTCCTTTGCAGACTAGAATTTTATAAGCAAAACTTGACTTCTGTTTAATATCTTTGACCTCAGAGAAGGAAACTCAAATGCATGACCCAAGCAGGGATAAAGGATGGGGTGGAAAGTAAGCCTTGCAGAAGGAAATTGTATGTACATCCCAAGCTGAGGCAGAGCCTGAGGGGCTTGACAGTGTGTGGAAAGTGCATTCCCTTCCCATCTATCCTTGTCTTCACATTCAACTGTGATTTCACTGTGATTATTCTTTGCAAGGTGTGAATGATTCTCCTCCTACCAAAGCCTTCACATTTAATTGGTCTTAATCGTAGTTTCTGTTTCTGACTTCAGTTGTGTTCTTCCTGACAAGTCACCATTTCCTGCCCCCACCCCATCCTGTAGCTCTGCAGGAAGCCATTAAATTTACTTAATGACTACTCCTTGAAGGGAAGCTTAGCTTTCCCTTTCACCAGCAAGCCTACACAGTACACCAGAGGTGACAAGGAGCTGGGGAAGGGCGACTCCACACACTAGCACACAGCACAGTGGGAGAAGATAGACAGGTGCAGATCTCTGCTCCTGACCCAAAAATCACCTGTAATCCAAGGGCACTGAATTGGTTAAAGTCTGACAGTAGAGCCTAACCTCTTCTGGTTCTTACAGCTGGTACAATCCCTCCAGTGAAATTATACATATGAAAATACTATTGACAGGTGTGCAGAAATAAAGCTCCCTAAATGCAAAAGGATACTAAATTATTCCAAAAATAAAAAAATAAAAAATAAATAAACCCTCGGAAATACTTTTAAAAGTTTCCAGAGGATGTAAAAAGGTACTGTGGTATTGATAGAAAACATGTTCAGATGAAAAGACAGTGTGAGGAGACACTATAACAATGACACCGTTCGTAAAGTGCTTGATGCTGGGTCCCTATCTCCAACACTCTGGTAGCCAATACCAATACAACCGACAGACAGTAAAAACAAAAGATAAATCAGATACAGTGTCCTCTTCCCATCATCCTAGTGGCAGGACATCAGGGACAAGGGGATCCTAGGGACTGTCTAGACAGTCAGGTCTGAGTTTAGTGAAAGACATTGTTTCCAAAAGTAACCAGAAAAATAGGGAGAGCAATACAGGAAGCTATGCAATCCTCAAACTGGCTGTCACTTGAGCACCCACACAAATACAGAGGCAGTAAGAATATCTAGACAGTTACCAGAGACAAAAGAGCAAAGCCTTCCATCAAATTATTTTTAGTCTCATAAGGGTGGTAATGGCTTACAGTGTTCTGTAGAAGTCTTGGTGATGCAGACTCAAAAAGACTTTTACAAGTTCTAATTTGGAGCAAAAATAGGATTTCTAATCAGCAATGCACCCTTTGGAATCATTCGATTGATGTCTGTGTATTTAGGGAGAAACGAAATGAGGAACATGAATAGATTTCCTGGGAGAGTTAGAGTGAACAGTGATTAAACTTAGAACATAAAATTACCATTTATGATTAGTTCAGTTCAATTAGTTCCATCCATCCAACTATCTATCTACCTATCAACATATCTATTCATCTATCTATCCCTTATTTCATTTATTGAATCAATTGACATTTACTGTAAAGCCTATTTGGTGTCAGACTCTGTGAAGGGCCTTGGGGATATGGGGATCAAAGATACCATCAAAGAAACCATCAAAGAATCCAAGATCTTGTGGTAAAGCCAGAGATGCAATTTCAGCACCTGAGGGCAGTGTGAATTTTATGCAAGGGAACTGCAAAATGATCTGAGAACAGATAGGGCAGACAAGCAAGCTGACTACCTCTAGGTTCCAAATTTCTTGATTACTACATGGCTGCCACAGAACCTCAGAGTCCCTAGTCAAACGGGCTCAAACATAGTCTTTTACTGACAAAGTGCTTTCTACCCTCAGGAACTCTCACTTTCTACTCTCTTTGGTGCATTGCCTGTGCTCATGAAAACTACCTTTTGTGGGATATATATATATATATATATATACATATATATATAATATATATATATAAACTTTGAGAAGCTTCATTGAAGTGCCTAATATATATAGATATGATATATATATATATATATATATATATATATTATATTATATGGGGATATATGACTCCTAACTTCCAACTGTGCAGTATGCTTATCCAAAGGTTTCTGATTTGTATGCTACCATTCCATTCTGAAAAAAATAAAATTCATCACTTTATGATTTTGCTTCCTGATATATTCAACAGTCATCTAGCCATACAGGAAAAAAAAAAAGCAATCCAAAGGAACAATGTTCAGTTGGGTGACATGACACATCCATAAATTTCCCATGTTATCTATGAAATGTCATAATCCTGTTTGTCCTAAGAAAACTCTTTCATTTCTGTCTTAATTAAATCTTTCCTACAAGCAGTTTCCTGCCAGCTGTAATCCATTCATTCAGGTGTGAAAGACTGGAAACGATTTACATATTCACAATGCTGATAGCTATGTCTTGGATAAAATAAATGTATTTCTCAGTAGTCTGGGCTCTCCAGATATTACAGTTGCTGTTGCATAAGCAAGCCTTCTCCAGCAAAACTCATTGAGAGAATTCCCGAAAGACATTGGTAATATGTGAACATAGTGTAAGTTCTTGGAGGGAAAGGCTATGTTTGATTTTGGTTGTCTTTATTGCTCTCAAAGTGCTGCATGTGCCTTAAGCTCTTTATAAATATGTAAATAAAAATAAAATGATTAACTGGACTAGAATAAAGGAAAGAGACGCTGTCTTAGACAAAGGAGCTTGAGTGTGAGAAAATGCCCGGGGTTTTGAAGACGCAGCCATTGGAAAAAGAAGGTTCTGGGTTATACAGCTCTAGAGGTTTATTTTCTTAGGCTCATCACAATGGGAACAATATTTGTCTGAAGTTATTGGGATGGTACTAGATGAAAGGGCTACTAGCACACTAGTGACTCACTGGGTAGCAAGTAGAGTAATTATGGTACTCAGCTCCCTTGTGGGTAAGATGTGGGGAAATGGTGGTTATGGTGGAAAGAGGAGGGAAAGAGGGAGAATTTAGACATAGATAAAACAGATTGAGTTTAGCATATTTGAGGGGGCCCCTTGGATGCTAACCCTCAGGGTAAAGTAGTGTGAACAAAGTCCTGGAATCACTTTAAAAGTTGAGGGGATGAAGGAGAATGAAAGGCAAAGCCCAGAGATAGCCACCCAGATGAAATGAAAAGACAAGGAAAGCCACAGGAGCCCGCCATCTGTAAAGCAGGTCTGTTTTTAAGATCTGAAATGCAAAAGGCAATTATCCACTGAATGGAACAAGCACAGATCAGCAAGGGCTGATGCAAGGGAACAGCAGAAGCCTGCGGGGCGGTCAGAAAGGCCAAGACACAAAATGAGCTCCAATTAGAGCAGGTCACCCAGAAGAAGGAGAAAAGCTTTTATGACATTTGAAAGGAGAGCAAGAGAAAGGGGAGTGCTGGCTCCCAGCTAGTGGGGGTGGGGTGGAGGGCAACCTGAGGCAGAGAAGCCTTAGGTTTTTATAGGTATTTATTTTTAGAGACTAATACAACCCAACAAACTGGGACTCAGAAAGAGTTAGCAATTAAAACTTCACTCATCTTGGCTAAATTCAACCGAGAGATTACCTGCCGAGATTTGTGTAATAGATGGATGTTCTTTCTGAAGACACAGCTTGTCTATGATGCTACTGAGCCACCCCCTGTGAGGTAGACAAATCCCACAAATTAAGAGTCTTTCTTGAGATGCTGCCCCCTCTATACAAAATATTGAAAATGAAGTCACTGTAACCAATTTTAAATGTAGGACATGTTGGAAATAATATTTTACAAGTGATTCTTAGAATCTGGACACTTTCTTCCCAAGTCAAGTAGTTATGTTTTGATGAATAAAAAACACAGGTTTGTTAGTAGGACATTTTGTGAAATAACTCCACTTCCTATCATATTTTATTGAAAAGAAGAAATGTTCCATGTTTCTGTTTCTTATTGTTATTATTTTTATATTTTTATTTTTTTTAATTTAAGTATATTTTGATCATGTTCTTCCCCTCCCCTAAATGGTTCCAGATTCCCCTCCCCTTCCCCACCTCTCAAATTTTTCTTTCAGAAAAAAAAAACAAATAAATACACAATACAATATTAAACTTCCCCAAACAAAGAAAACAAAATAAAACCACGCCCAAAAAGAAAAAGAATATCAAGCTATAACTAAATAAAATTGTGCGTGCATGCACGTGCACACACACACACACACACACACACACACACACACACACACAACCAAAAAAAAACCCTATGGTCAACTATTCCTGAACATGAGACCTCTCCTGGAGTGGCTGATATACCCAGGGTCACTTTATTGGAGAAAACTGAGCTTTCCCCTCTCCCAGCAGATATCTAAGTGACAATTCAGTTGACTTTTCCCTAGTGGCTAGGTTTTCATTCATTCACTTATTCAGTTTTTTTAAGTATAATAAAAGAAAATACTGTAAGATCAAGCAAAACTGTCACATTGAAGTTGGACAAGACAAAACAGCAGAAGGAAAAGAACCCAAGAGAAGGCACAAGAATCAGGGACCCATTCAGGAATCTTGTAAAAACACTAAACTGGAAGCCATAATATAAACGAAGGATCTGGTGCAAACCCACGTAGGTGCTGTGCATGATGCTTCAATCTTTGAGTTCATCTGAGCTTTGCTCATGTTGACTTAGAGGGCCTTGTTCTCCTGATTTTCTCCATCCCTCTGGCTCTTACATTCTTTCAGCCTTCTCTTCCATGGTTCCCTGAGCTCTGTCTGAACGGAGGGATTTGATGGATACACCTATTTAAGGTTGAGTGTTCTATTGTCTCTAACTCTAGCTGTGGGTCTCTATATTTGTCCCCATGTGCTGCAGGAGAAGCTTCTCTGATGATAGCTGAACAAGGCACTGATCTATGAGTATAGCAAAATACCATTAAGAGTTGTTTTTGTTACTGCACTGCTTTTTAGATCATTCTTACTTGACTTTCTCCTAGTCCCTGGGTTATCTAGTCTCTGGACCAGTGTCAGATATGGGTTGCATCTCATGGAGACAGCTTTAAGTTATATCAGACATTGATTGGGTACGCCAACAAGCTTTGTGCCATCATTTCCCTAGCATACCTTGCAGGCAATACCACTGTAGATTAATGGCTTGTGTCTAGTTTGGTGTTTGTTACTGTTTTGAGAGCCTACTGAGTATGTTCCTGTACCCAAGATAGGGGAACACAGGGATGGAGGTTTTATGTAGGCACCAGCTCGACTTCTCCATGTTCAATGATTTGTATAGGTGTTATCTTCAGCATTGGTGCCTTGTTTTCAGTTTGTAGAGAGAAATCCATAGTTTTAGCAACAACCTGGGTTGTTTGGCTATTTCCATAGTGCCTCTTTGGCCAACAACTCAATTAAGTACTCAACTAAATCCCAGTACTGGATGCTTTGTTTGGTGACAAAATAGGTCCCATTGGGACTCTGTCTCTCCCACTAATTGACAATTTCATTTAGAGTATGATACATGAAAATTGGGAAATAATACTTTAGTCCTGGAAGCTGAGTTCATTAAGAACTTATTACAATAGATCAATCTGGCCTGGCTATCCTGATACAGGCACTGTGATGATCCTGAGGAAATGGTGTCTGTGGATTCATGGAACTCTTATAGTAGCATTTCCAGAAACATTTGGTGTTGAGTCATGTTAAAGAACCTCAGATTAATAATTTAAATCACTGGATTCTCCTTAGTCAGAAAGCCACTCAGTTCCTCTGATTGAAAACCCAAAATGCAGTTCAGTAGCTAGGATGTTACTGGCAGAGCTCCAGTCCAAATTAGTTCTATTTGTTGCCCAGGCTCCCAAATAAAACTCATGCTATAATAATTCCACTATGTATTTAAATCTTTGTTGCTGTGACAAACTACCTAAGGCAAACAGTTTTTTAAAGCACAAATTTTGCTTCAAGGTTTTAAATGGCCCCACAGTCTTCTGGGACTGTATTGAAATAGTGGGTCATGATGGCTGGCTAATTGAAGCAATTTTTCCTACCTCTTAGTAACAGGAGGCAGAGATAGAGGTAAGATAAAATGTGTATATAGAAAGATGGATGGATGGATGGATGGATGGATGGATGGATGGATGGATGGATGGATGGACAGATAGTTGAGAGACACATAGATGAGAGATACATAGACCAATGATAGATAGGTAGATGATAGACAAGAGATAGATAGGTATAAATAGAATATAGATAGGTACATAGATGATGGGAGTGTCCTTTTGTATGCTGTGAATATATGTTTCTCTTATTGGTTGATGAATAAAGCTGTTTCAGCCAATGGACAGACTGCATGTAGCCAGGCAGGAAGTATAGGCTGGGCTACCAGACTAAGAGAAGGCTTGGAAGAGGAACACAAAGAGTGAGTCACAGGGGAGAGGCCATGTAGCTACTGATATTTGAGCCAGATTGGTTGTTATGACTTGGTAAACAAAACCTACACATTTCACCCATTCCAGGTAGTCAGACTGAGAGATGATGGAATCATTTGATTCCTCCAATTAGTCAACAGTTCTCCAGACTAGATTATCTTGTTTGTGTATATGTGGGGGGTGAGGGTGTATTTGTAGGGAGTACTGTTCAAGTGTTTAGCTATGTGTGTAGGAGCCAGAGGACAGCTTCAAATGTCATCCTCCAGGAAAACAAACCTTTTGTTTGGGACAATCTCATTGGCTTAGAGCTTCACTAAGTAAGCAGACTAGCTGGTCAATGAGCTTCAGGGATCTGCCAGTGTCTGCCTTCATCTTCACTTTGTTGGAAACACAAGCCTGTGCCACCACACCTGCCTTTTTACATTGGTTCTGGGCATAAAATTTGCATCCTCATCCTTACAAAGCAAAGCTTGGCTGACTGTGCTGTCTCCTCAGCCTCTGACCCAGTTTTCATCAACAGATAGAATGAAAATTTGATACAGTTTCACCTCCAAAAGCATAGATGATCGCATCTTGCTACTTGGCTGATAGAGCAAGAAAGCTGACACAAACATTTCTGTTTTATTTCATTTACATGAACTCTTAAAATTAAAATCCCAGAGATGAGCTCTCCAGTGTCTAAAGTTATTTCACACAGAATTTTTAACATCTTATTATTGAAATGGAAGAGGGAAAAATCAATGCTAAACATCCTGTAGATGGAATGCATTTGATTTCAATTTTGCACCAAATTGTTAGTTATTAAATCCATTGTAAGACTCTCTGCCACTTGCTGCAATTCCTCACACTCTTGACTGCTGACAAGTGGGTCTGAGGTTTCTGTTACTTATTGACAATTTTTCCAAGGGGGATGAATTGTCATTTAAAGATACATCTGAGAAGAAATTTCTAAAATGTATCCACATTCAGTTTGACATCAAAAAGTTTTATTTATTGGCTTGACTTTTGAAATGTTAAAAGAACAAGAGCACATTCTTTCGTGATAAGACCAAGGTCTGTACTGGCTGACAGCCCCTGGAATAGCAATTTCTCATGACTTAGTTTTCACATGAACATAGATAGTGCTTAGAAATACACACTAGGTTTGGGGTTTCTCCCTCTGTTTACATGGAAGTCTCTTGGGCAGTTTTGAAGTGACCTTGCCTGTGTCTTATAATTCTGCAATCTTCTCGGGGATATTTAAAGTCAGAACAATTTCAGTGATATCTGCTTGTTGAGAAATGAGATTTGACTATTCTGTGCTGTTTCAAACAAACTGCTCAACTGCAAATAGCTAGGGTAGCTGAAACTTGTCAACAGGGCCACATGTGTCTTAAGAATGCCTTCCAGCACCCAGGTTCTTTACATTCTGGCCCAGCATCCAGGGAAGGTCATTTGCACTTCAAACTTCCCACCTGTGGTTTCAAAAGGGTTTTTGCACCTGCAGGCACTGTGCCTACTTCTGCCAACAGTCCAGTGGGAAGTAGACTGGGCCAGCACTCTTTATGAACCTCTGGAGAAAACCATCACAGCTTTTTGTTTATACTCTGAAAACAGCTACTGTATTAGAGAGTGTTAGTTTGATTTTCATTGCTTTCGCAGAACACTGACCAAAACCATTTGGGAAGGAAGAGGATTACTTCAACTTGTGAGTTACAGTCCATCATCAAGGAAAGCCAAAGCAGGTAATAAGGCAGGATCTCAGATGCAGGAACTGAATCAGAGGCTACGGAGGAGTGTTGCTTAGTAGCTTGCTTCCTGTTTCTGCTTAGCCAGAGGCCTTGTACAAACCTACCTACATACCTACCTACCTACATGCCCATGGTAGTTGGCAGCACATATAGTGGGATAAGCTCTCCTCCATTGATTAACCATCAAGAAAATCCCCTACAGACACATCCATAGACCAATCTGGTGAAGGGGATACCCTAGCTAAGACTCCCTCTTGCCAGATATGTCAACTTAATAACCAAGAATATCTGTCCCATGAGACCATAGCTAGCTGTGAAAATCTTCAAGTTTCAAGGGGAAACACCAGGTGGGTATCAAAACAGGTGTCCAGTGGTCTTGTCTCTGGTAACTGCCAAATATATCGCTAGAATACAACTTACAGACATCAAATAGTCATAAATGTTTTCCCCTTAAAAGAAGCTATTGTTTTAACAGATGGCACTTAAATTTTTGAACTTTGAACTACACTATTACTGGTACCCTCAAACCAGGACAGTGTAACTGCTGTGAGATTCAGCAAGAAGCACTAACAGTTACTAAACCAGCATTGAAGGAAGGGAAAGCTCTCAGTAGGATTGCATATGCTCACAATCCTGCACTTTGCAAGAAGAGATAAAAGATCAGAAGTTCAAAGATATCCACAACTATGTGGCTAGATGGATGCCAGCCTGGGATGATTATCTCACTATGCCAAACAATAAAACCAATTAGTAGTAGAATAATCCTATAATATAGTATAGGAGTATAGGAAAAGAGGCTTCTTTAAATCAGACAAAATAAACTTCTTATTGTTACAATATGATAAAATAAAAAATATATGAATGGCCTTTAATTTTCATGAAGAGGAAAGTGATATTAAATATTTTTCTAGTGAGGTATTTTCATCATGAAGATATATCTTCTATATGTTCATAGTTGAAATCATGACATTTTGCAGAGAAGTGAATTAATCCTCTGTCTGGAAAGCCTCACTCACTAGGATTCCCAAGACTCCAAACTTACTGTTTATTGAATCTGTTACTTAAATGGTGATATTAGGGAAAATTCACCTACGGTTGCCATTTGTCTCACACAGATGGTAATCACACACACACACACACACACACACACACACACACACACACACACACACACACCTACTCACCCCAGAAAGGAAAGCAGGCCAAAGCAATAATTGCACTGAAGTCCAACTTCGTGAACCAATGAATTTACCATGCAGTTACCAATAGGGGTGCAGATGAGGCATTATGGGAACAGGGGAATCACAAAAGCAGGTGTATCACTGAAAAGCTCACCCCAACCTAGTGACTACACAAGAAAGCTGCAGCCTTGGAGTTCTCTACACATCTGGCTGGCAACTTCACAGTCGGACAGTCTCTTCTGCAGCTGACTTTCTCAGCTTGTCCTTCCCACGTGTTGTTTATTCCTTACATAATTTTGTGAAGGAGGCTTCTTTTAGAATCTTCCAAGTTTCTGCTTTCCCAATAACTATGCTTTGTGGCAGAGAAGAATAGCAAGAGAATAGAAAACAATAGAGTAGAAATCAAACACATCTTAAAGCCCATGACAGGAATTGTCTGGGAATATTTGGGAGCCTCCAATGGAGCTTCATGTCATCAACCACTGAGCAGCTGAGAATATCTTCATTGGCCCTGGCCTTGAGATTCTGCAGTCTATCATCCCTGGAGCAGACATTCCTGACAACCTCCAGAGTACACTTCACACTTCGTAGTACCTCCTCAGTAGAGTTTGGATTTCCACAAAATTCCCCGAATTAAAGGCACTGATAACAGACATGGGTTCCCTGAATCTCTAGGCTTTGGTGTGGCTTTCCTAAGACTGGCTGCTAGTGTACTGGCTATGATTGCACTTAAGAAAACTATGTGTGGAAACTATGTGTATCTCTCAGGTATCATCATGACTTTGTCCTACAGATTCTTTCTCATATTTTTCCTTCCTCTACAGTAATATTTAGGGTTGATTTATTGAAGAATCAGAAGAAATATGTCATGAATCATACTTTCCTGATATTTCCAGAAGGAACCATCTCAGAATGAGAGCCTGACATGGTATGAGATCAACAACTCAAAAGGATTTAAACTAAAACAAGATTAGGCCTAAGTCATATGCTTATTATGATAAGGATTTTAGTTAAAAATCAACTACAGTAGCACTAACCTGTAACCCCACACTTAGGTGGCAGAAGCAGAGAGATTACTCAAAGCTCAAGGACAGCTTAATGTACATAGATAGTGTAAGGCAAGCCAAGGCTCATAACAAGACCATATGTTAACAAAGGATTTAGGGTAGGATACACTGGTGGTTAAAAAGAATCTTGGTAGCAATCCTGAGGATCCCAGTGCAATTCCCAGGACCCATATGGTGGAAGGAGAGATATCATGTTCCCAACAGTAATTTTCTGGCCTGAAAATGTACAGTGACATTAGCAGACACACACAGACACAGACACAGACACAGACACACACACACACACACACACACACACACACACACACACACACAACTTAACCCAAAACAAAAAACCCAGATACATTTTTTTAGTAGGAAGTATTCTATTCTTTGTTTGTTCTATACTATGTCTTTGTTTTTCCCAGTTATCAGCTATTGATTGCATATCTACAGTGTAGGCAAACTGGGTTGAATGAGAGACTTGACATGTGATTTTTGCATTTATATACATGCATATGTATTCTTCATAGTTTCAAAATTTCTCAATAGGATTGTACACAAATTCATACAGTCTTGGTGATTATTTATTATTATTAGATTTTTTTCAAAGAATAGGGTATATATACATACTTTAATAAAGTGTTTTTTATTCTTTGAGAGTTTTGAACATTGTATTTTGATTATATTCACTCCCTTCCCTAATCTTGCCCAGATCTACTTCCATTCTATAACCTCCCAAATTTGTGCCCTCTGGTGTTTTGAAAAAAATGCCCCCAAATGGAGTGGCAATATTAAGACCTGTTGCATGCCACCCTGTCACTCCATGATGACAATGGACTAAACCTCTGGAAATGTAAGCCACCCCAATTTAAGATTTTTTCCTTTATAAGAGTCCTAAGGTCATGGAGTCACTTCACAACAATAGAAACCCTAAGACATGCCCTCATCTCTTTTAGAACCCATCCAGCACAACTAGTGCTAGCTGTATACTCTTGGGTATGCTCCATCCAATTGGAGTGTGTTCCACCTATCAGCTAATAAATAAAACTGACTTGCCCTCTCCTGGCAGTTATTAGCTATTAATCATTTCACAGCTTCATGACTTACTTCCCTACCCCCAAGGACCATCAATGCGGGATTTGAATGGCTTGGGTTTGCACAGATCTTATCCATGCTTTCACAACCACTGTGATTTCATATGTGCAAATGCCATGTGTGTACAGAAAACATTATTTCCTTGTATTTATCAACCACTTCTGGCTCTTATAATTTTTCTGTCCCTTCTCCTGCAATGATCTCTGAGCCATGGGAGGATAAGATGTGACATAGATGTTCCACTTAGGGCTGAGAATTTTAGTTTCTTATTCTTTGCATGACAATGGACTAAAGTTTGTGTCTTTAGTCCATTGTGACAATGGTCAGTTGTGTGTCTCAATGTTCAACATTATATACTGAAGAAAGAAATCTCTCTGATGAGGTTTGATAGATGCACTAATGTTGGGTATAATGATTAGGAGTTGGTTTAATACTATGTCTATTTAGCAGAGTCAGAGTAATAGGATCTCCCCTGGGGTCTATGAAACACCATACCACTGTCCCTGATAGCCATGCTGCAATCTTGTGGAGTAGATATGAAATCCATTCAGAATGTGATTGGTTACTTCCATAACATTTGTACCACTATTGTACCAGTGGGCATATTTTGACTGGGCAGTCATCATTGTTGTTTCAGCATTCACAGCTAGGTATGACTGGTGTTCATTGTTTTTTAATCCAATAACCCACATTACATCTTCCAAGGCTACAAAAATAGCCAGGAAGGATGAAGTTTCCAGCTTAATACAAACTTGATTTTTCCAATGTCTGAGACTTAAGTATGTGGTGTCTTCAGCAACAGGGTCTTACTGTTAAGTTCTGGAGGGTAGCTAAGGGAAATGACAAAAGTTTATGATATGCGGGGCCCTATGTCCAACAACTCCAAAAGATGTAACCTGTTATTTATTAGCCATTGATGTCTAATGGGGCAATGTTACCCCATTATAGGGTAACTACATTTAAACTCTTTATATATGCATATGTTTATAAGAAGCTTTTGTGGTAGTATTTTTCTTGTAACGTTTTCAGAAGGTGTTTAGTAGTAGTTACCCTTCCACATAGTCCTTCCTCTACCTTACCCTCCAAAATCTACCCTACTTCCCAGGCTCTATGCCATTTAACTCTAGAGCCATACCTCCTCAAACATACCTGATCTCATCTGACATTTATATCATATACCTTTTGCTTTATAGTCACATAATTCTTCCTAAAATTTATACACTAATTTGTACTAATATATCCCAATTGTATACAACTATAAGAGTAAGCATTGCTTCATTGCTTTTTAATTTCATCATATCTTTTAATTTGTAGATTAAATATCACTACATCTTGATTGTACACATTTCTTGCTGATTTCTAATGAGGATGATGCTTTTATGTTTCTCAGGTGGCAACACCTCCTTTATAGATTATCCTTATTTATCTAGTGATCTTTTTCATTAATGAATATTCTTTTTAGTGAGAATGGCAGGCTGTTGTTTTGATGTGATTCAAACACCATGGTTCATGCTCACATTTTCTTCTGTTTCTCTAGCATTCAGAAGTTTAAAAGCAATTTTCTCAGCACCATGTCACTTGCGATTTTTCTCTTACATCTAATTGTAAAAACTCTTCCCCCTTTAGAGATTTGAGAGTATCCTATTTCTATTTCAGTTTTTCAGTACTTTTGAAACAAATATTACTGAAATCTACCAATATCCATTTTGCTGTGATGTTAGGCTCTAAGTGGATTTTCCTCAAGACTAATAAACATTTACTTAAATAGTTTATTCAATCATTTGAGTGAATTATAGTAATCTACTCTAGTTATTTGTGTTGTTCCCTCAGTGGCTTTAATTTCATAGCAAATATTATGTTTCTGACCCTAAGTAATAGCTTTATATTTGCAATTTAATAATAAAGGCTATATTAATTCTTTTGTAGTTGAGGATGCATGTGACAGACACTTGGAAATAGGTTTCTGAGGAAAGAATCCTGAAATCACTGTTATAGTATCAAGTGCACAGGATACTAGTAATATTTCCTTTGCTGACAGAATAAACACACAATAAATCACACACAAAAGGCAGGTGGACTTCAACTGTTCATGCTTGTTTACAACAACATCAAGGAATCAAATTATAACCATGTGTTTTTAACATGAAATATAGGTATACTCATGTTCATGATAGTTACTATCACAACAAAACTAGAAATAATTAAATATATACAACAGAAGATTTTTATATGTTATCGCACATATTAATAATTAGTAAAATATCATACAGTGCCCCAAACCTAGAAAATATGGAATATTAGTGAGGTTTAAAAATATACTATACAAAGAGAAACTACATTGGGTTTTCACGTTGCTAAAGTAGTATGTGTTGTGTAGACTATATTTACTCATTATCACTATATAAATAAGTGATAAGTATATTAAATATATCCAAGACAAAATTAAGATTAGGGGATTATCTTCACGTGCATGAAGTACTTGTTGGTACAAATACACTAGTATTGGGCTTTGCCTGATCCCTGGACTTCATGAGATTCTGTACTATAAAATGCTAAACATATCTTGCAGAAAGTTATGTTAACAAAAGAAAAAATGAAAAACAAACTCTGAGATTCTCTAGAAACAGTCAAGTTTCCAATGGAAAATGCCCATCACATATATCTAGAGGGGAATATATGTTTTCTTGAAGGTATGTAAGTAGAGTCCTTTGTCACTAAGCTAGTTGTTCCTGCTAACAATACAAGGCATGACTGGATAGCAAATGAGGAGAACTCATAAGACATAGGGGAAATTCATATTCATTCTGATTCCTACTGTACCAATCTCAGAGAGGGCTGGTAGAACTAAAACTAGTAAACAAAGCCTTGAATTAAGTAACAAGTAAGTAATAGTTTTTGTTATAGTTACAGATCCAAGGATGATGAGTATTTACTTTGGGTTAAAGGTCTTCCAACTTTTATTGCTGTGATAAATGCTATGACCAAAATCAACTTGGGGAGGAAAGGGTCTTTTTCATCTTACAGCTTGTGATCCATCATCCAGGGAAGTCAGGGCAGAAACCTGGAGACAGAAATTGATGCAAAGGCCATGGCATTGATGCAAAGAATGCTGCTTTTTAGCTTGCTCCTCATGGCTTGCTCAGCCTGCTTTATTATGGCCCCCAGGACCACCTGCCCATGGTGGCACAGGGCTAGATCCTCCCCCATCAATTATTAATCAAGAAAATGCCTCACTGGCCAATCTTGTGGGGACATTTCCTCAACTGAGGTTTCTTCTCCCCAAATGCTGCTAGCTTGTGTTAAGTAGACATAAATCTAGCTGCAGAGAAGTAGTGAAGAGTAGTATGAATGGGAGCACCACAGTGATAACAGTGGGGTGAAAATGAATGGGAGCACTATGATGATGAGTGGTATGAATGAGAGCACTGTGGTGATGAGAGTGAAGAAAAGGTGGTAACAGGTACAACACTTCATTGTAAATGTGGAGTGAGCAAACATGACACAGGAAGTACTTTGTATCCAGCACATGACAGGAAATCTCCACATTCAGATAAAATTAGTGCTGCCACGATCTCGAGGGTTCCTACTACCTGGCACTAAGAATCCCTATTCTGTTCTGGAAATCCAGGAAGTCTCCAGGAAGGGGCAGGGACCACAGGGAATGAGGGCTCTGTGTGTGTGTGTGTGTGTGTGTGTGTGTGTGTGTGTGTGTGTGTGTACACAATGTATAAATAGAGGTCAGAGAACAACTTACAGGAGTAAGTTTTTCCTTCTGCTATGAATGTTCTAGGAGTCAAACTCAGGTGATTCAGGCTTGGGGTCAGTACCTTTACCTGCCATGCCCTCTCTATTAGTTACACATGACCAACTTATAAAAGCAACTTATAAAAGAAATAAAGAAACATTTAATCGGGCTTATGACTACAGTGGGTTGGAGTCTCTGCTGGCAGAGCAAATGAATGACAACAGGTGACTGGACCAGCAGCTAAGAGCTCACATCTCAGTCCACAAGTAGGAGGCAGAGAGAGCACACTGGGGATGGCTGGTCGGAAGATACTTAAATCTTAAACCCTCCATGGTGACATATCTTCTCCAATAAGGCCACATCTGACAATCCTTCTCAAACAATCTCCAATTAGATACTAAGTATTTAAATGCCCAATATCCATGGGAACATTTTATTCAAATGACCATAGCATCTTACTACCCTGCACAGACACTGTTTTGTAACCAGTGTGAAAATATAGCAATATTTTAACAACTCTAATGCATACCAGCCACTGAAGAATTTATCTGGGGAGTTGTGTTCAGGATTTCATATTCTCAAGTATGTCTCAGACCTTAGAATCTGAGTACTTTTCATTTTAAGAGGCAACCTATGTATTTCTTTCCTTCCTGACTTTTGAACTCTGGGCACTGTCCTTTGGGTTGCTTGTGTTTCCCAGCTCAAGTGCTATGGAAGATTCCAATAGCCAAATTTTTATGTGGTGTCTGATGGAAATAGAAGTCAATGTAATGACCTTGCCCTAGAACTGTGAATTCACCTGTGTGTCTGTTGCCTGATTTAGGCTTCATTTTCAGTCACTGACCTGGACTCTGACATTGGGATTGACTTGGACATGAGACTCTACATAGGCAACTTTGAAACCCTTCATTAAATGTGTTGTAACACATTTGTTCTGTGGTTAGAAAATCCAACTTGCTTTAGGGAGACACTTTTTGTGAATCTTTAGAATTGTAAATAGCTGAAACCTTTGCACCTGAAATAGGTTTACATTGCTCTGTGTGGATTTCCAAATAGGTTCTTTTTTATTTGGGGGATCAGGGAAAGTTTATTTCTAACAATCACTTGAGTCACAGTTTGAACCTTGGGGTGGGGGGGAAAGCCACCTCTAAAAGGAAAGTTTTCTCTTGAGTGAATCTAACTTTAGCAACCCTAAATGTATACTAATTACTCTTGTCAATAATATATTCAATTTTAATTAAGGTGAAAGACTGTACCATTTAAAAACTCTGCTTTTAGCATACCAACCATTATTTTCATTATATAAAGTCCCTGAAACTTTTGAGAGGGAAAATTGATTCCCCATTAGATAATTCATAAACCAATGATTTCACAAAAAGAGAGAAAGAGAACATAACACACAAAGGCATGGTTGATGAGAAATTTCTCTGTAACTAGTTTAAAGAAATATAATGTATTAGGGGTAGAATCACAGCATACATGCTTCTGGGGGATTGATGTAGTCTCTTTCTAGCTCAGTTTTTGGGTTTTGTTGTTTGTTTGCTTTTTGTCTTCATATACTCTCCTGGGTTAAAACTTTTAAAAGAAGCAGAAATGGGAATCATCTTCCAAAAGCTCCTATAGATAGATGTGACATTGATTCATTGATATACAGCTCATTAGTCTAGAATTTTGGCTCTTCATCTATCATTTCAATTATCTCCTGATCTTTCCAGAGCTTTTGATGAATGGGAGACAGTTTATATTTGGTGTATTAATGACCTTGGTAAATTTTGAAAATGTACTCTCTTACTATATATCTTTTCAAAGTCTCCTCCATACATACTTAGGGATATAACATCTATAGAACACCATTGTATAGAGTTTGCTTAAAAGTTAACTTGATATCGATAACTAAACTGGGGCCAATAGATCAGTGGGTAAAAAGCTTGTCTTGCAATCATGAGGACCTGGGTTTCATGCCCAGAAGCCATGTAAATTAAAGCTGAGTGTGTTATTACCTGTTTGTAATCCCAGCACCGGGGAAGTAGAGACATGTGGTCAACTGTCAAATAACAAGGTACAATGTACCTAAGGAATGACCTTGGAGGTTTTCCTCTGGTCTCTGCATATATACAAGTGCATCTACATATGCATAAATACTTGTACACACATTTATGTTCACACACTCCCACATACACACACACAAACACACACACTCCTTAAAACCAAATATATATATATATATATATATATATATATATATGTATATGTATCATAGGAATAGAAGGGAATTATTTACAATAAATATATATATATATTCCCCTTTAGGGCCCATTCCTTTCCAAACTAGTTATAAGATAAAGTTTTCTGGTTTGCTATCAGTGCTGATATTTTTATTTTCATGATAAGTTAGGAATATTTTTTTCAAAACCATTTTTATGACTTACCCTAAAATACAGTCACCAAAAGACAGCATTGTATTTGTAGTTGTTTCTTCTTTTAGCAATGTGCTGAGGTGCACCAGACACCCCCACAGACTTGGAAGGACTTAGAAATGTCAGAAATGCAGCTTTCCCTTCCTGAGACCTGACTGGAACTTCAAGAAAAAGAGCCTCCTCCTTCCTGGCTCTTTTTTATCCCACACCTTCTATGTACCTGTGGCCATGCTCAGATAGGGATGGTCAGTGCTACAGGTAGACAGAACTTCTCCCTACTATTCTGCTTTTAGTCTAAAGAAAAGATTTAGACCTGAAATAAAACTAAGTTGTGTCAAAATACAAAATGTCTTAAACATACGTAAAGGCATATGTATGTATGTATGTATGTATGTATGTATGTATGTATATGTATATGTATATGTATATTTATGTACCAAACATTGAAAGTAGAAAGAAGAACTTACACATGATATACAAATTATGCATAAGTTACATCATGTAAGTTGTCACTAAGGTGAATCACAAGAAGATATAATAATTTGGCTATGTTTCATCCTAACCATATCTATCCCATCTGAACCCTAAACTCATCTCAAAGTGATGTCCAAGTCTGAAACCTCCTTCCAAACCCAACCCTAAACAATTGAAAACTAACCCTAAATAGGCATTATCCCTTAGTGTCAACAGTAGGGAAAGGAGGCAAAGTATTATCAGAATTACTTCCTGCTGAAATGGGACGATGATAACCTCATGGGATCCTGTAGGAAGAAAATTTTTGAGTAGTGAAAGTCTCCAGTGGACTAGCTACAACATTTGTACCCAGGCTCTGTTTGGTGGAAGATGCTTGATTGAAGTTCTTGATTGAATTCTTATCTTGATTGAAGTGTTTATCAGAAGCTGTGGCCAGTGTGTAATAAGAACATGCGCCAACTCAGCTAGTTGCTCCAGAGTTGTCTAGAGTGATGTAGTCCCAAACTGGTTTTAGAGTGGTGACTGTCTGTTCAGACATCTCAAGTTGGATCTAGAGTTTACATATTATCCTTCTGTGGTCTTTGATGGAGTTGCAGACAGATATGGTTATAGTTTTCTTTACTTATTATAAAAGATAAGTTACATATAAGACCTTAGACTCACAAAGATAGGATAGACAATAAAATATTTTCTTTAAATCTTGCTAAATGTTAATGGACTAAACATTGTAACTGTCGTTCTTATTTGATACCTGTTTTGTTATATATTTTACTATGTGAATGTTAAAACCATTCTTTTTATTTAGACAGAAAAGAGGAGATGATGGGAGAAGTACTACTGTGTATATGTCTCTCTTATTGGTTAATGAATAAAACACTGTTGGCCAATAGGGAAGCAAGATAGGTGGGACTAGGAGTTGAGGAGGATTTTGGGAAATGTAGTAAAGAGAGTTGCCATGTGATCCCAGGAAGAGAGGATGCATGATTCTGACATCCTTCATAAGATAAGTCCTTGTAAAAATAAATAGATTAATAATTATGGTTGATACTTATGACAGAACAAGCATATAAGGAATTCTAGTCATTTGCCAGCAACATTGTAACTAATATAAGTCTCTATGTGTGATTTGGGGGCCCTGAAGCAGAGACAGAACTCAGGCATCTGGCAGAAAGACTTATTGTTACAGCTTTCTTTGCCTGTTCTCTGGACTTTCATTTGACTCAAGTTATTCAATTTGAAAGGACTCTGGAAGGGTAAAAATGTGCCTGGGCTGAACTGCATCTCTTTTTCCTTTCAGAGAGTTCAACTGTTACCTACCTTGTGAAATTTAAAGAACATATATGTTTCATTGCCCACAATGTCCTGTCCCTTTTCTTTGAAAGTCTGGCTTCTATCTCTTTGTAATAATTGAATCCCATCAATTATCTCCACTGGAAATGTGTTTATGTGTTGAGTGTCTTATATAAAATATGAGGAATCATCTGGGCTTTTGTATTTTGCATTGATTTTTCTCATAAGTTGGGTGATATAACACATATTTAATCAAATAAACTTCTGGAAATCCTGTTAAAGGCACCTAAGTCAGTAAAGAGATACAGACTGAGTATTTTAGGTGACTGGAATTAAACCAGCATTATAGAGAACTGAAAGTTACTGATGTCTTCCTTTGGATGCAAGTAAAATCAGGCAATTGTAAGGTTAACACAGTGGCCTTTGGACCAGCTGATACCTTGGTTGCTTTGTGGACAGTAAGAATTTCCACAAAGAATTTCCAGGATGATTTTATCAAAATGCAGAAGCTGACAGTGGACTTGATGTGAGCAGAAAGCCTTGAGTTCAGCTCTGCTTCTCACACCCCAGAGTTAGGCTGCTTTGCTCTGAAAGATGATTCCTTTCTGAGTAAGGCTTCTGAGCATAGAAAAACAGGCCTGCAATGTACTGACAAAGGTCAAATGTTCACTGTCTTGTGGTGGTTCTGTGTTAAATGACAAATCCTATAACTCTTTATCTGGACGTCTTCCAGGAATTAGCACAACTCTTAGCACACAACAAGGTTTTAGAAATCTTTGAGGAATGAATGAGTGCATGAAACAATGAATGAACAGTGTCTGACTTAGGAGTTTCTTGGAACTAGTAACCATCCCATGGCTGATAGTGACAACATCACGACTGAAGCTCTGGATCCAATTGAAAAGACAAATCCCAAGTACCTGTGAGTCACAAGAAAATACAAAGGACAACATCAAAATCATATCATTTTACCAGTGGAGACATTTCCATCATGCCAAGAGACATAAAATTTACGGGTTGCTTAGTTTGTGGCAGACTCAGCTCAGCACAGCTGAATAAGAGAGGATTAGATTCTTCAGGTCTAGATTAGACTCTTTTTTTCTATTGAAACCACCAACTGAAATATATATGCCAAGACCCACCTTGCAAAACTAAAAGTTGAGGTCAGACTCCAAAAAACGGAACTTTCTATGATGGGGAGCAAAGGTCCCAAAGAGGGAATGCAGACAGAGAACTCGAAAGGTTTTCCAAGTCTGGTAGGCAGAGGACCACAACAAAATCTTCACTAACCAGCAAAGAGGAGGTGTCTCCAAGAGTCTCCTCAGATTTCAGATGCTCATCTTGTCTTGGTGTTATGAACCCACTATTGGGGGCATTTAGGAGACCATGGGTGCTTGATAAATGGCTTCCATCTTCCCCTCTGCTAGCCTACAGCATCGTAATTCTGACTGCATATGGGACTTCTCTGAGTTTCTTTGGCTCTATGTATTTAGCATACCTAATATTTAACATGTCTAAAATGAAAAGATAGCTTTTTCTACAGTTATAGTCAGATAAAGAGCATAGGATTGGAAATGAGACGGCAAAGCTTCCACCTTTCAGTGGCCTGCAGCACATGCCGTAGAGAACCCTCGGAGGACTGCCTGGTTTCCTGAGTTTCCTTTCATTGTTTTCTCCTCCATGCATGATCTTAATAGCCCGAAGCAGGGTAGTTAAGTTGCAGAAAACTGATAGCCATGCAAATGACTCTTTTCTTTCCCACAGATATTTTGTTCCAGAGAAATACATTTGATTCCTGCACTATACAAAAAGAATGGTCTAACTCATTTTGTTGATGTTTAGAGTAGTAACTAGTGTGCATTTATTAGCAATTTAATTGCAGCATTCTTGCTTATCTCTGTACATGTTATTGTTTTATCTTTGTTAATAAATAAACTGAGTAAAATCTTTAACATTTATTCTATTCTGTATTTGTGAGGAATCCCTGATTTTGGAAATTACACTTATTTGTATTATCTTCTCTATGCTGAACACTCAGTACCTTGACTTTTTAATTTTCTGGTTATATATTATATAATCAGTTCCCAAGTTAAAGGCAATTTCTGACAATAACTGCTATCAGTAAGCCAGTTTACAACTTCCTCATATTGTGTCTAGGCTGACCCCACTAATCCAGCATTCTCCAAGCATATCTTCTCTGTTGAGCTTTTGTTCTAGACAAAACAGCCAATTCTTTCCACATCCCAGATCAGCAGAGTAGTCTTAGCTAAAAATTTGGACTTCCCATTGGCTGACAAACTGAGTCCTTAAATTCCTGCTCTTTAGTTATTAGAGATCCAGTGTGTCCTCCTTGCCCTGCAGTCATTCCTTGGGTGATATAGTTTTAAAAAGCAGCCATAACACTAACAAATGCTGGCTGTGACATAAAATTATCTTTGCTCGTAAGTTAGTCCATTTCTTTTTAATTTAGCATCTAGCATCGAGAAAGTGCTTAGAGAAAGGGCAAAAAGCAGCCGGGATCAGCCTCTGGCCCAGTTGCTGTTAGCTAGAAAAAAGGATTTCTTCTCATTTTTCCAGGCTGCAATTTCAAGGATAAAGTCTCCCGCAGGACTGGTGTAATAGTTAGGTTCCTGTTGCTGTGATGAAACACCATGACCAAGGCAACTCAGATAGAAAGGTAGGAAACATGGCAGCAGTCAGGCAGTCATGGCATTGCAGCAGCTGAAAGGTCACAGAGTGACCCACAAACAGGAAGAAAAGAGCACACTAGGAAGGTCATGAGTCTTTTTGAAATCTTAAAATGAGCACCCAGAGACTCACCTTCCCCAACAAGTCTGAACCTCCAAATCCTACCTATCAGTTTCATCAACTGGGGAACAAGTATTCAAACATATGAGCCAATGGGGGGGGCATTCTCATTCAATCCACAACACATTCCACTCCCTGAGCCCTATGGTCCTGTAGCCATATAATGATACAAAATGCATTCAGTCAACTTCAAAAGTTCCCATAGTCTTTCAGCCTCAGCCCTTTTTTCAAAGTCCAAAGTCCCTTCTGAGTCTCAAGGCAATCTCATAATTGCAAGCCCCTGTAAAATAAAAGAGCAAATTACTTTTACCACACAACTCTATAGAATATGCATTACCATTCCCAAATGGGAGTGGGATGGAGTAATAGTATGGAAATACTGAAACAAAGTAAGACCAAAATCTAGCCAGGCAAACACCAAATTCTATAGCCCTGGTCTGATGTCAAATGACTGAGATGTTCTGTCTCTCCAGGTTTGCTGCATACAAGGTACAGTTTTCTCTTGAGCTGGTTCCATTACCTGTGTGTGGCTCTTCTTGGCAGATGGCTCATAGCTTTGACACCTCTACTGTCTTGGGGTCTCTAATGCAATCTGGGCTTCATTTTCAGTTTCACATAACTGCTTCTCATGACCTTCATGCAGTGACTGACCTGTCACACATTGCCTGGAATCAGCAACTCATTTCAACTAGGGAGGAAGATTCTAGAACTCTTTGCTTATATATTCTTTATGATTCTAAAGCTTATCCATGTGCACATTGCCAAACTTGGATACTTGCTTGGATGAACCCTGACAGCTTGGATCACATTTGCATCAGCTTTTATTTGTTGTTATTAGAAGCAGAAATTTTCATAGGCCTTTTCCCTTCACAAGTTGGAAGTTTATCTGAGTGGGGCGTGGTCCAAAGAAGCCCTCCTTTTACTCCTTCTTAAACCAGGCCTCTCCTTAATCTCCTTATCTCTTTCAGTATTTTCTCCTTCTCATCTCTTTAAACTGTACATTTTGTATTTCTTTTTTTCCTTTATTTTTATATATTTGAATTACAAACAAGATTGAATTACATGACAATCCCAGTTCCCTTCTCCCTCCCTCCATCCCCTACCATCCCAACCAACTGAAATCCTACCTATCATATGTCCTTTCTTCTAATCTACACCTGACTCAACCTTTCTGCTCCTTCATGACCTCTGCATCCTTCCTTTTCTTCCCTTCTCATTCTCGTAGCTCCCTCCCTCCTCTTCCCATGCTCTCAATTTGCTCAGTGATGACTCTTTCCCCTTCTTCAGGGGACAACGTTTGTCTCTTTTAGGGTCCTCCTTGTTTACTAGTTTCTCTGGCAGTGTGGATTATAGGATGGTAATCCCTTACTCTATGTCTAAAATCCACATATAAATGAGTACATATCATGTTTGCCTTTTTGTGATTGGGTTACCTCACTCAGAATGGTTTCTCCGAGTTCCATCCATTTTCCTGCAAATTTCAAGATTCCATTGTTTTTTTTCTGCTAAGTAGTACTCCATTGTGTAAATGTACCACATTTTCTCTATCCATTCTTCGGTTGAGGGGCATCTAGGCTGTTTCCAGTTTCTGGCTATTACAAATAATGCTGCTGCTATGAACATCTTACTCCTATCAGAATGGCTAAAACCAAAAACACCAATGACAGTTTATACTGGAGAGGATGTGGAGAAAGAGGAACATTTCTCCACTACTGGTGGGAGTGCCAACTTGTACAGCTGCTTTGAAAATCAGTATGGCAGCTCCTCAAGTAAATGGGAATCAGTCTACCACAAGATCCAACATTTTGTATTTCTTATGGACACAGTTTCTCTTTTTGTTGTAGAGACACATAAGAGTGGTTATTAATAACCACATGACAAAGTCAGCATTAGGCTTGGAACCTTCTTCTTCCATGAAATTAGTCCATTACTTTTCAATTTAGAGTCATGCAAATTCATAGGAAAAGGGCAAAAATCGGCCTAGTTCAATTTCTGGCCTCGGTGCTGTTAACAATCCTCACTTCTTTTAGAAGCTTCTTGAGCTGGGCCTCCACAATCCACACAGCTCTCAGCACTGTTCTCCTGGGTCGTATTAGGTGTAAATGGAGGTTTCTCTCCTGGTTGCCAGTTCCCAAATGAACAGTCAGAGAGGCTTAATATTAATTATAATTGCTTGGCCAATGGCTCAGGCATATTACTGATTAGCTCTCAAGATTAAATTAACCAATTTTTACTAATCTGTGTATCACCGTGTAGTTGTGGCTTACCAGTAATGTTCTGACATCTCACTCCTGAGGCACATCCTATCTCCTTCTCTTCACTTTCTTTCTCTCCATAACTCCATTTGACTTTTCCACCTGGCCCTCTTCTGCCTGACTATTGGCCAAATCAGACTTATTCATCAACCAATAAATGAAACACATATTCAAAGCATGTAGAAGGACACCTCACATCAAATCTCTCCCTTTCTGTCTAATTAAAAGGGAAGGTTTTAAACTTTAACATAGTAAAATTACATATAACAAAACAGTTATCAAGCAATAATTAGAGTCATAATATTTGGTCTATTTGTATTTGGTAAAATTAAAGAAAATAAATACTCTATCATTTATCCTATTTTTCTGAGTTTAAAGTTTTATTTATAATTTATCTCTTATCATAACTAAAGAAAACTATAATTATAACTGTTCTTTCTGCCCATTGGCCAATCAGATTTATTCATCAACCAATTAAGAAACACATATGTGAAGCATACAGAAAGATATCCCACACCAATTAGGAGCCATTAAGCGCTGCTTATAGCTTTCAGCCACTCTTCTAGTCCAAAGTCCCAAAGTCTTACAGATTTCTTCAAAAACTATGTGGTCATGTCTGTTACAACAGCCCTCTTTTACATTCTGGTACCTAAGTCTTCATTAGTTACTTTTCTATTGCTGCAATAAAACACAACTAAGGAAAATTCTAGAAGGAAGGGCTCATTTGAGCCTTACAGTTCTAGAGTGATAAGTGTCCATCATCATCATGGCAGGGAGCAGGACAGCAGTCAGTCAGCCATGGCCCTGGAAAGGTAGAAGGAAGTTCGCATATGCTTCACAGACCGGAAACAGACAGCACTCTGGGAATGTTGTGAGACTCTGAAACCTCAAGGCCTGCCCCTTGTGATGTACCTCCTCTAAGGTCATACCTTCTAATTCTCTCCAATATAGTTCCACCAACTGAGGACCAAGTATTCAAACAAATGAGTCTCTGAGGGCCAGTCTCATTCAAACCAGCAGAGCTGGTTTATTCTGAGGCTTGTCTCCTGGGCTTGTCCATAGCATCTTCTGCTAGAGTATCACATGCTCTTACCTCTGTTCATGTTCACAGGAATATCAGTCCCATTGCTGCATAACTCAGAATGCCCAATATTCTGTAATTGAGGCATAAATGGTTATTAGAATGCATTATTTAGACAAAATGACAAGACAGAGCCTGCATATTTAATAAAGGAATATTTTTCTATGAACAATTCAATTCATGATTGACCCACCCTTGTCACCTCAATAATTTAGTCACATTTTTGGTTTGTATTGCATATGAATGTAGAGAATGCAGGAACAGGATTCATTCCATAATGTCTCAACAGGGGGATAGAAAGTGAATGTTTGATTGCTTATTGTGAGTAATGTACTCTGATATTTATTCTTCCTTATAAATTAAAAATGTTTGATTTATTAGTCAGGTTCTCTAGAGCAACAAACATTATATATGTAATATGATATTGTATATATCATATTATTATATATGATGTTATAATTTGTATAATATGTTGAAGACCTGAGGTGAGGTCTTCAAATTCTGCACTGTGAGACAGCCATGGTTGGACTACACAGGAAAACCATGGCTGTATCACTCTGTAGAGCTTGAAGACCTGTCCTCAGTCTGTAAAGCTGGATGCAGTTCCAATCTTGTATGGAAGGCCCTGAAGATTTCTTCGGTTCACGTAAGGATAAAGAAATGAAGGTCCAAAGTCACCAGAGAACAACAGCACCAGTGATAGCAACAAGGTAGATAAATTCTGAATACAATTGATGAAATCTCAAGTGAGTCAAGTGGGCAAGCAGGCAGAGAGTAAGCCTTTCCCTTAGGACTTCTTTTTATCTGGACTGTCACTGGAAGGTGCCACTCACCTTTAGAGGAGGCTTTCTTCTGCTGATGAGGCCAGAAGCTCATCTATTAGTTGATACCAGATCCAATCAAGTTAAGAATGAAGATGAACACCCACAACTGACCTGGTGTTTTCCTGAACTCAGTTGTCTCTCAATAACTGTAGTTCAACATCCAATGGAGTCAACCAAACACAAATTAAGTAATTTTTCTTTAACAAAAATACTTCTGTGGGCTAGACAGACAGACCAGCAGTTAGAGTGTTTGCCTATCCAGAAGACTTGGATTTGGTACCCAAAACCCACATCTGATGGTTCACAACCATCTGTAACCTCAGGTCCAGGAGATTCTATACCATCTGTTGGTCTCTGCCAGGAACCTGCACTCTTATACATATACATATACATACACATGTACATATAAACAAAGACAAAAATAAATACTGAAAAAAACATCTGTATGAAATATATAGGTGTTTTCCAGTTGTTATTTCCTAAACAATGTCTTATAACAACTACTTACACCACAATAACAGAATATTCATCATTCTAAATGGTGTGGTAATAACTGAAACCATTCTGGAATATGTATGGGTTATACATAAATACTGACCCATTTAATATGGGAACTACAGTATCTCTGGGTCTCGGAACCTGCAGGGGTTCCTTTAACCAGTCCTCATGTACTGCAAGGGATAACTGTACACCACACCAATATATGCTTACAGAGTAAAATCTTTGCCAAGACTCTTTAAGAATCATGAAGTTTTTAATCTTAGCCATTCTAACAGGTACTAAGATGGAATCTCAGATTTGATTTGCATGTCCCAGATGGCTAAGGATGTTGAACATTTATTAAGTATTTCTCAGCCATTTGAGATTCTTCTGTTGAGATCTGTGCCTCATTTTTTAACCAGATTATTTGCTTTGGCTTTTTTTTTTTTGTCTTTTTGCTTTTAATGATTCTTTGTGGGTTTCCCATCATGCATTCTGATGTCACTTATCTCCCCATTCCCTGGAATCCACCCTCTGTCCTTGGACCTCCCCCCAAAAAAATCAAAACCAAATTAAAAAGAAAAACCAAAAACCAAACCAACCAAACAAACAAACAAATCAAAACAAAAGCATAAAAAAGAAGAATCTTGTACTGAAAGCTGAAGTGTGGTCTAATGAGTCACACAGCTTACTCTTTAGTCCATTCATCTTTACTTGCAAGAGCTCATTGCCAGGAGTCATTGGTTCTGGTTTCTGATATATCACTGATAATGGGCTCTCACTGAGGCTTCTCTTGAATATCCTGTTGTTGTCCTATGTCATGGAGATCCTGCTGCTTTGGATCTGAAGGTTCTTCCCCTTGACATGCCCCAACAGTTCACCTGAGAAGCACACTAGTACCAACCAGTGGTCAGAGATGCAGATGAGCTGACTCTGAGGGCATGAGAACAGGAGAGCTAACACCATCCCCACTCCCACACTGTCTGCCATGAGATGGCAAGGGTGAGGGAAAGATACCCTTCCCCCTCTACTCCTTGCCACCTGTAGCAGATGAGAAGGCTGCCCCCTGGGTCACAGGAGAAAGAGAGAATGAGCCCTGCCTTACACAGGAGAGCTGGCCCTATACACCCCCCTCCCCAGAGCTGACCCTACTGTCAGGATGCAAATGAGCACAGCATAAGGACAAAAGATCAACATTGCTGGCCCTACTCATCTCATAAGCCATAAGCAAGGGAGAAGGCCTTTCACCTTGCCTGAACAAAACAGTAGAGCCATGTGAATGAAGTGGACCAGGATCCTAGGGCCCAAATACAAGAGAACTGGCCCTGCTCCTTGATGTTGGCTGCATTGGGTGAGCTAGGAAAGGGGTGCTGAAGACCTCATCCAGGTAGTCACAATGAGGGAAAGCTAGTGACCTGACCAACCTAGCTACTACCCAGGTCCAGAACCAGGGCTGAAAGTTGGCCCACCCCAAAATCCACTGGATTATGTGAATTTCAGATGTCTAATTTCTTGAGTTCTTTATATATTTTTTAGATCAGCCTGTTGTTGGAAATAAGGTTGGTAAAGAACTCTTCCCATTCTGTAGGCTGCTGTTTTGTCCTATTGGCAGTGGGTGTCCCTTGCCTTACAGAAGCTTTTCTGTCTCAAGAGGTCCCATTTATCAATTGTCCATCTTAGTGTCTGTGCTGTTCTGTTCGGGAAGTTGTCTCCTGTGCCAATGTGCTCAAGGTTATTTAGTAATTTCTCTTCTATCAAGTTCAGTATGACTGGATTTCCATTGAGGGCTTTGATCCACTTGGACTTGAGTTGTGTGCACAGTGATAGATATGGATCAAATTTGCATTCTTCTACATGCTGATATTGTTAGTTCAACATCTTTTGTTGAGGATACTTTCTTCCATTGTATAATTTTGATTTCTTTGCTAAAAAATCAGGTGTTCATGGGTGTGTGGGTTCACATCTGGGTCTTTGACTCAATTCCAATCAATCCATCTGTCTGTTTTTATGCCAACAGCATGCTATTTTTATTACTATAGTTCTGTAGTAGAGCTTGAAATCAGGTATGGTGATGCCTTCAGAAGTTCTTTTATTTTATGGGATTGTTTTAACTTCCTGGGTTTTTGTTTGTTTGTTTTTCCATGAGAAGTTGAGTATTGTTTTTTAAGGTCTGTAAAGATTGTGTTGGAATTTTGATTGTGCATTGAATCTGAAGATTGCTTGTGGTGGGATGGCCATTTTTACTATATTAATACTACTAATCTATGAGTATGGGATATCTTTCCATATTTTGATATCTTCTCCAATTTCTTTCTTCAAGGACTTGAAGTTCTTGTCGAGTGAAAGCTTATATTGGAGAGGAATGGAGTAAGGTGAACACTCTTCCATTGCTGGTGGGAGTACAAAATTATATATAGCCACTTTGGAAATAAATATGGTGGTTTCACAGACAATTGAGAATCAATCTACCTAAAAACCTAGTCATACCACTTTTGGGCATATACCCAAAAGATGTTCAAGGACACTTACTCAACTATGTTCATAGCAGCTATTAGGCTTCAATATGGGACTTTTAACAATGGGGAAATGATTGGCTTAAGGATATAAAACTGCAGTTGGACAAGAGGCATGGACTCTCTGAAGACTTGAGGTCTACTGAGAGCATGATAAATATGGTTGATAACAATATGCTATATTTTAAAATTTGTGAGATAGTATACTTTAAGTGTTCTCAAAACAAAAATGATGAATATGTGTGATATAACATGTTAATGGGTTTAATTTAGCCATGCCATTGTGAACATACTGTATTCTGTATCATAATTGTGCATAACTTTATTTATGAAGTAAATAAATGAATGGAAAGAAAGAATTCAAAGAAAGAGAAATGAAAGTTTTGAAAGGGAGTATGGAAGGTAACATGCTTTATTTGGGAAAGTATGGGTGGAGGGAGAATAAGACAAGAGAAATAAGCATGTGAAATATTATGTAAGAATCATTATAAAGCTCTTAAAGAAAAATAATGTATCATTTTTAAATACAACATATTTCGAAATATTTTATTTTAAAACTAATATCCTTAGAAAATTCTATTTAAGTACTTTCATGCTCTCCAGCAATTGAGAATATTTTCATTATAACATTAACTGACTTCAACATTGATTCTCAGCCAGGCACAGTGATGATTCCTGTGGCCTAAGCTACTTGGGAAGCAGATAAGAGAGGCGGATTATTATGAACCTAGGCATTTGATGCCTGACCTGCAGAAGTGTTTAAGAACCCTACCCTTTTGTTGAGGTAGCTCAGGGGCCAAATTGTGTGTTGTGCAAGCATAAGAACCTGAGATTAGGTTCCCAGTGTCCCTGGAAAAGCCATGTGATCCCTATACCAGGAAGTCAGAAGCATCTAGATGAACTCCTGGAGCTTGCTGGGTAGCCAGTTCAGCGAAATTACTAATCTTCAGAGTCAGGAATAGACCTTAATTCAAAAAAATAAGGATGAGAGCAATAAAGGGAGATCTCCATTGCCAAACTCAAACTTCTAAATGTGCAGGTACTAGTGTACACACTACATGAATTCGACAATTAGTCCTACAAAATAACATATATTATTATGCTTATCCTTGGTATTAAATTCAGATCAGTTGTCCTCTGCAGCAACTGAGCTATGTTGCCACAAATAACATCTCAGTTCAGCCCTAAAGATTTGGTGCTCTAAAGGAATGTATGCCACACACATCACATTTAGGGCTTACCTAGGAGAGTGTGATCATAATTCCATATACTGCTACCAGACTGTGTACAAATTGCTGAGAAAATCCTCAAGACAAAGTTCTGCCTGTGATACTTCTACCTCAGCTGTGATGATGCCAGACACACTGCTCTATTGTTTTCAGGCTGTTCTGATATTTTTAAGTCCCTGTTTCCTTTGGATATTTAAATTTATTTTTATTAATTAATTATTTTTCAGCCTGATCAGTTTTCCCTGCCTGCCTCTGCCTCCTCTCTTCCCAGGCCCCCACAGTCCCCCCCCCGTGTCATGTCTCCCACCTCCCCCTTCCATGTTCATCCACTCTTCTTCCTTTCTCTTCAAAAAATGTCAGACCTCCCATGGATATCAACCAGCCATGGTGTATCAAGTTGCTTTAAGACTATAAGACTAGGCAACTCTTCTCCTACTGAAGCTGGAAAAGCTAACCCAGTAGGAGGAAAGAGTCCCAAAAGCAGGTAACAGAGCCAGAGACAGCCCTTGCTGCCACTGCTAGGAGACAAAATGAAAACCATATCTGCAGAGTATCTAGGTCAGTCCTATGCAAGATATGGTTGGTAGTTCAGTCTCTATGAGCCCCTATGTGTCCAGGTTAGTTGATTGTGTGGCCCCTCTTTGTCTTACAATCCTTTCACCACTCCCTCCACAGCATTTTCCAAGGCTTGCCTAATGGCTGTGGGTATCTGCATCTGTTTCCATCTGTTGCTGGCTGAAGCCTCTTTAATGGTAATTGGGCTAGGCACCAATCTGTAAGTATAGCAGAATACCATTAGGAATCATTTCATTGACTATTTTTTCCAGTCATTTTTGGCTCTACCCTCCGTCTCTGAGTTGTCTATCCTCTAGGTCCTGGCCCTCTGAGAAGGGTCAGGGATAGGCTCTCTCATCGTATGGGTCTCAAGCTGGATCAGTCATTGATCATAGCCATTCCCATAATTTCTTTGTCACCTTTACCCCAGCATATACTGAAGGCAGGGCAAATTGTAGGTCAAAAGTTATGTGGCTGGGTTATGGTCCCAATCCCTTTACTGGAAGTCTTTCCTGGTTACAGGAGATGGCTGATTTAGGATCCTTATACCCCACTGCTAGAAATCTAGGGTCACCGTCATAGATTTCTTGGAGTTTCCATTGCACTAGGTTTCTATCTCATCCTAAGGATATCCCTGATTTTAGTTGTTTTCCCCAGTACTTTCTCCATCCCCCAACCCTATCCCTCTTGTTCCCATGCCCACCCTCCTATTCAGACATCCCTGACCACTTTTGATGCTTATTGTATTGTCCTTTCACAGTGAGATTCACGAGTCCCCCTCTTGAGCCCTCTTTGTCACTTAGGGTTTTTTTTGGGGGGGGGTCTGTGGATTTTAGCATGGCTATATATTATTTTATGGATAGTATCCACTTATAAGTTAGTACATACCATGTTTGTCTTCCTGGGTCTAGCTACTTTACTTAGGGTAATCTTTTCTAGTCCATCTACTTGCTTGAAATTTTCCATGTCACTGGTTTTAATAGCTGAGTAAACATTCCATTGTGTAAATGTAGCACATTTTTTAAATCCATTCCACAGTTGAGGGGCATCTAAGTTGTTTCCAGGTTCTGGATATTACAAAAACAAAGGAGCTTCTAGGAACATTGTAGAGCAAGTGTCCTTGTGGTATGACTGAGCATTCTTTGGGTATATGCCCAGGAGTGGTACAGCTTGGTATTGAGGTAGGTCAATTCCCAATTTTCTGAGAGATTGCCATATTGATTTCCAAGGTGACTGTGCAAGTTTGCACTCCTACAAGCTATGGAGGAGTGTTCCCTTTGCTTGACATCCTTGGCAGTGTGAACTATCATTCATGTTTTTGATCTTACCCATTTTGACACATGTAAGATGGAATCTCAAAATCCTTCTGATTTGCATTTCCCGGATGGCTAAAGATGTTGAAGATTTCTTTGAAATATTTCTCAGTCATTTGAGACTCCTCTGATGATAAGTTTCTGTTCATATGTGTACCTCATATTTTAATTGGATTATTTGGTTTTTTGATGTCCAGTTTCTTGAGTTCTTCATATATTTATAAATTAGCCATCTGTCAGATGTGGGGTGGGGGAAAAACTTTTCCAATATTGTAGGCTGTCATTTGTCCTCTTGATGTATTACAAAAGTTTTCAGTTTCTTGAGGTCCCATTTATTAATTGTTGATCTTAGTGTCTTCATGATTGGTGTTCTGTCCTGGAAGTAGTCTTCTGTGCCAATGTGATCAAGGCTATTCCCCACTTTCTCTTCTATCAGGTTCAGTGTATCTGGTTAGACATTCAGTTAGACCAACACCATTTGTTGAAGGTACTTCCATAGCAGGTCTTTTTTTGGATTTCCAGTTCCTGAAAAACAATATGGAGGCTTATTATTAATTTTTTTCTCCAATTTTTATTTGAATTAGAAACAAGACTGTTTTACATGTCAATCCCAGTTCCCTGTCAACACAACTAACACCCTACCTATCCCATACACTTTATGCTCTCCAGGGAGGGTGAGGCTTCCCATAGGGGGTCTCCAGAGTCTGTAATATTCTTCAGAATAGGGCCTAGGCCCACTCCCATGTGCTTAGGCTCAAGGAGTATCCATCTATGTGGAATGGGCTCCCAAAGTCCATTCCTATGCTAGGGATAAGTACTGATCTACTACAAGAGGCCCCATATATTTCCGAGGTCTCCTCACTGACACCCAACTTCATGGGGTCTGGATAAGCCCCATGCTGTATTCTCAGCTATCAGTCTGGGGACCAAGAACTGCCCCTGGTTCAGGTCAGCTGTTTCTGTGGGTTTCACCAGCCTGATATGGACACTTTGTTCATCACTCCTCCTTCTCTGCAACTGGATTCCAGTTCAGTTCAGGGTTTAGCTGTGGGTGTCTGCTTCTACTTCCACCGGGTTCTGGAAGAAGGCTATAGGATGGCATATAAGTTGGTCATCAATCTCATTATCAGGGGAGGGAATTTAAGGTAGCCTCTCCTTTGTTGCTTAGATTGTTAGATGGCATCATCTTTGTAGATCTCCAGACCTTTCCCTAGTGCCTAATTTTTCTTTAAATCTATAATGTCTCCCTCTATTTTGGTATCTCTTATCTTGCGCTCCTCTATTCTTCCCCTAACTCAACCTTCCTGCTCCCTCATGTCCTTCTCACCCCCCTCTTCTCCCCTTGTTATTCTCCTAGATCCTTCCTCACTACCCCCTTGCTCCCAATTTGCTCAGGAGATTTTGCCCCTTTCCTTTTCTCCAGGGGATCATGCATATCTTTCTTAAAGTCCTCCTTGCTTCCTAGCTTCTCTAGCGGTGTGGATTGTAGTCTGGTAATCATTTGCTCTATGTATAAAATCCATATATGAGTGAGTACATAACATTTTTGTCTTTTTGTGACTGGGTTACCTCACTCAGAATGGTTTCTTCAGGTTCCATACATTTGCCTGTGAATTTCAAGACTCCATTGTCATTTTCTGCTGAGTAGTACTCTATTGTATAGATGTACCATATTTTCTCTATCCATTCTTCAGTTGAGGGGCATCTAGGTTGCTTCCAGATATGATAAATAATGCTGCTATGGACATTGTTGAACAGATGTCCTTCTTTTATGAATGTGCCTCTTTTGGGTATATGCCTAAGAGTGGAATTGCTGGATCTTATGGTAGACAGATTCCCATTTTCCTGAGGAATCACCATACTGATTTCCAAAGTGGCTGTATGAGTTGAAACCCCCACCATTCTCCACATCCTCTCCAGCATAAACTGTCATTGGTGTTTTTGATTTTGGCTATTCTGACAGGAGTAAGATGGTATCTCAGAGTTGTTTTGATTTGCATTTCCCTGATGGCTAAGGATGTTGAACACTTTCTTATGTGTCTTTCAGCCATTCTAGATTCTTTTATCGAGAATTGTCTATTTTGTTATGTACTCCACTTTTTAATTGGATATTTTTGAAAGCTTGGCTTTAGCTTAGGCTTGTTTCCAAGTAGCTCTAAAATTTAAAATGTTCCATTTATATTAATCTACATTTTGCCACGCAGCTTGTCACCTCTCCTCACTATGGTATGTCTGACTTCCTGCACATCTGGATGCTGAATCCCCCAACTCAGATTCTTTTGCAGAGTTCCCATCTCTCTCCAGAAGTTCTCCCTATCTTCTCCTGCCTAGCTATTGGTCATTCAGCTCTTTTAAACCAATCATAAGGTACCTGATGCAGGTGAGGAAGGGCAGAGACACATTTTCACACAGTGTACAAAAAGATTAATCCAACAGCTTTCTCTTTTCATTGTATAATTATGACTTCTTTATGAAAAATCAGGTGTCCACATGTGTGTGGATTTACGTCTATGTCTTTGATTCGATTCCATTCATCAACCTGTCTGTTTTTATGCCAATACCATGTGGCTATTAATTAATTTTCTGAAATATATTTTCTTCTGATTTGTAAATTTAGCAATCTGCTTTTACTTTAAAATTTCAACATCTCTCTCTCTCTCTCTCTCTCTCTATATATATATATATATATATATATATATATATATATATGTAGATATAGATAGATAAATTGATGTTTTCCAGGTGTTTTCTTTAAAAAAAAGTAAGGAATGAGTAATCAAATTAATGGCCTTTTGCAGGGCTTGTTATTGTGGAAGAAATGTGGATTTGATATGCCTTTCATAAGCTCTTCCAAATTGATGAATGTACATGGTTCAATGTGTATACTGATGTATGAGTATGTGTGTGTCTTTGCTAGCCTGAGAATCATGGGTGACTATGACATTGTGATGACTCATACGAAGTTTATTTGCCTCCATCAGAGGAAATAGTCATGCTTGAGTCAGAAAAGGTTCTCAACCAGGAATGCTTAATGCCCAGGAAACATTTTACAGTACAGATGGGGATATCTATCAGGAACTTAGATGTGGTCCATGTCCAGAAAAGGGTGCCTGAAGTGCAGTATTAGCTGGGTGAAGTCTTTAAGTGAAAAGAAGCCTGAAGGCCCTCCCTGCTGCCTTGTAATGAGTTTTGCTTCCCTTGTTTTCCTCCTGCCTCAAGTACAAAGATAGGTTTCTCTGAAGTGCCTTGACTTACCCAAAGACCTGATCCATAAAAATACAATAGAGCTACCTATGAATCTACTACCCCCTCCCCTTAGATTCCATTAATCTGGAATGATTAAATTCCTATCTCAGGAGGGAAAACTGAGAAGTATCACCAAACTGGGGCAGATTTTGTCACAAGCTGTGTTCTTTGAGTCCATTTGGTTCCTCTGAAAGTCATTTACTCTAACACAAAATTTCCCACATTCCCTCATTTTCTTTCCCCAATGATGAATGGTGTAGACATTCATGGATCTCATTGGTTATTGATCACCTTTCTGTGGTGTCTCTCTTCATGGCCTTCCCATCTCATTGTGTGTGCATATTCATGTGTGTGAAAGTGCCCATGTTCTGCAGGGGCACATGTGTGTAAAGGTGAGAGACAACTTTAGGAGTTTCTTCTCAAGTGCTTCTCACCTATTTTTAAAAATCATTTTTTGAGACATAGGCTCTCCCTTACTTGGAGCTCACCAAGTAGAATAGGCTGGATAGATATCCAGTGAGTCCCAAATATCTTCATACCTCTGCCTCCTCAACACTAGGATTACAAATATGTGCTACCATAATGGCTTTTTAATGGGAGTTGTAGGAATTGAACCACAGGTCCTCATGCTTGCAGGGCATGATCAACTTTAGCAACTGAGCTATCTCTCCAGCACCTTCATATGCCCTTTTGGCTATTAATGTGTGTTTAGCTCAGAGAAACTTACAGGGTGCACATGGGAACTTAATGATGCTTATTAAATATGAACCTACTAGATACAGATACAGATATGATAAATAAAACATTCCTGTTGAAATCAAAAGGTGGCTACGGTTACCTAGCAAGAGTGCACAGCTGATAAAGGTACTGACTCTAGTTTCCAGTTTTACCATTCCAATGAGAGAAAAAGCAAAAGTTGTCATGGAAATGGAGACTTTTAAATTGAAAAGAAAGACAGCAACACAATGATACTAGAATAAAGGAGGACAAAAATGAATGGAGTTTGTTTAAAGACGTTGAGACAAAATATTCCTTATACAATTTAATGGAATAGTGAAAGCTGACAAACTCAAATGGGGCTGGAGTATACCTAGAGGCATTGGTAGGGGATGAGGTGATAAAGCCATTGTGTGGAGTATGAAGTGAGAGAGCATTAGTTGGGTATGAGATGAGAGAGGTGTTAGGTGGGGTATGAGGTGAGAGGCATTAGGTGGGGTATGAAGTGAGAGATGCATTAGGTGGGGTATAAAGTGAGAGACATTAGGTGGGGTATGAGGTGAGAGAGGGCATTAAGAGGGGTATGAGATCAGAGAGGTGTTAGGTGAGATATGAAGTGATAAAGACTTAGGTGGAGTATGGTGTGAGAGAGGCATTGTGAAATGGTGGAGCACACCTGTAACAGGGTCACAATTTTACTCTTTAGTTTGTCAATGCCTTTTTGGAATGCCTTCCATCTTGACAGTTTGAAATTTCCAGAGCTCCATTTTCAGGAAGGACTTGGAAGGTATCATCATTTTCACTTGTCAAGACATTTTATAAAACAACATCTCAGGAGGAACACCATCGTCTGCTCTATTTTTTTTCCACTGCAACTCCTGAAGTCCCTTACCTATAGGCAATCATGCGGCTGGACACATACAGTACCCTGAAGGTGTGTTGGAGAATTTTCTCTCTCTTCATGTTCTCAAGTGCACTTATGTACCTTAGACATAATACAATACTCAGATGAGATAAGCTTTCTGTACCCAAACATCTTCCTAATTCTGCATGTGAGTCTCATAAAAAATGTTCTACACATTTCATAGTCTTCAACATTTTTTCAGGTATATACATTGAATATTGGCAATGTGCAGGTGCTGTCTCAGCAGATGTATACCACATGTCCTGGCACCCGAAGAGCCCACACTGAAGTAGATAGGCTAATAACCACTTCAAGCAGCAAAGAGTAAGTGCCTTAATAGATATAACATGGAAAGGAGTTGTGCAAGCCAATGAAGGAGCGATACCCCATTCCCGATGAAAGAGATTTGTATTCAAACACTGATTCACTTTCACATTTTCAAATGGATTTGTCAGAAAAAGAAACACCAGTTTCTTAGCTTGATTTATCCCTCCCCCTTCTCTTCTTGCTTTTTGGTTCTTACTCTGAATTAGCTGCATGACTTCCTTTTAAACACCGAAATCCCAGTTAAGGGACATTCTCACTGATTATAATGACATATGTCTGTTTTTACAGCTGTAATCTCAGAGTTCTTAATAATACCATGTTTTAAACATTACTCTGAAATGCTAGAAGGTTTCAAGGTGATCAGAAAGTAAACATTCAGTTCATATTTTTAAAAATAAGAAAACAATTATAGAACTTTCAGCAATTTGTAACTGATCATAGGCATGCCATTGAAATTCTCAAGCCCTTGAATTAAAATAAAGTTCCCCAAGGGAAACTAATTCAAATAGACATGTGTGTGTACATTAGAACCAGATGAATGTACTGCACTGAAAGGCAATGAGTCAGCTTGTGAGGGGCTGGAGACCAAGTGTTTGAACATCTACTGGCTTCTGAGGCCTTGACAAGAATCATTTCTTAGTGGAATGGATGTGGGGAGCTTGCATTTATGTTCATGTTACCTCTGATATCTGAGACTCAGAGAACTTGATATTTCCTTCAGTGTCACCATAGACAGAGCTCCTAAGCTGCTAAGCTCAAGTTGCTAGTCTACAGCTAACGAGACTGGTGAGAACATGCAGTTTGTGAAAGTAAATGATGCTCTAAGAGTGTTCTGCTCTGAAATGGAAGTTGTTGGCTAGATAGCTTGTACTAGTTGCTCTACATCTTTTCATTCAACCACTGTAACCCATGTCTAAAGAACCAAGGTTGGTAGTAGAGAACAAATAGGTGACCCTGGAACAACTGGATGACTTGTACACTATGAGAACAGTATACACCTTCCCTGGTATTTATTCTTTCTAAAGTGTGTACATCTCTTCCTGGGCTCTGTGGAACCTTCAGGAGGCATCTTAGCTTTCCATGTGGTTTATTTCCTTCAGTGAAGCATTAATTTAAATCAACTATAGGGAAGTTTACTTGAGTATGGAATTTCTTTACTTTGGACCAGTGGTTTGTGGTGATATTTTGTTTATGATTTAACAAACAAAGCTTGCCTAAAGATTAGAGTGCAAATCTAGTCTCACTAGTTAGGCACAGAGGCCAGGTGGTGGTGGCATACACCTTTAATCCCAGCACTCGGGAGACAGAGGCTGACAGATCTCTGTTAGTTAAGGCTACCCTGGGCTACACAAAATTGATCGAGTCTAAAAGAGAAACAGAGCTCACACAAAAGTGATCTCAGCACTTGGAGTTACACACCTTTAACCCCAGCACTAAGGAGGTGGAGACAGGAAGGGATATATGGCTGGGCAGAGAAGGGAATATAAGATGGGAGAAGACAGGAGCTCATGGTAATCTGAGGATTCATAGAGACAGATGTAATCTTGGCAGTCAGTCTGAGGCAATCAGTCTGAGGATGAAGTCTGAGGAGGCAGTCTGAGGAGGCAGTCTAAGGACGGGATCACACCTTTGGTCTGATCATTGGTAGAGAGCTAAGAGCTCTCTAGTGGCTGGCCACTCTGCTTCTCTGATCTTCCAGCTTTCACCTCCTGATAGATGACTCTTGAGTTTTTATTATTAATACCAATTAGAATTTGTGCTACAGTGGTTATCAACCTTCGTAATGCTGCAACCTTTTAATACAGTTTCTCATGTTGCGGTGACCCCCAATCATAAAATTATTTCATTGCTACTTCATAACTATAATTTTCTACTGTTATGAATCATGATGTAAATATCTAGTATGCAGGGTATCTGGTATGTGACCCCCACCCCCCAAGAAAAGGTAGAGAACGGATGCTTTGAACAGACTAAAACCTCCTAGACTAATCAGACGCTTCCAGCTGTGAACAGTGACATCTCCCTATGCATCTGCTTTGCCAGTTAAACTGATAGAGATTTAATCTTTTTCTTTCATACTATCCATTGTCTAGCAGACTGAAGATGCACTTTGATGAAAGATTTGTATTTGTTTTGTTTCAGGGAGATTTTGACACCTGAATGGTAGTGGTAATGATATTCTCTGCAGGTTAGCCTTCAAGGAAGTAATATTAACATAAAATTAATGAAGTATTAACAAATAAATTGAGTTCATAACAAACACTATTTCCCTATGTCCTTCATGACAATCACAGACTCAATCTGTGTGCAGTTTCTCACTTTGTACTAGGTCACTCTGAGTGGGGGCTGTCAGTGTATTCTTAAAATAAGTGGGGACAACTGTAATTAAAACCTTCACAGTATGGTATTAGTGACTTCTCAGATCTCATGAAACTTTGTTTCCATTTTAAGTAATGCATTTTCTCTTACAGGCATTGAAATTCTAATGATATTCTGAAATTTAAGATTAAAAATGAATACTGAACACTGACTAAGGAAAATTTTGGGAGGGGAAGATTATTTGTCTTAAGTCACTCAGGAAGGGAAATGAGGGCAGAAACTGCAGGCAGAAAAGAAGGGGCAGGAATTGAATGAAGCAGAGGCCATGGAGAAGTTCTACTTCTGACTTGCTTTTCATAGCTAGCTGTTTCCATTTTCTAAAACTCAACATCACTTGCCTACTGCTCACACCACCCACAATGGCCATGTCTTTTGATATCAATCATTAACCAGTAAAATGACCCCTTAAGGCCACTTTGATAGAGTTTCTTTCTTCTCAGATGACCCCACATTTTGTCAAGTGTTTAAAACAACAGCCACAAAAATGACAGCAACAACTAATTAGTAGAAAAATTGTAATAGACTAAGGAGTTTCACTTCTGCTTTTATACCCTATATCTTCTCATTTTTTCCTCCTTGGGTCTTGGCTGCAAAGTATCAGCAAACAGATTAATCTTGATTAGACTTGGTTATCAACAAATAACTGTTGTGCACAAACCAATGAAGGGCCACGTAAAGCCAACAGTTTAGAATCAGAGTTTAGAATCAATGTAATGATAGAGGACAAACTATTTGATACCACCAGAGCAAGAGCATAACAACATGTGAACACACTGTAAGACAACTAGTCTAGACACAAAGCACAGCATCGGCTATTCATAGGCACAGCAGATAGAAAAGATGATGATGACAAAGAGACAGTGTTTGAGGCCTTGGAGAATCTGGCATCAAGTCAGGAACTTTCTTTTGTCCCAGACATCACTCAAAACAAATTACAAGGAGAGGACTGGACTCAAACTGAGGAGACCTTTCATAATGTGAAGAACACACATTCAGAAATTACAGAAAGAAATGTTAGCTTGAAGAGAAAATACACAAGAAATATCTCAAGATATAAAACATGATATGGGAAAAGAGGTGTGATAAAATAAGAGAATGAAGGAATAGCTACAGGAAGAAACACTGTTTTCTAGTTTTGTTTTTTATTTTTAAATATGTGTAGGTACCCATGGAAGCCAAAAAGATCCCCTGCAACTACAGTTACAAACTATTATGAAATGCCTAATGTGTGTTCTGGGAACCAAACTCAAGTCCTTTGCAAAAGTAACAAGTGTTCTTAACCACCAAACCATCTCTCCAGCACAAACAGTATTATTTTTGTTTAGTTTGTAAATTCATGAGCGATTATGTAAGAGAGGAAATGAGCATGAGGTTGAGTTGTTGTCAGCTTTGATGTGAGCTTGGAGGGAAAGTTAACATCCCAGAAAGTGGAAATCATGAAAATGCAGCCTTTGAACTAGAGATCTTATGAGCCTCTAGAGTCCAGAGTTAATAGACAGGTGTATGATATACTTGGAAGTTGAGGAAGTGGTTTGTTTTCCTGCTGATTCTCTTTGTGAATGCTCCCACCTTCCCCAAAAGCAGATGTGTCACAAGAGCTGTAAATAAGGTCATTGAGAACATGCTCGGGTTTCCCTCCAGAGGTAGGAAGCAGCCCATTTTTAGTTTGTAGAAAAAAAAAAAACAAAGTAAAATCACAAAGGGGCAAAGAAAAGCTCATTAGTGTTTTGGAGAGTCAAATTGTGCAGTTACAGCTGTTCCCAGCGGGAAGGAAGTTACAGCTTCAGTGGTCTGTGATGGAGAAGCAGAGAGCAGAAGACAGAAAGGAAGCATAGTTATGGTGCATGTGCAAAGAGAATGGACTCACTTGCCTGGGAGGAGCCTCATTACACACCTAGTGTTTGTCTGAATGCTTTAGATGTTCAGTTTCAAAGGCAAACAGGCTGGCCACAAGTCTGTTGAGTTGACAGTTGTGGGATGGATAATAATCTCAAGCCAACTCACTCCCCTCACCCAGACAGAATCCTTCAACCATCCTCAATGACTGCTTAAATTTCACCTCTCTAGCACTAGACAGAGGATCATGATCAAGAGCAACTCTGTCATTTGGGAGCTAAGGCTGCAGGTAAAAGGTGAGAGGCAATTCTCCCTTCACAAGCTGTGGGAAGGCAAGTGTCTTTTCCAGTCTTCAGCCTTCTGAGCTCATGCTGTGTGAGTGTGCATCTATAACTGTGTGTGCATCTGTATGTGTGTGCACATCTGTAAATGGGTGTGCATCTGTAAGTATGTGTTCATCTGTGTGTGTGTGTGTGTGTGTGTGTGTGTGTGTGTGTGTGTGTGGTGTGTGTGTGTGTGTGCATCCATATATGTGTGTGCGCGTCTGTAAGGGTATGTTCATCTGTTAGGATGTGCATCTGTAAGTGTGTGTGTATCTGTAAGTGAGTGTGCATCTGTAAGGGTGTGTTCATCTGTGAGTGTGTGCATCTGTATGTATGTGTGCATTTCTAAGTGTGTGTGCATCTGTGAGTGTGTGCATCTGTAAGTATGTGTTCATCTCAATGTGTGTGTGCATCTGCATGTGTGTGTATCTGTATATCTGTGTGCATCTCTCTTTGTGAATCTGTGTGTGCATCTGTATGTGTGTGCATATGTATTTATGTGTGCATCTGTAAGTGTATACATGCATGTGTGCCCATACAAATTATCACTTTAAGATACACTTTTATTGTTTGTATCATCCCTTTCAGTAAGCATCTGATATCTTAAAGGATATCTTAAAGGATTTATCCTATGCCAAATGTCAGATGGCTATGCTTTCAAATTACCCTGGTCCTGGATCTGACGAGCTAAATATAGTTGTCTATTTTTCCCCTCTTGACAAAGACCTTTACTCTTACTGAAATTATTCTCCATTTGAAAAGTCAAAATAGAGTTTAGCTCAAATCTAGTTTAGACAGTTTATTTTTCTCATCTTTCCTAGTTATAGAAAATGTAATATTTGAAATACCAGTATCTATCATAAATCAAAATTGATGTGTAAGCACAGAAGAAGCATTTGTGAAATTACTTTTCCCTGGTGCTCCTTAAGGGACAGATGAGATGGTAAATGAAACTTAATTTTTATTATAGGCACATCTTTCTCCCTTTCTCTGAGATGTACTTTTTCTTCTCCAAGTCCATCCCTCCAGCTTTACCTTTTCCAGTTGTCAGTGGTTGGCCCACAGCTCTTGTCATCCTTGCTTTTCTTTTGTTCAGTTCTGGGACAGTATCATATTTTCTCTTCCTCATTTTGAAGAATAAATTTTCTTGTTTCAATTACCTTTGCATCTGCCATCGTTTGTTGGTAAGCAAGGCAGCAAGTTGTTATGGAGTACCAACTTTCAACCATGGCAGCTGCCATTCATCAGAAAGGCTGTGATAATTTGAAAGAGATTCTTGAGGTCAAGCCTGTTGGCTGTTGGTATTCACTTGCAGAAGGAGAAAAGGAGATTGTCATTGGTCCACCATCCCAGAATTGAATTGCTCCCCCGTAAAGCTCCCACCCTATTCTATGTAATTCTGTCCTTAATTGACTTGGTCTCATAGCCTTTTGTGATTCTAGATTACATAAATAGCAGAAGGGAAACTCCATATATGAAGCTGTGTAAGATAAGATTTAGTGTTATGGATATTTTGGAGTCACTCATGATCCTGCAAGCAACCATTCACCCATTCTCTTCAATTAGCCCAGTAAACTCATTAGTTGTCTGAAAAGTTGGATTTTGCTGGGATTATTTTTGTTTGTCATTGCAGCTCTATCAGAGGGTGTGAGCATTTTTTCATGTCTCTCCAGGAAAAATTTATGCAACACAAATCTTTAACAGATCATCCTAAACTTGTTCTGAAAAAACAGGTCCAGGAATGACGCAATAGTGGGTACTTTTGACAGCTGGGCAGGGGGCAATTAACCAAGGACAACAAGACTAGAGACATCTAATCAAACAATGAGACATACATGAGGATATTTTAAGAATAAACATGTAGAAAAACTGTGAGTATAATAAATGATCTGAGAAAGAAATCTGAGAAACATCACCCTTTACAATAGCCACACACTACATAAAATATTTTGGGGTAACATTAACCAAACAAATAAAAGACCTGCATAGCAAGAACTTTGAGACTTTAAAGAAAGAAATTGAAGAAGATACCAGAAAATGGAAGGATCTCCAATGAGCTTGGATAGGTAGGATCAACATAGTAAAAAATGGCAGTCTTGCCAAAAGCATTCTGTAGTTTCAATGCAATCCCCATCTAAATACCAGAATAATTCTTCACAAACTTTGAAAGAACAATAATCAACTTTATATGGAAAAATAAAAGACCCTGGATAGCCAAAACAACCCTGTACAATAAAGGAACTTTCGGGGTCAACACCGTCCCTGACTTCAAGCTTTATTATAGAGCTGTCCTGAAAACAGCTTTGTATTGGCATGAAAATAGGCAGGTAAACCAATGGAATTGAATTGAAAACCCTGATATTAACCCACACCAACTAGGAACACCTGATTTTTGACAAAGAAGCTAAAATTGTACAATGAAAAATGAAAGCATCTTCAACAAGTGGTGCTGGCATAACTGGATGCTGTTGTGTAGAAGACTGCAGATAGATCCATGTCTATCATCATGCACAAAACTTAAATCCAAATGGATCAAAGACCTCAACATAAACCCAGCCACACTGAACATATTAGAAGAGAAAGTGGGAAGTACCCTTGAAAAAATTGGTACAGGAGTCTGCTTCCTGACCTTAACACCAGTAACACAGACACTGAGATTGACACTTAATAAATGGAAACTCCTGAAAATAAGAAGCTTCTGTAAGGCAAAGGATACAGTTCTGTAAGGCAAAAAGGCAGCCCACAAGATGGGAAAAGATATTCACCAACCCCACATCTGACAGAGTGCTGATCTCCAAAATTTACAAAGAACTCAAGAAGCTAGTCTCCAAAACACCAAGTAATCCAATTAAAAAGTGATGTACAGAAATAAATAGACAATTCTCAATAAAGGAGTCTAAAATGTCTGATAGACAAAGAAAGTGCTCAACATCTTTAGCCATCAGGGAAATGCAAATCAAAGCAACTCTGAGATACCATCTTTCTCCTGTCAGAATGGCCAAAAGCAAAAACACCAATGACAGTTCATGCTGGAGAGGATGTGGAGAAAGGGGAACATTTCTCCACTGCTGGTGGGAGTGCCAACTTGTACAGCCACTTTGGAAATCAGTATGGCATCTCCTCAAGAAAATGGCAGTCTACCACAAGATCCAACAATTCCACTCTTAGGCATATACACAAAAGAAGCACAATAATAAAAGGACATCTGTTCATATGTTCATAGCAGCATTATTTGTAATAGTCAAAACCTGGAAGTAACCTAAACTCCCCTCAACTGAAGAATTTATGGAGAAAATGTGGTACATCTGCACAATGGAGTACTACTCAACAGAAAAAAAAAACAATGGAGTTTTGAAATTCACAGGCAAATTGATGGCACTAGAAGAAACCATTCAGAGTGAGGTAACCCAGTCACAAAAAGATAAACCTGGTATTTACTCACTCGTATATGGATTTTAGATATGGATCAGAGGATTGCCAGCCTGCAATCCACACTGCCAGTGAGGCTGGGAAACAGGGAGTACCCTCAGAGAGATATGTATGGTACACCAGAGAAGAGGAAGGAGACAGGATCTCCTTAGCAGATTGTGAACATGGAGGGAAGGGAGAGGGAGCTGGGAGAGAGAGAGGAGTAATAGGATAGAAGAGGAAATGGGGGAGGAGTTTGGTTGAGTTGGGGGAAGAATAGAGGAGAGTAGGATAAGAGATATAATAGAGGGAGCCATTTTAGATTTGAGGAGAGATCTGGCACCAGGGAGAATTCCAGAGATCTACAAGGATGATACCAACTGTCAATCTAAGCAGTAGAGGAGAGGCTTCCTTAAATGCCTTTCCCGATAATGAGATTGAAACTACATTATATGCTACCTTAGAGCCTTCATCCAGTGGTTGATGTAAGCAGAGGCAGACACCCACAGCTAAACACTGAACTGAACTCCTGGAATCTAGTCACAAAGAGGGAGGAGTGAAAAGCAAAGGGGTCAAGACCAAGCTGGTGAAACCCACGGAAACACCTGACTTAAACAAGGGGAAACTCATGGACCCCAGACTAATGGCTGGGGGCCAGCATGGGACGGATCTAGAGGCCCCTGAATGTGGATGTCAATGAGGAGGTCTCGACAACCTATGGGACCTCTGGTAATAGACCAGTATTTATCCCTGTTGTATGAATGGACTTTGGGAGCTTATTTGACGTGGAGGGATGCTGTCTCAGCCTGCACACATGCATAGGGCCTAGGCACTGCCCTGGATAATATGACAGACTTTGGCAATCCCTCATGGAGGGCCTCACCCTCCCTGGGTAATGGAGGGGGGATGGGGTGGGGGAGGAGGGGGAGGAGTTGGAGCTGGGATTGACATGGGAAGCAGGCTTGTTGCTAATTTAAAGAAAAATAAATTTAATAATAATAATAGTAATAATTATAAAACTGAGTACATTTAAAATGCTATTATATTCAGAAGCCAAGACTTCCTCAGCATAAACATGATTTTCTACTTCCCAAGTCATGAGCACACAATTTCCTTTAGCTTCATTTTCCCCTTTGGAATGCTTAGATTGTAGCAGTATTATAGTAAAAACATATGTGTTCTTATGCAAACATGGTTTTGAACACCATTAATTCTTAGAGCCATGATCATGCAGCAACCTTGAGGAGAACTGAAACTTGCCATGATTGGGGCTTGGAAATTTGATTCCTTTTTTTCTGTTATAACTCAGGGTTTGGAAAGTAGCCTTGGAATTTACCCATGATTTGGTCAAAAACAGGGTGATACATTTTTAGAGAAAATATCATTTTTATTGACTGCTTTTATTAGCCCCACTCTGATTCTGATTCAGGCATCTACTTATCTCTTCCCTCTTTAATAAAGCAATTCAATATGTGGGGTGCAAAGCTTTGTCCCATGTTCTGTTATGTGTAATGTTCTTGGGGCAAAAGGTTGGGATATTGGCAAGATGTTAGGGTGAAACTGATGGCTTTGGTTTTTAACCTCATGCTTAACCATCAGGCAGATACTGGAAAAGTGAGTAATTGTGCATCATCAGAAAAGATTATTGTGTATTTAAATTGCCAAGGTCCTGCATAGCAATTTATGTCAACTCTTAAATTATAATTCTTGGTTGTCTCTTGCCTGCCCTACTCTAAAACCTTCTTGTATCCACTCTGGTCACAACTTGTCACTGCCAGTCATATCACACTTAATCCAGGTCAAAGCCACACTTCACAACAATTTCCAAACTAGTAGGTTGAGGCCCGGGTCAGCCCTGAATGCTCTGGTTTGTATACATGGTGCCGATATTTAATGAGTGAATTTCACAGATTATTCCAGTGTAGCAGAAAGTTTGACACTCCTGCATAGACTTTCTTTCTCTGGACCACCGTGCTTTTGAGATCCACTCAACATAGTGGACCTTAGTAATTCAGTTCAAGGCCTGCTTCATTCATTTCTTTTGCCTGCCATGTAACAGAAGTTTATTAAAAATATTTTGTTTATGTGTATATTAGGGCAGATATATGATAATTTATGTTCTAAATATATGCCCCATAAGAATTACAAAATGCCTTTGATCACAGATCTTCAGTAAATGTGTGTGACAATGAGGAGTTTTCTTCACATTTTTCATAAATCACAGGCAACATGTTTGTTTTCCATCAGAGGAGGTTTTGTGCTTTAAACTGTAGGATAATAAAATCTGAGGTAGAATTTTCATATGAGTGAATGTGCTTGCATTGTACTGGTTAAGTCTAGAGAATTATTACATGGAGATAGTAAAGAAGGTGTGTGAAGTGTGCTGTGTGTGCCTAACAATGTATCCTGCTTCTCTGTACTTACATGGTGTTCCCAGAGCAGAAACAGTCAGTCACAATGAGAAATTAAGCCACTCAATCCAACTTCACCAACGATAACTTTTTACCATGTAACGCAAAAAAGAGATTTTATGTTTGTTCTTGATTCCAGATTGAATAGCTAATTACAGAAAAACAGGGAAGAAAGAAAGAAAGAAAGAAAGGAAGGAAGAAAGAAAGGAAGAAAGAATGAATGCCCAGAGTAAGGGCTTTGTGAGCAATTGTCAGAGCAGCAATAACTTGCTGTCTGTCGCTAAGGTCGATGTGAGCTGCTTTTGTTTTTGTTTGTATTTTGCGGAGTTTTGGTCTGGTACCAGTTATATGACACCTGTCTCATTCATCACTTCATCAGGAAATCGAAATACAGTGAGTTGCAAGACAGGCTCCAGCTCAGGAGAAATCCATGACCTCTTAACAAGTTACTGGCCCTTCTGTGGCATTTAGCCGGCAAATGGACTTCTTGTATTTGGGAGATTTGTTCATGAGCCAGCCACACTCTGTCCAGCCTCACAGTGTTTCAGGTCACCAGCACTGTTCCTGGTTTCACTGCCAGGCATAGCTTTCTAGTTCTCTTTTAGAAATGTGAGAGAAACATCAGAGACTTACAAGCCCATATTTAAATAAAAGTAGCATCTCCTCTTCCCTGTGAGCATGTGTTTTCTATTCATCAGCACAATCAGGGGCTGATCTGAAAAGATCACTCTAATAAGGTAACTACCAAATATTGAGAAAGATTTTCTGTAGAGAGTAAGAAAGAGGCAAGAAATGGTCAAGAAAAAAAAAACCCACAAATTAAACTGATTATAGATAAAGCACACGGAGTAAGGATGTTTCCATCCCTTTGTGTTTTCTGGGAATAACTCTCCTCTGCAAAGCCACAAAGTGGTACAAATATAAATACATCCATTTGCCTGCTGGGATTAAATTCCTCTAATTACACAGCCCCACTTGATATAGAGGACCGACACATCACCTCTTGTTTTTTTCTTTTGCAATCATTGTTATATCCGTGCTCTATAATCAGCGTTCATCACAGCTAATTAGAGCCTCTTCGTCTGTTGTTCCTGAGACCTGACATTCCTAGAGTTCAACTGAAAATTCATTTTAAATATCTCTGGGCTCCCAGGGGAAATGAGAATGCTAAAGTTGTATTATTCCCAAATGGCTTTTTGAAATTTTAATGTACTGTGATTTTCTTCGTTTTTTTTATGGAATTTAAATGATTAGTCACAGAGCAAGAAAGCAAGTCCTACTTAAAACTTTGCAGGACTAGGCTGTGATTTGCAGTCTAGTAGGAGCCATGGTCTTTCTTCTTGATGCTGTGCCCGAGGCAGATCTCACTGCATTAGAAAGAGACAACAGTGTTGATTCCTCTTTGAGGAAAAAGGTGATGTCCAGAACACCAGTTAAGAATGAGGTTCTGTGAAAAGAATGTAATCTATGTTTCATATAACTCAAGAGCAAAGGTTTCTAACTCATAACCAGGCTGTTTCACATGGCAATCCCACCTTCTGTTACTAAGGTGACCGTAAACTTTAAAACCTTGTTAAAAGAGTAAACCTGAGTTGGCATCCATATTTCTTTACAGTGTGATTCTTGTGTTGTCCTGCTTCATTTCCACCATTGTCCATAGTTTATATATCCTTTCTGCTATTTGTGCCATTATTGTAGACTAAATCAGTCAGAAACAAATGAACCTGTGCTGCCAGGCAAGCATTTGGAGTCCTCAGAAGCAGGATTTCAAACATGAATGATCCGTGCATATGAACTCATAATTACAGTCTGGAGGCCTCTGTAGACAGGAGCTAACTTCACAGCTATGGTGAGTTTGTAGAGGGGGTGAAAACTGGGGGACAAAATAAGCAAGCCTTTCTAGATGGGGTGATAGTCACATCACGCTGAGAGGCAAAGGTACTAATAAGAGCTAAAATTTATGGGCCGTCATTCCATTGCTGTTCTAAACACTTAAAAAAGAGAATTGTCTCCTTGAAATCTTGAGAAAGCTTTACAAGGCGCTACAGGGTCCTTCCACTTTGCAGAGAAGGCACAAATGTATATCACGTTAGGTGTTGGAAGAAGTACATCACACAAGTTTAGTTTTTAAAGATGTTTGTCATAGCAGCACCCTTCCCAGAATGTTTCAACAATTTTGCTGTTGCCTCATTAAGAGGGGAACCTCATCCCTTTGTTTGAATGTCCATTTCTCCGGAGTCTCCATAGAAGTAGAAATACTCCTAATAGGAGCTGGAGCTGGAGTCAGAATTTGAACTTTAGTTCCATATCATATTTCTAAGTCCTGGTATAGTTGGTATAAATGAACATTCCTTCACGTCCTTCACATGGAGTTATGAGAAAAGAAAAAAAAAATAAAAGAAATTACTCCTTTAGATCAGTCTTCTGAGAGGCAGGAAACACTTTTGCACTAAGGCTTTTTTCCCCTCCCTTTTATGGTTGAAAGTTAAACAAAGGAAGCATTTAAAAAGTAAAATTTCAGAAGCTTATGAATGCATCAGTAGTCAGGACTGTAAAAACTGTCCAGTGACTGGGGAGATGTATGGCACACCTCCGCAGTGATGATGTCACATCTTTGCAGTGATCATTTCCAACCATATTAAAGTGATATAGTGTTTAGACTGGATAGAAGCTAATATTTTAAATCAGGCAATCATTTCTGATGAGGCCAATGAGATGAGAAAAGAAAAGTTACTTTTAAGAAAGTTTGGATTTTAGTGAGAGAAAATACATCCTTTCCTTTTTAGTTAAAACAGCTAGTTGAGTTCATGCATCCTTAGAAACCAGCAAGTTTTTTGAAGATAAACTTCCAAAACAATAAAGTCTTCCTCCTAGGATACTGTGGAAGAAGCATGAAGATATTTACTAAATAAGGTACTAAGAATGATTTCTTACTGTCTCAGTTTTATTATTTATAAAATATAAATCAATAACTGAGCTTTTCACCCAGAAATTATTTGTAGTTGTCAAATATTCAACCAAGAGATTTTTCTAGATCATGAAGGGCTACTTCATAAACAAATGCCTATAGTAACAATTTATCTCATTGATGTGTCTCAGGATACACCAATATTATGTGTAAAACAAACACTGCACACCCTCACATCTGTGACTACCATCGGCCTACGATGCAATACCATTTGGGAAGCCAGCAAAGGGATGTCTTTGGGAGAGCACATTGTGCTTCACTTTGGAGGTTCATTTACTTTCTTCCCTGCCTTTCTTTTGTGAGTGTTATGATAGTTTGTCTTTGAGAACTTCACACATGGATACTACATCTATGTCACTTCTACCAGCCCCCCAACATCTCCAGTGTCCCTACTCCCAAATTCATGGCCTCTTCTTTAATCATTTTTGTTGCACATATATTTGTATAATAACACACAAATATCTTTATAATCTACTAAGTTCATTTCATATTGTCAGTATGGACATGTGTCCCATAATTGGCTTTTTTGGATTGAACAACCTATGTGGGAGCTCATGACTAGAGGAGACTGATTCTTCCTCTCTCACCCAAGTCTGATTACTTGTAGCTCATCATGTGATTTCTTAACACTGTTCTGGATGGAAGTTTGTCCATCCCTATGATGATTCAGACAGTTTTAGTCAACCTTATTAATTATAAGGTGTACTTTGCCTTTCTGATTTGTGAAATTCAAATAATACTCTGAGTGTAAGCTTTTATGAAACTGTCTATTTTTATAAAGTGATATAATGCAATTATATTTATTATATTTATATTACATTGCAATATGACTACATTTGTGTTGTTGATAGTGTACAGAATTGTAGAGAATAGACAAATTACTTCTACTCTAAAATATTTATTTATTTATTTATGTTTTGGGGAGTGGTTTCAAGACAGGGTTTCTCTGTATAACAATACTCTCTGTCTTGGAACTCACTTTGTAGACCAAGCTGGCTTCAAATTCACTGACATCCATCTGCCTCTGCCTCCCAAGTGCTGGGATTAAAGGCAGGCACCACCACAGCCCAGCTGACTTGTTTTATATATTGGTGAGAGTGAAATGGTGGATAAAGAGAGAGAGAGAAAGAGAGCTCTCCTTCAAAAGAGGTGAGAGGACAACTTTGCAGGAGGTGGTTTTCTCCCTCCACCTTCTTTCTGAAACAAAGTCTCTCTTGTTATTTCTGCCACTGTGCTGCATATGGGAGCTTCTGGCCTATTCTCCTGTCTGTGCTTACCAGAACTCATGTGGAAGTAAGAAAAAAAACCCTGGGACTGGGTTTACAGAAGTGAGTCACTACACAAAGCATTTTCAAATGGATCCAGGGGATCAAACTCACGTCTCCAGCAGGTCTCCACAGTAAGTACTTTTATTCAGGACACCTCAATAGCTTAATTTTACTTTTTTATCAATTTTTTTAGATATATTGTACACTTGTGCCTGTGGCTCTGATGAAAGTACAGTAAGCTCAGGTGTTACATAAATCATGTCATTCAATGGAGCGAATTTTGTGCAGTGAATTGATGAGGATTATTTATAAACTGCACAAAGAATTTGAATTAAAGGCAATTTGTTTTAGAAGACCACTTAATAAATAGAGCAAACGTTTTAAAGGAGAATAAAAGTTTAAGTAACCACCATGGGAAAAATGATACTAATACTAACTGGAAGTCTAGTTTATTGAACCTTCAATATGAGGTCATCAGTTTTGCATAATAATTCATTTAATGTTTCAAAACAACTGATTGAGATGGTATTAATGTCATTACATTCATTTTACAGAGCAGAAAGTGGAAAAGGAAAATGATACATGAGCTAAATAAAAGAAGGATTTGCAATCCAGCTCCAGTACACATCTGGCTTAGTTACTCTTCTATGCTGTGAAGAGACACCATGACCAAGGCAACATATAAAATAAATTATTCAGTTGGGGGCTTGCTTACAGTTTTGCAGGGTTAGTCTATAATTATCATGGCAGAGATAGTGGCAGCAAGGAGGCAGGCATAGTGCTGGAGCTTATATCTGATCTGCAAGTTGCAGGTAGAAAGTGTGACCTGGTCTTGGAGTAGACTTTTGAAGTGACACATTAAGGCCATACCTGCTTCAAAAAGGCCACACTTCCTAATCCTTCCCAAACATTTCCAATAATAGGGGACCAAACATTCAAATATTGAGTGTATGGAAGCCTTTTGGCCTAAGCCATCACAATGTCCTTATTTTGAGAGTCAATTCAGTTAGAAGGATCTAAGACATGGAATATATACATTTTCTAGTGATGGGAAGTGATGCAATCAATCACTTTAACCTACAAAGAATTCCACTAAGCATGACACCTGAAGACATCTAGACTGATTTGCTATAGACACTGACTGCAATCAGATCCACAGATCATAACCTTATAAAACCCACACACTTAAAAATCAGGATGATATGTAAGGATTGCACATATTTTATGGAAATTTTCACAAAAGAAACAAAGTCCTTTCAAAACAAAATAAAAGTACATGTGCTAAACTGCAGCACATACATTTAGTTTGGAGAAAATTTCTAATTAAAATGAAACATTTCTTTTTATTTTTAAATCATTTTTTATTTGAATTAGAAACAAGATGGTTTTACATGACAATCCCAATTCCCTTCTAAAACATTTCTTATCCTACCTCTTTGCTCTGTTGTTGCTACCTCTCTTCACTGTATCTTTCAAGTTTCTAAAATCCATATGAAAATTCACTAACACCAAAACAACAGACTAAATGAAGCATGAGACTTGAGATAGATGCCTCATTTAAGAAAATGATCACATACAAAGAATCCAAATCCTCTAATTTTGTTTAAAGATAAAAATTAATGTCTGCTTTATGTAGATATTTTTCTTACTCATTTCAGGTTGTACTATAATTTTTGTTCTATAACAGAAATGCAATACTGCTCTTGGAACCATCATATTTAATTCCCGAAGAAACTGCAGTTTGTCATTACAGATGGAGTGATAGCCTTGATGGTATCATTGAACTTTTGTCATGACTAACATGGAAGACTTGCTGTGTGTCAGAGAATTTTGTCATTCATCTTGCTTTTGAAAGACCAAATTTATTTGCAAGCTTGAATGACATTGGCTACATGAAGCAGTCTGAAATCTATCATGCCTGAGCCTTATAAAACTGCAATTTGAAATCGTAAGTGTTGACCTGGTTTTCAGAGCCATCTTCAAAGTCAACAGCTTTCAAATATTTTATTATGAACCCAGAGATTTTTTACCTGATAACAATAACGTTATGTTTTCATGCAATTTTTTTCTGAGTACATGAGGTCACATAAATGTATCATGTGTTCTTATTTTCCTTTTAGACAAAAGAGGAAATTAATGCCATTAGAAATACATGTGTTTGTCTTATATTCATAAAATGTCAGGGTGCAACTGGAAAGTCAACAGATCAAGGCAGTGGGTTTAACCTTTCCTCAGATTATTCAGCCAACAGATGAAACAATCAGCTTACATTGACAGATAGCAGAATTGTATGAAAGTGTATCCATGGAAAGCAAGATTGTTTTTGAGCTTTCTGTGTTGAAAGGTATATAATAGGCTATATCTGAAGATGACCTTGTAATTCCATCTATGCTATTGCTTAATTCAAGTTAAACAAAAAGCAACTGAGCACTCTCTATTAACCAGGTTTGAATGTTCAGGTATGTGTGTGGTGTGGGAGGGGGCAAGGGGCTTGTTTCTGTGACTTCCATGGCCAGCAGAGTACATATCCTTGGGAGTCAAGCAAGCAATTCAGCATGACTAAGTAGCTGGTCTTGGCTCAAACTTTGGGAGTCTGACCCCAAGTCTTAATATTTTCCTGGTGATGATTTTCAGTCTCATGTGCAAGTGAAAGCATCTCCTTGAGGAACAAAGTAAGCTAAATAAACATTGTACACGACTACACTGACACTCAAGTACACATGACATCTTTTGTAAGGATAGATACTATAGACCAACTGAAGAGAACACACTTATGTTAAGGTTCATGAGGAATGTCCAGAGTGGTCTCTCACAGATACTGCAAAGGTTACCAGGCTAGAATGCAAGTCTGCTCCCACCATTCTGAGCAGATAACAGATATTTTGGTCCTTCTGTTGAAGGAACAACTCTTTGTGCTAACATTCCTGGTACCCCTAATGCTTATCTGTGAGCACAGGGATATGTGTACTGCAACATATGTAAATGCACTCTTTGTCCAGAGCATGATTAATAGATCCATGGATACATGTACTGTAACACATGTAAATACACACACTTTTTCCAGAGCATGATTAACAGATCCATGAGCACATGTACTGCCACATATGTAAATGTACACACTCTTCTTCCAGAACATGAATAATAATCAGTCCATGGACACATGTATTGTATCCATGTAACATATCTAAATATGTACACCCTTCTTCCAGACCATGGTTAATAGATCCATGGATACATGTACTGTAACATATGTAAATATACACACTCTTCTTCCAGAGCATGATTAATAGGTCCATGGATATATGTACTATAACATATATAAATACATACACTTTTCTTCCAGAGAATGATTTATAAAGCCATGGGTATGTGTAGTGTATCCATGTAACATATGTAAATAGATACACTATTTTCCCAAAGCATAACTGATAGATCCATGGATACATGTACTGAACACATGTAAGTATACATGCTCTTACAGTGAAAAGATGTGTGTGCAAATGAAGATGCTTTGGAAAATTGCTTGTAAATGGTTGGATAGGCATCCTTGGTGTGGAGTAGTTAAATTTTTAATATTTACTGTTGATATCATATATATTTTTCCTTTTTGTAATTAAAATTATAAAATACACTATGTGTGTCATGATTTTATATTCTAAGAATAACATAGGGATATTCTTGGAACTGACTGAATTGCTGGGGAGAAGCAAGAACCTCTGTCTTAATATGCTCCAATAATTTTTTTAAACTCATCTTTGGTTTTGAAGCTTGATCACTCTGAATTGAGATTTTAAAGTTATATGAAGAACGGGGTTATACCTCATTGATCTATCTATCTGTCTGTCTGTCTGTCTGTGTGTGTGTGTGTGTGTGTGTGTGTGTGTGTGTGTATGGCTTGAGACTCAAAAACAGCATCACAAACATAAATATTTTAAAGTTAAATTTATTTTACAGTTTTAAATTACGTATGTATGTATATATGTGTGTATGTGTGGGTATGTGCATGTATGAGTACAGATGTGTGATGTCCAGAAGACAGTGCAGACCCCTTGGAGCCAGAGTTATGGTTGGTTGTTACCTGTTCAATGTGGGTTCTGGGAACAGAACTTGGGTCCTCTGTAAAAGTATGGAATAATCTTAACCACTGAGCCATCTCTCCATCTCCAGAAATTAAAATTTTCTGTTGGGAAATCTATGAGCTTTTCCACATATACTTTTTTCTGGTGTTTCTTTTAAACTCTAAAAATATAAAATATTTTATAATTTTTTAGATGTTTGGTGGGCTGCTAAAATTTCCCCTAAACAAAAAGGCATTAAGCTCTTTTGTGTTATTTTTATATTTTAATCATTTTGACCAATGGGACCTCTAATTTCCTTTTTAAATTTGTTTACTAAATTGTAATCTAATATTAATAGTTTGTGAGCCACCTGAATGTATAAAGTCAGATTTGGTTTTATGATTATTGATAGTATATATAAGGATTAAGACCAATGAATGTACATTGAAGGGGATCACCACTCCCCATATTTTGTGAGTATCTTAAGGTTATTAAGAGCTTTTGGAAATTATCTCACAAAGGTGTACTTCTTCAGATTCCTTGCGATTAAAGGGCCTTGAATTTGACTTCCCTGAGATCAGTTGTGGCAGTCTAATAGAAAAGATTTTAAATAATAAAACTAATCATTTTATTCACAGAGATGTAAAGTAGAGACAGGCCCACTGTGTAAAACAGATTAAGGATTTTTCTGTCCTGGTTTTGGAGGTGATATGCTGGGACATCTTTCCTTAGCCTTGGATGTCCACCCAGGCTCCTCGGGGGCAACTCTGGGGCTCCATGAGAGCATGAGGCCAAGTCTTTCAGATTAGAAGCGAGAATGGATATCAGTAGGAGAACCGGAGCATCTGCTCCAAAGCCAAGGACAAGAATATATGCTCATAAAACAAAATAAAAGATAGAACAGCCTGAGACAAATCATTTGTAGATGGTAGGTCTCATAACTTTGCTTATGGAAGTGATAGGGGAGGCTGCAGAAGGTGAGGGACATGCAAGGTCTGGACAGGTGAAGTTAGTTCTTCTAAAAGACAAAGCAAAACATAAGTACACATTAGAAGCACTTAAAACTCGATGGAAGGAAATGTCAAGGAAACAAACAAACAAACATCAGGAGCCAGCAGGTTGCTCAAGTGGATGGACAGAAATTGAGAATCATTACATCTAACAGAGGAAACTGGCTACATTATTTTCAACAATGATGATGGAATGGCATAGGAAAATTTGAAGAAGCCCATGGCCAACCTAGAGTTCTTCCACTGAGAAGATTCTTTAACACTTGGTGTATGGTAAATGGAGAAGAGCCGGGTCCCTGGTGAGGACTGTGGAATGCTCTAGTTTTAGGTGACCAGACTTGGCTCTCCACTCACTATAGCTCTGTATGATGGCTTTGCTCCAAAGAGTATGAAAAACGCGGGCAGCCTTGTTGCTGTAAAATGTGGAAACTGGCAGGTTCTAAATCAGCCAACGGATCAAGGTCAGCACCAACCAAGCTCAGTCCTGTTCATGTGAAAATTGCCCCTTATCCCTGTGGCATTCCTCTTCAAAAAACATGATTCCCAACCTGAAACAAGAAATGCATCACACAAAATCATATCAAAAATTACTCTACACAACATCTCATTGTTATTTCTTAAAACCTTCAAAGACATCAGAACTAAAGAAAGTTTGAGGCTTAAGAAGACACAGTATCTAAATTTGGTGTGATGTTGTGGAAGGAATCCTGAGACAGAAGAAGAGTATTATTTTAAAACAGGAAATGACAATGAAGTGTGACTATGTAACCATTGCCTATTGGTGCTGGCTCATTAATTAAATAAATACACTTAACTAACTAATCATGGGACGTGGGGTATGTGGGCTACAGGGTAACTTATTTTTGCAATTTTCTTATAATTATAAAATTCTTAAAATAAATATTCAGGTGACGTATTTCCAAACAAAGTATGAAAAATTCCTACCATATTATAAATATGAAAATACACATTCTGGTCATTTTCAGAAAGACAACATTGTAACTAGGAAGATGAATGGAGGAAGAGATGATAAGTCCAAGAAAGAGTGAGTATAAGGATGAACCTAGGTTAATGTTTACATAAAATAATAATATAAGGTGGACATCATCTAAAATCTGAAGCCACCAAAGCGATAACAATGATTCAAAAATTCCAAACCTAACAGCCGAAGGAACTCCAGTGACTGTACTTTCTGGAAGTTGTTAAATAGTAATTTATATTAGCTTCTAACAATGAAGGCTGTGGTGTTTAGAGTTACCACTAAAAGTAATAAATGAATATACAATTGACAGTTGACAAAAGAGGCAAAATGGCAAACTTAAATCATAAATTTAAAGGCAGGTGCTTATGGATAAGAATTATAGCATAATATATGGTAACTTTATAGAAATAGGGAAATGTAGATTTAGTTCAAAGATGTCAGCAGTCAGAGTTCAGTTACACAGTACCATCCTATAGTTAAAACAGTAAGATGATGGGTATCTAGAATATGTTTATGTTTGGAATGAGCTAGAATATGTTTAAATAACTCATAGAGAAAGTCTCAAATGTATGAATCATGAAGTGTTAAAGCAGACTTTAGAAAATGAAATTCATGAAAATGGTAACCAAAAGGAAATTGATGTGGATAACAATGTCACAAAAAGTCAACTTTAATGAGAGATGCTAGATGTAAAAAGGCACACTTTATAACAAAGGGTCATATGTGCTAGGAAAATGTGGCAATGTTAATGAAGCTTCAAACTGTATGAAACAAAACTTTCAATCATAAAAGGACAAACAAAATCAGATAAAGAGATTAAGAAAATCCTCAAAGATGTAAAAATGTGAAAAGCCCTGTGTAACAAACTCAAATGAATTAAATATACATGTTTATACATATTTGAAATGTATACATATAATTTTAAAACAATACTGAGCAAGTGTTAGAATATAAAGCAATTTAACAAATTTTGAAGAATTGAGATTTTTTTGAATATATACTGTCTTCACTTTGAAATTGATCTAGCATTTCATAATGAGACATTTCAAACTCCATGATAGTTGTGAAGAAAGACCCTTAAATATAATTAAAAATAATCTGAAGAAGAAATGTTCATTTATACTAGGAAAAGTTGTGAGTTGAACAATATTAAAATACAAAATGAAAACATTGTGAGGCATAGCCAATACTTTGGCTTTAGGAGAGTTATACCTTACCCCAAATATATCAGTGAAAATGCTGTATTCAGAAGCTGCCATGGTTTCTTTTACCCCTAGGTCACACATAAAACTGTTCTATAAAAGGATGAATTCCTCCTCTTTTGCTCCTCCTTCCCTTTCTGCTTCTCCTCCTCTTTCTCCTCCTTCTTCTTACCCTCATCCTATTTCTCTTTCTCCAGAAGTCCCAAAACCTCCACCCAGTGAGTGAACAGCCAGCATACAGGATGAGTTCAACTGCCACCTAATTCTACTGACCATCTTAGGAGGACCATTAAATTGGGCCTGTCAATCCCAAGAAACATGAAAGAAAAAAACACATTTTCTTTTACCCACCTACTGTTGGGGTAGATTGTCACACATATATAGGTGAACAGAAATATAGTTTAAGAGTAAGATTAAAAGACAATAAGAGAAACAAACATAAAGAAGAAGGAAGGTAGTGACAAAGTGCAGATAATTTAGAAAACAGATGAGCAATGCCGAAAAATGAATAACACCAAGACCTTTGTTTGGAAAACACAAGTTAAGTGACAAACAGCTGGGATGGAGATGTTGAATGGACAATGAGGTGTTTGGAATGAGAATAAGCTAACACTGGTCATCAGTTGATGAGCTGTCAGGGAAGGATTTGGAGGTGTGGTCGTGTTGGAGGTGTGTCACTGGAAGTGGGATCCTAAGTTCCAAAAGCCTACACCAGGCCCAGTTTCACTTTTGGTGCCACAATTGCTGCTATGATGATAAAGGACTAAGCCTCTGAAACCATAAGCAAGTTCCCAGTTAAATGCTTTTTTTGTTGTTGTTTTTTTGAAAGAGTTGCTTGGTCATGGTGTCTCTTCATAGCAATATAACAGTAACTAAGACAGAGGTATAGAAGATGATGGAATAGATAGATAGATAGATAGATAGATAGATAGATAGATAGATAGTTAGATAGATAGACAGATAGATAGATGATAGATAGATAGAAGTTAGATTATAAATGAAAGATATAAGGGAATTTGAAATAATCCTAGTAAAAATAAAGAAGAGAATTTATAAAAAACACAAACATATCACTCAATATTCCTTCTTCAAAATGAATTCTGAGAACAAGAATGAAGACCTAAGTACATGTTAGGCAGGTTGGGTATCCAAGAGTATGAAAATAATGAAAAGAACTTAATAGCACTATATTCAGAAATTTATATGAAACTGAAAGCAATTCCTTGAGTGATACAATTTACCCCAATGCATTTAGCTGTATAATCAGATACTTTTATATATAGTAAATAAATTAAGATCATGAGTCATTGCACACACAACAACATAGTGCACACATAGAGACACAATACACAAATAGCCACATGCTGCAAGTGGCATAATAAATGAACTTAAACACTGAAGTAAGAAATAGAACCAAACTATTCAGGCAATAGAAAAAAAGAAATAGTTCTACCTTGCTTTTGTTCCTATGAAAGGTGGGTACAGGAACCTGGTGTTACAAAAAAATGTGAGGAGTCTAGACGGGAAAGGAAAACATACTAGTCATATCATGAATATAACCACAGATATCATTTTAAAAGTCCTAGTTGAATCCAGAAATGTATGAAAGGGGCACAGTGTCTTGGTAAGATTTATTTCAGAAATGCAAAAATCAGTCAGGGTCATTTATCAGCTTATAGAGTTAATAAGAAAACCAAATAATTTTCTGTGTATATTCAGCGGTGGTAAAACTTTCCACTTGCTTATGAATCAAATATGTACAAAATGAGAATATTCTTAATCTGATCAGATGAATCTTCACAGACTGATTGAAATACAAATTCATTTCCACTCCTATGATGTGTATGTTAAAAATCAGCCTTTCAAGGCTTGAATGGAAACAGTTGATGACAAACATCTCTTTCGTTTGAGATTATACTCAGACCAATACATAAAAAAACCAATATTTTAAGAGTTAAACAAATTAACAAAGTATTTGAACAAACTTTTAAACAAATGTCACCTAAATGGCCAATAACATGAAAATGTATTTAATCGAATTAATAACCAGGAAAATACAAATTAAATCATAACTATATTATAAAACCTCCAGAGGACCAGAAACAGAAACAGGACATCCCAAATACTGGAAAGAATTAGTGGCATCTGGTTTGCAACACACAGCTGGAGGGAGTATAATTTAGATTAATCTCTTTGGGAGACAGCTTGGTCATAACTACTAAAGTAGAACATGTCAGACTCCTTGCCCCTGTGATTCCAGTTGAGATATATCATCCAGGGGAAGTACATGTGTAAATCCATCGAAGTCTTGCTTAAATAAGAATATTCGTGTCAACATTCTTCACAGTCATCAAAACTGAGAAAATGACCAATTGTGCTTCATCTGTGAAATGGATAAATAAACATTCTGATAAATCCATAGTATACAGTATTATACAGGAGCAAGAAGCCATGAACTACAAGTTCATGTAGCACATGGTTGTGTCTATAAATGGATGGGTAATTAAGAAGGCAGGCATAAACACACAAAAATTCACAATCTGAGTTTGTCTGGACACATTACAAACAAGTGAAGCTGATCTGTGGTGTCTCAAAGTCAAAGGACCTTCAGCTACACAGAGTGCTTCTTGAGCAATAGTCACCCTTGGTCTCACTGGAAGCTTGTGCTGCTGGTCTGTGGTGGAGCTCAGTACCAGAGCATAGCCTAGCACACATAAGCCCTCAGCTTGAATCCACACAATCTTAAAAAATGCATTTGTATACTTTATTTTTACAAAATGATAATATATACCGGAGGGTTGGATTCTTTTCTATATGTATAACACAGTTCATTGAATAGTTTAAAAATGAGCAAAGGCAGTTTCAAAGGTAGTATATCCAGGATGGATGCAGTCAAGTAAAGTCCAATAAAGACTACCTGTAGTTCACTCTGCCTGTTGCCACTTGATTCCTGAAATGACACTTACTCCATGCTCTTATAGTCACTCAGATTGGAGACACTGCTCTTCCATCTCTGTTTCTACTTGGCTTCTGCTATTCCTCACTCATCAGTCTTCCCCATTTTCTCTTCTCTTTCTTCCCCAGATCCCCCACCCTTACTTACCCTGATCCCTCATTCTCTCTCTTCCCCACTTGCTCCCTCCTAACCACATTCCTCTTACTGACCAAGAATCTATCAAGATAACTAGAAGAGTTATACTGAACATGCTGAATCTAACAGAAGTGTAATGATGCTACCAGGCAGGCCACTATCACATCTGAAAACAGGTTAGAATATGTCTCAGGTGTTAGTTGGATGGGAGGAATGCATAGATTTGAGTTTTATAACTAAAGATGACTTTTAGCCATGGGTTTAGAAGTAGGCACAACCAAACCATAGCTTTGTTTAATCCCCAAACCCTGCTGGATACTATAGAACACTACTGTAATTTCTCTCCATGTTCTGGATCTCATCCTCAATTGCTGACTGATAGGAAATGTCTGTATCTGTTCTATGAACTCTCCAAATCTACAGCACTAAAAACTGCTTTTTGAACTATTTAAAAGTACTGCTTCAGATATGAAAGATTAGGGCTTGGCTATTTCTCTAGAGCACATTAGCTCTGATTAAAATGAGATGCTGAGGCTGGGGATATGATTCACTAGGTAAAGCTCTTGTTGCACAAGTTTGAGAACCTTAGGTTGAATACCCATGCACAGCTGGGCACAGCTGCACAGCTGCAATCCTGGTGTTTCTGTGCCAAGGTGTGACAGAAAAGGGAGATCTCACAAACTCACAGGCCAAGTATCATAGCATACACACAAAAAAAGAACCTGTCTCAGGAGCCGACACCTAAGGTTGCCCTCCAAGCTCATGTGCATGTTTCTCTGTGTGCACGCTTGCAATCACATACATATCATACACATATGCACATGCACACAGACACAAAATAAATAAATTAAAACCAGAAGCTATTTTCTTTTCTCCTTTAAATCTGGAAGAAGGAGTGTCAGGTTGTTGGATCTATTTTAGGAGAGGCATTGAAGTTTCTTTCTGTGTGTTTACTTTGAAGAGACTGATTCTATACAACTATCCAATTGTAGATATAAACGAATGTGCTGTTGACAATGGTGGCTGTCACGACCAATGCTGCAATACGATTGGCAGTTATTACTGCAAATGTCAAGCTGGCCAAAAGTTGGAGGAAGATGGCAAAGGATGTGAAGGTAACAGTGAAGACTGTCTGCCTCCTGATAAGGAAACAGAGAACATCTACATAATGCAAAGACCAGGGTTGTTTTCCATCCGAGTCAGTTGAAGCACTTGTGTTAAATACTGTCAAAAGCGTATCTTCTTCTTGTGCCTAGATTATAAAATTGCAGCCCATTAGAACACTTCAAGTAGCTTATTATAGGCAGCATATGATTATATGCTGGTGTTGGTTGTGCCACGTTCTGATTATAGAATTTTGATCATTTAAATCCTGGGGTAAAGCACATTTTTGAAAGCATTTTATTTACTTCTATAGAAAAATGGTGCTTCTCATAAAAGAGTCATATGTTGCTAAAACAGAAACGTGGTGCACAAAGCTTACATGGGGACAGCATCCTTGCATCAAAAGAGCTTTTGCTCTGAGTTTAACCGTTTTCAAATTAATTCTTTTCATCTTTTATTTTTCTAATTCACCATCTTATTTACTTGACAGCCATTGAGTTCCTGTTCTCTATTAGGCATTATTCTATGCCTTAGAGATGTAAAATTAATAAGCAATAAATTCTTCCCCAAAGGAACTCATTGATTAGAGGAAAAGATGGAAATGTGTGCTCAGATCTACAAACCGATGTGCTCGGGAATTCTTAAGTGGGGTTAAATGCACTGGAAACAAAGAGACATGGGCTGTACTCTCAGTTCTTCCCCTAATTGTGTAACCTTGGAAAAGTGCCTTAATCTCTCTAGGATTGCCATCTGTAAAAGTTAGAATAACATTAGCTCCTAAAACCACCAGCAAAGTTGCTTTGAGAAATAAGACAATGCATTCAAAACACTTAGTGTAGAGGATGACACAGCCTAGGCTCAGGATAACCATGCACTGTGCTTACATTCAGTTTGCTGGCTGCTCCCCTTGGGAAGGTGAAGTGGGAAGAGAAGGCTTCCCACTCAAAGCACTGAGAAGGGGCTCTGCCTGGGAGGATCATATGTGCTACTCTTCATTGTTGTCTTTTCTGGATTTTCCCTAGCCTTTCCACTATAATTTTATAAATTTAGGCATCATTGTCTGTTGATTTGGTTGTTTAAGAGCATGAAAAGTAGGAAAGTATTCTAGCTGTGATGTAGACATTGATCTTAGGAAATTTTACTCCCTGCCTCCCTGGACAGTGTTCATGAGACATATGTAAGTAAAGAGGTAAAGAGAATAAATAAAGACATTCCTAGTGAAGGTGCCCTGGACTGAGGTAATGAGTTTGGTAGGGATTGTTTTATTTGGCTCACAGCACAGGCTCAAATGATCAGTCTCCTCCACCATGACTTGATCATGCTATCACTTGGAAGTTTTAAGATAGACAGGCATGTTCAAGGAAAAGAGAACCTGTGATCTTCAGAGATAGGCTTCACTCAGGGAAGGCCTTTCTGGGAAGGTATAAATTCATGAGGCCAGGGTCTTCTCCATTCATTGATTCATCCATCCACCCATCCATCCATCCATCCATCCATCCATCCATTCATTCAATCACTTCCTTGGGATAATTTGTAACTTTGGGTGTGGCTGACAGTAGTACTCAAGTATGGATTCAACATCAGAGGTATCCACCGGTTGAATGAGAGAGACTGAATGGCCACTGATGGCAACACACACTGTGCCACTGTATGTTGCTAGTTGTGACTTTCCCCATCCTGTCAGGCAGTGACCTGTGTGTTGTCCTTTTGCAGAAGATTGTCACAATTACCAACTTCATTATTATAGAAACATTTCACATGCTCAGCCCAACTAATAGCTGATGTTAGACATAACAATTCTACCGGCATTCTCTAGCAGTTGTTAGGCTAACAGAACAGGTTAGACACTATACTTCACAGTGCACTTTCATCCATTCATCTTATATCAACCCAAATTGTCTCGTAAACACTACTTGGTGGAGTGTTTTCTCCGGCTGCATTGAACTGTGGTAGCTTTGTAGAAACTGTGTAGGACTAAAACTGCATTTGATGGGACTCAACAGGGGCATCACAGTGCCGCTTTGCCCCTTACCTGGACCCAGAAATGAGAGTAGGGATGTGGAAGGAAGCACCTTTCCCACAAAGACTGTCCCCACCTGCAGTCTCACTCCTTGGCATTTGTTGTTTTCACTTCCTGAAGTGACTGGTAGATGTTATGCTGACCTAGCCATGCTGCTGACTCAGTTGCAGAACCTGTGTTAACTTAAACTTGTTCAAACACATAGTGTTGATGTACATACCCACCTGCCATCCCAAAGGAAGTAAGAGACAATTTATTTGGGAGCCAAACAAAAGTGACCATGACCCTGACCTGGAAACACTGATTTAACACAGCCCAAGTACCATGTTTAAATATGCTAACAGTTCCACAAGATTCTAAATTTACAGAAAAGGGAAATTAAAAATCAAGATACATTTTTAATGCATTGGTAAAAATATCAGGTAAGTAAGTCACAAAATCTGGGGAAGTCTTTGCTATAGGCCTCAGATGATACCTGATAGCATACTAAACCTTTTGTTGGTGATACCTAGGGGTCTGTTTATAGATTCCAATGGATTTACTTACTGATAAAAAATGATGATAAGGTCACATAGAGAAACTAATAAATTGGGCAAAAGATGACCCAAGATAATCTGCCTTAGACTTCAAGATTCCATACCCTCCACATGGTTTAGATACTGATTGGCTCACAATAATTAAGTTAAAAGCAAGAGAAGGTTTTCCTCTGATGTCCCTCACCCTCCTGGCTCCTAAAATTCTCCCTCCCTCTCCTCAGCAGGACTCCCAAGCTCAGCCCAATATTTGGCCTTAGTTCTCTGAATCTGCTTCCATCAGTGAAGCCTTCCATAGATGAAGGCTCTCCCATGACAACAGGGTAGTCACCAATCCGATCACAGGGAATGGCCAGTTAAGGCTGTGTACCCATGCTGCCAGGAGTCTTAGCTGGGGTTATCCTTGTAGACTTGTGGAGGTTTCCCTTCTATCAGGCTTCTACTAGATTCTAACTACATAAACCCCCCTTTCCATTATCTTTCTCAGCGTTCTCCCTCTCGACCCACCCTGCAATCCAATCCCTCAAGTTCCCATACCCATCTGCCCCAATCTACCAGGAGATATCCATTTCTCTTCCCAAGGAGTTCCATGCATCCCCCTCAGCCCTCCTTGTTTCCTAGCCTCTCTGTCTGTGGATTGTAGCATGATTATCCTTTACTTTACAGTTAATATCAACTTATGGGTGAGTAAATGCCATGTTTGTCTTTCTGGGTCTGGGTTACCTCACTCAGAAAGTGATATTTTTTTTCTACTCCCATTCATTTGCCTTCAAATTTCCTGATGTCATTATTTTAAACAGCTGAGTGATACTCCATTGTGTAAATGTACTACATTTTTTTAAATCCATTCTTCTGTTGAGGGGCATTTAGGTTGTTTTCAACCTAAATGTGTTTTATGAATGTAGCTGCTATAAACATAGTTGAACAAGTGTCTTTGTGGTGTGATTGAGCATCCTTTGGGTATATGCCCAGGAGTTATTTAGCTGGGTCAATTACATATTTTCTGAGAAACTGCCATATTGCTTTTCAAAAAGGCTGTACAAGTTTTCAATCACACTACCAATGGAGGAGTGTTCTCCTTGCTCCACATCCTCTCCAGCATGAGTTGTCACTGTGTTTTTGATTTTAACCATTTTGATGGGCATAATATAGAATCTGAGAGACATTTTGATTTCCATTTTCCTGATGGTTAAGGATGTTGCACATTATTTGTTTCTCTGCTATTTGAGATTCTTATATTAAGAATTCTCTGTTTAGGTTGTGCCCCCATTTTTAAGTTGGATTATTTGGGTTTTTGATGTCTAGTTTCTCTAGTTTTTTATATATTTTAGAGATTGGCCCTCTGTCATATGTGGTATTAGTGAATATCTTTTCCCATTTAGTAGGCTTCCATTTTATACTATTTTTAAACTTTTGACCTTTGCTTTATTTGTGAAAATAGTCATGTCCACATAAATGAAATGACTTTACTATAGTGCACTCATTGGCTCTGTATTTTGCCATTCTGGCATCCAGGATACCAGCTGAAATGTTTTCCCAGTCCTGGTGGGAGTCACTGAGGGTTCTTCCTTTCCAAAGTGTGGAGCAGAGGCATGTCCTTTAATCTGAGTTGCAGCAGGTGCAGGCAAGAGTTCCTCTCTGGTTTCTTTACTCAATTTATCTTTTTCATAAAAATCTTTGCTTTTTATTTTAATTTCTTCTCTGTATTTTTCATTCTTTAGTATATCCTCCATAGTAGGTGGAGTCTTTCTCGTCCTTCTAATCCATGCTTCCCGCTCTGTTGGGATGTCTCCTGCTTCATAGTCTAGATCTTTTCTGTTTGCTGCTTCTACAATTCTTTTCTCTTGAATAGTCTGTCCTCTCCAGTTCTTGTACTTGGGGATGTAGTAGTATTTGTTCCCCAGATGGTCCGTGCCCACATGTTCCCTCACCTCCTTCAACAGAGCACTCTGTGTGGAGCGCAGCACACCCTGCCACCATCCCGTGCCACCGCACAGCTCAAGGTCTCTAGACTCCATTTTGTCCCATTGACAGTGTCTTTTGTCTTACACAAGATTTTCAGTTCCATGAGGTCCCATTTATTATTTGTTAATCTTAGTATCTGTGCTACTGGTGTTCTATTTATGAAGTTGTCTCCTGTGCCCACACATTCAAGGCTGTAACCAGAGAGCCTCATGGGACTGACCTAGGCCTTCTGCATATATGTGACAATTGTGTAGCTTGGTCTTTTTATGGGGCTCCTGGCAATGGAAGCAAGGTCATCCCTAGTGCTTTGGCTGGCCCTTAGGAACCTATTCCTCATGCTGGATTGCCTTGCCCAGCCTGAATACAGGGGGAGGTATTTGATCTTATGGCAGTTTGGTAGGCCATGCTTTGCTGATACCCATGGGAGGCCTGCCCCTTTCAAATACTGAGGAGGGGTGCATTGGGTGGGGGAAACAAGAAGGGAGGAGGGAGGAGAGACTATGGTCTGGGATATAATATAAATTATTAATAAAAAATAAAAATTTAAGAAGTGAAAAAAAGTGAGAGAAAAGATTTGGAAGTCCAATACAGTTTAAAGTCACTGTAAGTGAGTGGCTAATGGGTCACTAGAGTTTTCTCACTGGCTGCTCTAGATAAAAGGTCTGTTGGTTTCAAAGAACTTTGTGTGGGATGCTACAGCCATAGAATTGAGTGGTAATTTAAGACCGTAGCCTATTTAACTCATTTAAGTTGCTTTCAAAATATAAAACAGCATTATAGTGGGTATTATCTTATTTTAAAACTACATTTGTTGTAACAAATCTAGAGTATCCTCAGTGAGACTGAAGCATTTGTAAATGGCTTTGTCAGTGTGTGTGTGTGTGTGTGTGTGTGTGTGTGTGTGTGTATGTAAGAGAGTGAGTGGGTTTGGGTGTTTAGTGAGTGTGTGCTTGGTTGTGGCTGTGTGGGTGTAAGTGGGTGTGGGCGAGTGTGAATGAGTGTGAGCATGTCCATACTCTGACAGGAATGTGGACATTAGAGTATAGCTTCTGGAGTTGGTTCTCTCCTTCTAACTTTATATGGTCTCTAAGGATCCATGAGGGGAGGGGAGGATAGAGGGAGAGTACTAGGAAACATAATTGCTGAGTAGTACTTTATTGTATAAACGTACCACATTTTCTCTATCCATTCTTCGGTTGAGGGTCATCTAGGTTGCTTCCAGGTTTTGGCTATTACAAATAATCCTGCTATGAACATGGTTGAACAAATGTCCTTGTTGTATGAATGTGCATCTTTAGGGTATATGCCTAGGAGTGGAATTGCTGGATCTTGTGGTAGACCGATTCCCATTTTTCTGAGGAATCTCCATACTTATTTCCAAAGTGGCTGTACAAGTTGACATTTTCACCAACAGTGGAGGAGTGATCCCCTTTCTGCACATTCTTTCCAGCATAAACTATCATTGGTGTTTTTAATTTTAGCCATTCTGACAGGAGTAAGATGGTATCTCAAAGTTGTTTTGATTTGCATTTCCCTGATGGCTAAGGATGTTGAACACTTTCTATGTGACTTTCAGCCATTTTAGATTCCTCTATTGAGAATTGTCTATTTAATTCTGTATCCCACTTTTTAATTGGATTATTTGGTGTTTTGGAGACTAGCTTCTTGAGTTCTTTGTATATTTTGAAAATCAGCCCTCTGTCAGATGTAGGATTGGTGAATATCTTTTCACATTCTATGGGTAGCCATTTTGTCTTGTTGACTGTGTCCTTTGCCTTACAAAAGTGCCTCAGTTTCAGGAGGTCCCATTTATTAATTGTAGATCACAGTGTCTGTGGTACTGGTGTTATGTTCAGGAAGTGGTCTCCTACACCAATTTGTTTGAGGGTACTACCTACCTTGTCTTCTAAGAGTTTCAGTGTGGCTAGATTTATGTTGAGGTCTTTGATCCATTTGGACTTAAGTTTTGTGCATGGCAATAGAAATGGATCTATCTGTAGTCTTCTACAGGTCAGCACCATTTATTGAAGATGCTTTCTTTTTTCCATTGTATTATTTTAGTTTCTTTGTCAAAAATCAGGTGTTCCTAGATGTGTGGGTTAATATCAGTGTTTTCAATTCTATTCCATTGGTCTACCTGTCTATTTTTGTGCCAATACCAAGCTGTTTTCAGGACTATGACTCTATAATAGAGCTTAAAGTCCAGGATGGTGATGCTTCCAGAAGTTCCTTTATTGTACAGGGTTGTTTTGACTATCCTTGGTCTTTTGTTTTTCATTACAAAGTTGATTATTGTTCTTTCAAGGTCTGTGAAGAATTCTGCTGGGATTCTGATGGGGACTGCATTGAATCTGTAGATTGCTTTTGGCAAGATTACCATTTTTACTGTGTTGATCCTATCTATCCAAGAACATGGGATTGTTTCTTCACGATCTTTAAATAATTGTGTTGGGATTTTGATGGGGATTGTGCTGAATCTCTAGATTGCTTTTAGAAAGATGTCTGTTTTTACTATGTTAATCCTATGGATCCATTGGCATGGGAGATCTTTCCATCTTCTCCTATCTTCTTCAATTTCTTCCTTCAACGACTTGAAGTTGTCATCCATGATATTCTCTTGTGCTATAGACTCTTGAGAATGTCAAAGGTACTATTTTTCTTTACAAACAGGAGGACAGGGTGATGCTGGCAATAGGGACAGACATTGTTCAACATCTTCTGAGACTGCATTTCCTAATGCTCGCCTTTTTATTTTCTGCATCATATTTTTTAGAAAGCTTATTTTTCTAGAATCTGAAGGTCCTTTTTTATGTGTGCCGCCTTTCATACATGAATCATTTCCTTCTACTCTCCCATAGTCATTCTCTATTCAGAACTTTATTCCAACATCTGCACTACTGGTAGGCAGTCTTAATTCATTGGATTTTAGTTCTAGGCATTATTAACACTCTCTTTTCCTGAAGATGCTGGGTGTGCCTCTATATAGAACTTCTTACAGAGTATGACAATTACATATGTTCATACAGGTAAGGACTGGGCCTTAGTACCTTTAATCTCCATTGTGGAATGCCTGACACAGAGTAGAATTCCAAGAGTATTCATTGAATGAATAAAACTTATTCAGTCATGGGCTGCCTTAGGTCCTCTACATATGTGACAGTTGTGTAGCTTGGTCTGTTTGTGGGACTCCTATCAGTGGGAGCAGGGGCTGTCCCAAACACTTTGGTTGGCTCCTGAGAACCTATTCTCATACAGGATTGCCTTGACTAGCCTTAATACAAAGGGAGGTGTTTAGTCTTATGGCAACTTGATATGCCATGCTTTGTAGATACCCATTGGAGGTCTGCCCTTTTATGAACAGAAACAGAGGAGGAATGGATTGAGGGGGCAAAGGGGAAGTGGGAAGAGAGAATGGGAAGAGAAAAGTGAGGGGAATCTGTGGTTGGGATGTAAACTAAATAAATTAATTAAATAAAAATAACTTATACAGTTAAACATTTGTACAGATGTCAAGTCAATATGGCTTTTATTTATTTTCTTATGTGCCCATTTTACCCCTGCAGAGGTTATCATTTAAAATATGACTAGCTGAACCATTTGGCTATCAGAAGGTTTTAATTTAAACATTTTCCTGTACCAGGTTGTGGTGGCACATGCCTTTAATCACTTTACTAAGGAGGCAGAAGCAGGCAATTCTCTGTGAGTTCAAGGCCAGCCTGGTCTACAGAGTGAATTCCAGGACAGGCTGCAAAGATACAGAGAAACCCTGTGTTGAAAAACCAAAATAATAAATGAATAAATAAATACATGAATACATGAATGAACAGGCAAACGTTTTGTGCTATCAGATCTGCTAAAGCTAAAGGGAAAGCCATAGCTCTGTGTTGGGTGCTGGATGGGTGCTAGGTGGCAGCAACAATGCAGCTTCTGTGTTTGCCGTCCAGTGTCAGTCAGTGTGGGTAGGTGGAGTGCTGTCCAGTGTTTGTCAGGCAGTGTGGGTAGGCAGAGTGTTCTTCAGAATGATGGTGGTACAGTGGTCCTGGGGCCCTGAGCCACAGGGAAGAAAAACTAAGTCCTAGAACAAATTTTCCCTATGTTCCAGGACATTTATTTGTAGAAATGGGGAACAAGATTTCCCATTTGCTGCTCCTCTCAATTGATCCATCGTCTGATCTATAGACATTCACTGGATGACAAGTGTGCTGAGTACTAGGGCTCCCCAAGGATACAGGCACCTGTATAACAGCTTCGCCTTTAGGAAAGCCTTCCCATATGTGATGTACATGTACGCTGCAGTTTGCAGAAGCATAAGCCCCTGACTTTATCTTTTTAGTTCAGAAGACTATGCTCAGAATCTGTCTCTGCAGTGACTTTTGTTTTGGAGACAACATCCTTCTTGGCACATCTCAACTTAAAAGAAGTGATTAGGTTTTGCCAAATACTGAAAGCTATTGATTTATGCATATATACTATAAAGGATTCACTTATTCTCATATGTTGTTTCTCTTAGTCTTTTATGAAGGAAGAGTTATTACTTTGCTGGTGTTATACAGCATAGGAAAGGTTTTTATTTCTTTGAAAATTTGTTGCTACATTCAAAATAACAGAATGCATTACATTAAAATTCTTCTAGTTTTATGACAGTTACACAATTACACGACGATTTCATATTTTACTCCTCTCATTTATTTATGCATGCATTATTCATTTACTCACTCATTCATGGCCTAAATGTATATGCCATTTGTAGTGAGCATGATGTTAAACAAAGATCAAGAACTCATGTATTTATCTCTCTAACAATTAATAGCTGTGAAATTTAGGGCTGGTTACTTAGTATACGTTAGATTTCATTATCTATGAAACCATCCATAAAAGTTAGAATGATAGAGTCTGGGACATCAAATGACACATTGGATGAGTCACTGTGACAGTGGGAAAAACCTTTCTGCTGCCTCTGAGATGCCTAGGAGTAGAGCATTCCTGATCTCTCCCTGCCTCCCCGCTCACACTCTGTTCCCTTCTTCCTAGGAGAGGAAGAAATGACATCAAATACAGGTTTGTGGAAAGAAAGTAGGCCTTGAGGTTTGGCTCACCTTTATTTCCCCTAGGGAATCTGCAAATTGGATTTGTAAATAACAGAAGAAATGGGCGGCTGCCATTTATTCTTCTGTCATGTGTGCTTTGGGAAGAACCAACTTCACATGGGGGAAGTCTGAGATTGTCCTGCTGTGCCTGTGGTCATGCAGGAGGTTTGTCAAGGAGTGCAGTCATTTTTCACCCATAAATTCTATCCCCAAGTCTTAAGTTTAAGAAAACCAAAGCTGTAGTTATTTGGGGTTATAATCAATTTGAAATTCAGGCAGAGAACATAAATTCTTGAACCTTTGCAAAATACTAATGTAACATTTTCCTACTGCATAATAGATGCTCAAGAAAAATGTATGCTTCTTTTTCTCTTTTCTTTTATTTCCTTCTATAATATTTGTTGTTGAAGGTCAAAAAATATGGCCAGCAGTATTTTTCCCTCTCCAAGGAACTTCCAGTTCAATAAAAGGGATAAGGTGTGTACACAAACAGCATAGTGTAAGAGAGCAGAGTAAATATGAAGTAGGGAAAAGTGAGGTACCATGGGGCTGGAGAGCAGAAAGAGATCACCCAATACTGAATCAAAATGAGCTGCAAAGAATGGGGCAGGCACCAATTAGAGTCCCGGGACTGACTGCCCTCCGTCTCTTTCCTTAATGAAGTCCCTTTTAGAAATCCACCTGTTACCTTGTGGCTTGCTGTCTCACTTGCTTTTGATGGACAACAAAAGACACCTGGGTTCTTAACAACAAAACTGCCAGTACTACAGGCAGGGAAATTGTCAACACTCTGAGGGCATTCTTTCATACCCAGGCCTTTCAGACTAGAATACTAGAAAACTCAAGGCTAAAGCTTTGCTGTGGAAATTAAAACTCTCTTCATATTTTAGTGCTCCCCCAATTTTAAATCATTCTGTAGTATGGTAGAATATTATTTTAAGGTGGGTGACTTTTGTTTATGCTGCATTTAAACAGCACAAGCTGTGATTCTTTGCTTGACTGAAACACCTGCTGGTCCTAATAAAGAGCTGAACAGCCAATAGTGAGGCAGGAAATGGATAGGGGGGACTGCCAGGCAGACAGCATAAGGAGAGGGCAACAAGAGAACAAGGGAAGGACTTCAGGGGCCAGCCACCCAGCTACACAGCCAGGCACAGAGTAAGAAGGAAAGGAAAGGGATACAGAAGTAAGAAAGATAAAAGCCCAGACGGAAAAGGTAGATGAATTAATTTAAGATAAGAAAAGCTGGCTAGAAACAAGCCAAGCTAAGGCCAGGTATTCACAATTAAGAATAAGTCTCCATGTGTGATTTATTTGGGTGCTGGGTGCCCCCTGCCCAAAAAAAAGGGGTCTAGAGAGTAAAAGGAATAAAACTTCATGAAACACTGTAATAATTCAAAAGGATCATTTCAACACCCCAGACCCCAGTTTCAGCTAATACTTACAGTGTGTTAGAGACCTTGGCTGATACAAAGCTCCAAGATGAGGTTTCAAAGGGACAAACCAATGAGGGCCGTTTATAAGAGAAATGAAAGAACAAAGACTTCTGTCCACCACCCATAGTGATTAAGCAGGGTGTGGTAGCTTATCTGGCACAAACAACTTAGGAAGGAAGAGTTTGTCTTGCCAATCATTTCCCATCCTGGCAGGCAAGGTGTGGGAGGCGGGATAGCAGCTCTGACTGCACTGCCGCAGTATAAGGAAGAGGGTTGTGCATCCAGAGTTAGGAAGTGGAGAGAAACAAATACCAGTGCTCAGCCTACACCTTGTCCCATGGGATGACACCGCCTGTACTCAGTGTGTATTTTCCCTCCTCAGAACAACTGAAACTGCTGTCTAAACTCCTTCAAAGACATCCCCTGAGGTGTGTTTCCTGGATGATGTCAAATACAATTGATTTGACAGAGAGAATTCACCATCACTCAGGGCATCACTCATATTAGGATTCTAAAAGACAGAGGACCAGGACGTCTGTTGTGAGATTGTGTCTCCCAGAAATAACAGGAAGTTTACACTTTTGATCCCTCAACAGTATGGTTGCCTAAACAAGATCTGAAAAATGACAATATCAATACATACTTGCTACAAGTCACAAGATCACACAGTAATTATACAGCCATCACATCATGAGATAGCTAACATGAATTAAGGATTCTTCTGATGGATAAACGAACACAAAAGCTGTACTTGGTGTTATAATCTTGTGAATGAATTGGCTGTTTCTTGCTGTAGATTCTTCCTGTAGCTTATTCCTCTTTGTAACAAACTTGACATATTCTTCCCACAGTTTAGCACTATCTGATCATTTGCTGGGAACAAATTTCTCCCATGCATTTGGAGTTCACTGATTACACTCCATAGCTATGTGTGAAACCCGTTCTCCATTAATAGGTCCTAGTTTACTGATTACATTCTTTAGCTATATGTGAGACCTGTTTCCCACTATCAGATACTTTTTCCCCTCTCCATTGCAATTGCAGAGATCTGCCTTCCTGCAATTATCCTTATCGACAGGCATTTGGTCAGTATTTAGGGCCCAGGCAAAAGCATTCCATCTAAGACATTCACAGATATCCAAGGACAAAGAATTACTATACACCCAAAGCTGTTGATTCATAACTGTCTACATGGACAGAAAAATAAGCATAACCTGGTTTTACCTCACTGGCAGATAGAGAAGTGATAACCTAAACTAACCCTACACTAAAAGACTCTCAAACTTCTTGTTTTATTAACTCAAGATTTTAGCTCAAAGATTTACTGTTCCCTCCTGTTTCCCCTGAGAAGATAAAGACCAAGGTAATCAGCCCATTTGCTCATCCTCAGGGAAAAGTATACATTCCTGAATGCTTGTGCTGCCACACGGAACACTGGAAGGGGCCAGGTTTTGTTTCTTGTGCAAATTAAACTTAGACCCTCTCTTTGACCTAAGCAAATGATGCTAAAAGTTTCTCCTAGCAGTTTTAGCTTATTGCTGTGTGCATGTGTGGAAATCTTATCTGCCTTATTGACCCTGAGAAACTCAAGCCTCACATTGTGTTGCAAAAAGAATTACTGTTGCAAATGTATATATACCTGTACCTCTAATAACTGGGGGGCAACAGAGAGAGTAATGGACAGAGAAACAAAGAGACTGAGAAAAGAGAAGAAGAAGAAGAAAGAAACATGCAGAGGAGCAATTGTGTGTGAGCCAATTATTCTTTCCCTCAGATTTTAGTTCCTTCATTTATTTGTAATTCCTTTTTTTGAACCCTGAGCGAAAACTCTAGATTGAGGGCCTTTTAAAATTTTCCATACATACTAACTTGGAAGTATAAGCAACTAATTACTTTGCTTATAGGGAGAATTACTCTTTCCCGCCTAATTGATTGTCAAAGTGATCATTCCTGAAATCATATACATACAAACAGCAGTAAATGGGCTCAGCAGGTGTTATCTGTATGTTTATGTAGATATATAAAAGAGTAAAGAAAAAGAGGCCATGAATTGAGAAGGAGTAAGGGAGGAGAAGAGTGGAAAAGTGGGGGACATGGAAGGGGGTTGGAGGGAAGAGAAAGAAGAGGGGAAATAAATAGGTCAATTAAACTAACCAAATGCAATGAAACCTAGGAGCAACCCTCTACCTCAGCCATCGGTGACAATTTCAAAGACAGCCAATCATGGTAGAGATTTGTGTGAAGAGTTGGGGTGAGGAGCATCAAGAGACCTCCTCTCTAAACTTTGGTGTGACCTTTGTGTTGAATTATCTAAATTGGTTTTATACTCTGAACAACAGACTGTGTTTTATTCACCTTTCCGGTTCTCTGCTAAATAGTTTAACATTATGAAAGGTTATATTATCATATGAGTCTTTCCAAGACTCTTTCTCTACGGCATCATTGTGACTTCACTCTTTAGATATATCCACCAGATACTTTTGATATTATAGAACCCAGAATATCTTCTCAGAGGACTGAAATCTGGAGTACTGATTCCATACTGTAAAATCCATATTACTTTCCACTGCTACCATAAAAAGTAGACTGTAACATGAATAATAATAGACCCACAGACAGATTTGGGGGTTCAAGCTTCAAGCTGAAGATCAGAAAAGCAAAGCAGCCAAGTCACTAACTCTTACCTCTATCTCAGGCCAAAAGGGCTGACCCTGTCTCCAGGAGCTCTCACCAAGCCTCAGACTGCTGTTTGTTCTCAGTATGGCTAGAGAATGAATGCCTTCCTATCCTCAATGTGGCTGGAGAATGAATTGCAGCTCTGAGACCCTGTTCCTGTCTTAAATACCTCATGAATCCTGGGAATAAAGGCATGAGCTCCATTACTCTTTTAGACTGATTCAACCTCGTGTAGCTCAGTGTGGCCTTAAACTCAGAGAGATCCATTTGCCTTTGTCTCCTGAATCCTGGGATTAAAGGTGTGTGTCACAACTGCCTGGCTTCTATGGCCAACTAGTATGGCTGCTTTGCTACTTTGATCTCCAGTGACTTTATTAAATCATAAACAATGTATCACCACAGTAAGCATGGTGTATTATTTTTAATTTTCTTGCTGTAGGAAATTTCCTTACCAGTTATTAAATAATAGGTATTTAATTCAACATATGTGTGACATTCTAATCAGAGTACAGCCACTTAAAACTAGCTTGCAAATTTGTTATTAGATTTCATGTATCTGAATCCTAGTCATCCTTACTGTCTGTATCCTAGCATACAGTCTCAGATAAAATTGAAGGTACTTATTTTTGGAAAAAAAACAAACTAGAAATGTGCTTTGCATAAAGTAAAAAAAGAAAAAAACACACACTCAAGGGTCTGGAGAAGTTTTTAGGAGTGTTGTTCTGATTCTACAACAGGGAGTAGTAGGCCTCTGGCACTGTACCAAAGTAAAGGCTTCTGTGATTGTTTACCAAAGTGCTGAGGGTAATGGAAAGTAAATTAATTGCTGTAGTTAAAGTATGGTACTATCTTTAATCTGCATCACACACTGAGGAAAGTAATTGAGCTATTCCAAAACCCCTTGCTAACATACCAGGAGTAATCTACCTGGTAATGTGAGAGTAACTGTTTAGTGTGGAAGGCTCTGGCTGGCTAGGAGCAGACCTAGAAAAGGGAGAAATGTTAGCCTTGGATGGCCTCTGATTGTCACTGAGTCCTGGTGGCCCCAATCAGAGTTTAATGGAGAAGAAAAGAATTGAGATGCCACAGGTTCTTCTGTCTGTGTAGGATATGAGGGTGAGGAGGAGGGAGAAACAAGAATGATCATTGACAGGGACACATTGTGGATCAGTAGCCTGTGCTGTAACTAAGCTCAGGCTTCTGTGCTTGCCTTAGGTAAGGTTTCTATTGCTGTGAAGAGACACCATGACTACAGCAACTTTTATAAAGGAAAAAAAAGTTTAGCCACAGTTTTAGTCCATTATCATCATGGTATGATATGGTGGTATACAGGCAGACATGGTGCTAAGAGTCCTACATCTTGACTTGTAGGAAGTAGTCTGTCTCTTTGGACATGGCTTGAGCATATTAGATCTCAAAGCTCGCCTCTACATTTGCATACTTTCTCCAACAAGACCACACCTCCCAATAGTGCCACTCCTTCTGTAGACCATTTTATTTCAAACCACCACAGTGTTTTAAGGTTTTCTAGTCCCAAAAAGCTGAACAAGTGGAACTTTTGAACTCTTTAAGAACTAAGAACATAAACATCCAATAAAAGTCTGACAGAAAGTCTTTTCTCTGTTCTTATAGCTTTAAATATTTTGGCATGCTCAAATTGATCTTTTGCTAACTCACCCAAAATTGTTGCCTATAGTTAAAAGATGGTTATAAATTGAACTCCCTTAGAAATCAAATACTTTGATTTGCAATCATATCTTAAATACAAGGAAACTGGAAGCTCCACATTGAAATCCATTATTAGAGAAGGTTTGACTCTCCAGAATCTAAGAGACTGAATCTCTAAGCTGGTGATTTCTAACACACTTCCTTAGACTTTAAATAATCATCACATTTTAGAGGCCTGACTGACTACTGGAAAACACATTAAACCTGCATCCAAGAAAGTTAGGCAAATTGCATTTCATTACCGCTGTCCTTGTTAAAAGTGAGTGGATTTAACCTTAGAAAAGAGTAAGTAAGACATGGGAATACATAATAGCTGTGTATAAGCATTGCAATGTACTGAGTAATTAGAAGTCACCACAGTGTGTGTAATATCCCTACAGGACATAATCAAATGTGCCTCTGCTGAAGCACATGTGATGATCTGAGCTCCAGGAGAGGTGGTGCTATGGCCCCATAAACCACACTTGAAAAGCTTGTGTCCTTTCTTTCACTTTGTTTCTCAGATAATTAGAAAATATTTGCTAATTATAATGTAGGTATAATGAAGGGGCACAAAAATGGTGTCTGATGCTTTAAAAATTATATGAAGATACACTTGAGTGCCCTACTGTTCATTCTCTTAAGGTTTGCAATTCCATGGTTTCAGTGTTATCTCCCATTCCTGCAATCCTCACCACAGTCAACTTTAGAACATTTTTGTCAGCACATAAACTTCTAGGACCACATTCTTATATTACTATAACTCCCTTGACTCTAATAAACTGTAACTTTATTTTAGTCACTAAAGACTTTTTCCTTTTCCAGGCCACTTTATGACCGGAATTCTGTATGATATATCTTTTTGTGGCCAACTTCTTTCACTTAGCTTATTTTTATAAAGTTTATCTCTATCGTAATATATAGTAATAAGGACGTTATTTGTGTGTATGTGTATGTGACAGGAGCTCAATATGAGATTGGAAATCTCTATGTAGAAAAGGAAGGCTAAGTGCTGGAACTAAAGTCACATGCCACCATGCCCAGAAACAGCATTTCATTCATTCTTATAGGTAATGTTTTTCCATTGTATAGAGACATACTATTTCCTGTTTGCACATTTGTCAGTTGATTGGCATTCTGGATTACCTCTATTTTTTGGATGTATGTCATTCTCATTTATACAGTAGTGGAATGATTGAGTTACACAGTCATACATTATCTTCATTTTTTTTGTTCTGTTTTTGTTTTGTTTTGTTTTTTTTAAGAAAGGATTTCACTGTAGCATTGGATACTTTCCTGGATTTCATTCTGTAGACCAGGCTGGCCTTGAACTCACAGAGATCCACCTGCCTCTGCCTCCTTAGTGCTTGGAATAAAGGCTTGCACTACCACTGCCCATTCTCTTCGTTTTAACTTCAAATTAGATAAATGAATAAAATTTCAAGTATAGACATTAACATACATTGATGTCAAACAATTGGCTTTATTAAAAGAAAAGAGATCCATCTGGGTACTGGTGGTGCATGCCTTTGATCCCAGGACTTAGGGGGCAGAAACAGGTTTCTGAGTTAGAAGCCAGCCTGGTCTCCAGAGCAAGTTCCATGAATGGCTCCAAAGCTACAGAGAAACCCTGTCTCAAAAAACAAAAACCAAACGAAACAAAAAGTTCCATGGTCCAATAATTATGGATAACTAAAACTTCATACTGAAGCTCTCTTAAGGAAACTAAGTGAAATAGTATTATTTAACCTTGTAAACTCAAGTTTCATGATCATGCTTTTCAAACAGGCTGAGAAATTTTAGAAACTAAAACCTTTACAACTCAATGGTTTTAAATATTTGGTGGCATGTATTTTGAGAGACATGCCTTAGTTTCATAGTGTGGTGGTTTGAATGGATATGGCCCTCATAAACTCATGAGTTTGAATGCTTGGCCCACAGAGTGTGGCACTATTAGGAGGTGTGGCCTTGTTGGAGTAGGTGTAATGCTGTTGGAGGAAGTGTGCCATTGGGGTCTCAGATGTGTCATTTGGGGTCTCAGATGCTCAAGACAGGTCCAGTGTGTCTCAGTCTCTTCCTCATGGCTGTGGATCGAGATATAGAACTCTCAGCTACTTGCCCAGCACCTTGTCTGCCTACATGCCACCATGCTTCCTCACATGACAATAATAGACTAAACATCTGAACTTTAAGCCAGCCCCAATTAAATGTTTTCCTGTATAAGAGTTGCTGTATTAATGGTGTTTCTTCACAGCAATAGAAACCCTAACTAAGACACATGGCCTGAAGTCAGAGGGAAGACCTCCTGAATTGCCAGAGTGTATTTTTAGTGTATACTTTACTGAGGCTTCAACTCAATTTGTAATTATGTATGGAAATGAGTAGGTGCAGTTTGTAATTTTTGATGGGAAATATCTGAATAGAGAATGGTAAAATGAAACTGGGATTTCTGAGTAATTGTATTGCCTTTATATTTGGAATAGTGAATGAAGACGAAATGATAATAAGATGGCATGGAAGCATTTGTATGCCAGTATGACTGCCCAACTATTGACATCCATTTATTGTGTGTGTAAAGAATTAGCATATTAGGCCAATAGGAAAGTGGAACTATCAAGATCTTTGCAAATAAGGCAAAAGGTAAGTAAATTATTGATAGACAAATTTCATATGTAATAAGGTATAAGAGCATCTTTACTTAATTTTTAATTCTTATATGGGGGATTATAATATAATTGCACCATTTAACTTTCTCTTTCATAACCTCCTTAATCATTAATTGTTGTTAAATGTATATCCCTAAATTCAACTTTCTCAGTCTGTAAAATGTTACTTGTATGTGTATTTACAGTGCTGACCAATAAGTGTGTCTTTAAAATACCATGATCTCAGGTGTCATAACCCTACTGAACTTTTTAGAAACATCTCCAGCAGTATACAAAAACTTCCAAATAATTTTTCCATTGTTTTTCATTTGAAAATCCTCACTGCTTTCTGTGCATGACTGTCAAAGCTTTTGATATTGCCATCAGGCCAAACCTATTTGATTTTTACATTTTTTATGAACCCCTGTTTTCTTTTTGTGCTAACTGTTGTTTTGTCCAATAAAGCCTATGTGAAGTCATTTTTGAGTTAATGAGATAAAAGATGGAAAGCTGTGTCTCATGCTTTCATTAATTATGTTGTTGGGGCATAATATTTATCAGTGCTCAAGTATAGTTGTCAACACATCTTCTCTTGGGTGAGATGACCTGTCTATATGTTTGTTCCTCTTCTGTTATATATATATTATATCTGATTTTTTGCTTAAAATATATTCTTCCTTGAAATAAACTGTAGTTTCTGTCAAGACGAGAATGATGAATGTAAACAAATTATAGTATGTGCATGTGTATGTGCGCACACAAGTGTGAACAAAATGTGTTGTCATTAACACAGAGAAAGCATTCAGGTGTCAATGGTCAGATTTCTTAAGTCAGATGGGTAAGTTTAATCCTCCAGCTTCACAAGGGTGCACTTTGATATCAGAGGAGATTTGCCCTTTCTGTCCATATGAGCTCCAACTGCTTCAACTCCAACTGGTTGATGTCCCTCAGACATCAAGAGACCTCATTGAAGGCTTTGGATAGACCCACTGAACAATTTTCAGAGTGTTTTGTTTTATTCTCTGGGTTTTACTTCCTTGTCTGTAGAAATGGCATGAGGAATAGGGAAATCTACAAACATCTCCAGGTTATAAATTCTGTAATTCCCAAGTCAAAACCTAGAACTGGACATGTAGTCTAGGAGCTGGAGTTCTGAGGAAAACAGTGGTAGGGAGCCATAGCTAGAAGCTGAACTGGGACATCTAGAATGCTCAGAGACAGTGAACAAGAGAACAACAGCAGCTGAGGCCACCAGAGATGCCAGGAGTCATCTGCCTGCTCTTTCAGATATAGTTTAAGATATTGATTTTTATTTAGAAGTTGTATCTGTGTCAAATAAATAAATAGATTCACACACCTCTAATGTATTACCTTGTGGTCAGTATATTCATGTTGACTTCATTTCCCACCAATTGTTCACTGTAGTCAACCAGGAGGAGATTTTTCAATAGGAAAAATAGACCATAATAGTTTCACAAACAACTTTTTGAATTCATCATTTTTCAGTTGAGAGAAATAACCAGAGTTTCAAAAAATTATTTCTGCTAAAATTATCAAAATAAGTAAAAATGCAAGTTGGGGCTTGAGTCATGGCTCAGTGGTAAAGAGCACATGCTGCTCTTGCTGAGAACCCAGGTTTCTTTTCCAGTACCCACATAGTGGCTCATAGATACCCATTAACTCCATCCAGTTCCTAAGGATCTGCCACTCTTCTCTGATCTCTGTTGATATTAGGCATATGCATACATGCAGGCAAACATTTGTAAACACAAATTTAAAATAAGCATATCCCTTTAAAATTAGAATAGCAAAAAAAATGTAAGTTCATGGGTTTTTATATATTTGTTTAGTGGGATTTTTGCTGGTTTTTTGTTATTGTTGTTCAAAGAATAATTTATATTTGTAATGCTCATTTCCTAAAGCTAAAATTTAAAGAAATATAAGATTCTTATCTTAGTCAAAATTTTAATCAAAGTTTAATTTGTTTGTATTCTGGGCATACTTCTCATGAGCTCACACACTCTAATTTACAGTAACCATACATTGATAAACACATCAGAAATGAAAGGTAGAAATTGTTGTCTTAAGGCCTGGCAGCTTCTAATGATTTTCATGGACCCTTTATAATGTATATGATATTGACAGAAGTGAGAGCTCCAAAGAGGTCGAGTCCAACCATTTGGAGAGATGAAGAAAATTAGGCACATTTTTAAAATTCAGCACAGATTCAAACAGATCAGAACAAAACTGAACCAAACTGTTTCCAGAGAGTCTTGTATAGCCTGGCCATACAACTAAGGTACTTACAGAGTTTAAGGACATGTTTGACCAAGCTGGATGTGGTGGCACACATCTGTGATGCAAACACTTAGGAGGCAGGAGCAGAATGATTAGGAGTTTGAGGACACTCCTGCATCCATAGCAGCTCCAAGTTGGGCTACATGAGACCCAGACTCAATTAAAAAAAAAAGGAAAAGAAAGGAAGAAAAGATTTTGACAAGCAAAATTGGTAAAGTATAGCAATTAGCAATGGAGAAAGTTACATCTGCACATGCCCAAAGATGGAGCCTTATTCAAAACTATGAGGAAATGGATAAAGAAGGCCAATATGTCCACTGATTAACTTTCATCTGATTCCATTTGTTAGGTCCCTGAGAAGGCATCTAATTTAACTTCTATATAAGTTTGAGTCCAGTCATCAAAGGTCAATATGGGGAAAGTTTAAAGGCTGTTGTTTGCTGCAGAAGGCTGAAGTAACAAGAAATTATTAAGAAATAAGAAACTTCTAAATAAAACAGTACTTCAGCCACCATACATGGGTTGAGTGTTTGTGTTACTTCTCATTGGACATAAACAATTCTGGGAGATCTGTGACCACAGTTCACTGAATGACAGTATCAGCTCTGTGTGACCACAGCAGCAGAAATTAAAAATACGGCTTCTTTAACTAATAGACACCTGCCCTGTAAGGTACTGGGGAAATTTCATGGAGATCTGTTTTTAGTGTGACATTGCCCAAGGGGAAACAAAGGAGGCTGTTGTCCATTGGGTTATGTGGGCCACAAGTCACTGCCGAAGTCAGGTGTGGAGGAAGCTACATGTTCTGCAAGACTCTGGCACTAGAAGCCACCTGCAGCATAGACAGTGGCATTGGAGAAACCTGGTTGCAAAAATTAGAAGCCAACCACACTGGAGGAGAGAGATGCTGGAGAAGCCTACTACGGGAAGTCTGAACAGAATCCCAGAGCCATGTGCTCATTAGGCCACACAGGAGAAGCCACTTACTCTGAGGGTCCAGATACTTAGTAAGCTGCAGTAGGAGTTTGTCTGTAAGAATAGACCAGACTAGAAAGGACTATTGATTACTTTACAGTGTCTCATCACACACTTTACAGCACTCACTAATAACAAGACCTAAGATCATTGTTCACTTACAGAAAGAAATTAACAAGAGCCACATCCATTTTCACAGAGAAGGCAAAAAGAAAATTGAGAGCAAGGGGTCAGTATGTCAGCAGTCAGCATGATTTCCAGTGGTTCTCCCTTACTTCACAAGGGAATTGTAAGTGCCTGTCCTTTGCATGCCTTGTATACTGCCGTGAATGAAACAATGTCTTCCCCACTCATTGACCAATGTGGTCATATTACTTGCATGGACCAATAGCAAGTAAGTGAAAGCAATATTTCATTCATTCAGAACAGAATAGAAGTTTTAAATGTAAGATCACCTTTCAGTCTTGAATCCTGCATCTAATACTTTTTTCTGTGTTTGAGAGCAAGCAGCTTTCCAGTTTCTGGTTGGCTTATTACAATCATGTCATTCAAACTATAGCATGAACTCCTGGGTCATTCTCCAGTGTAATGTACTCAATTGCAGCAGAGAGAATAGAAGGACCAAAAGGAATCCATCAGTGGTGCCATATGAGAGAGGTCCTGAGAAGCAGTTAACTCACATTTCTGAGATGTCATATTAGCCTTTCTTAGTTACAGCTCTGTAGGCAGAAGGTCAGAGATGGGAGTGTCATTGTCAATAACTTCAGTGTGTGGAGGACCTTTCTACATCACTTTAACTTCTATCTTGCCAGTTTTGATCATGAACTGCCAACATATAATTTATTTCTTCTCTTTATCAAACATCCACAAATTGTCTTGGAAATTGGGTTTTAATTTATCTTTGGGTAGCTTTTGTTTTTTATTGAAACTCTGTAAACTTCCCTATGTCTTTTTGTAGAGAAGGTGGGTTTTGATGAGTAATACTGTGTTGTTTCTCTAATGCACTCAGCTCAGCACTGGCTTCTCATGGAACATTCCTGGACTTGGTATTTTTTCCCTCATACAGAATGAAGACTCAGTCACTTTACTTTTCTGTGCTCTCGTATTACTTTGGGCAAAAACAGCATTCTGACTTCATATAGTATGCTGTCTTATTTCTCAACTTGCTTGTCTATCTCTCTAGGTTAAGATGCCTTGAAGATAAGGGTCTTGTTTTGATTTTCTAGTATTTCTAACTATGTCTTGCACAGAGCCTTTTTAAAGGTAAATTTTCAATATATGGATAAATGGCTGGAAAATACATCAATGTCATTGACAAATATAAATGGTTACTTTTTATGAAAAAGCATTTCTTATATGTTAAAGTATTACCTTCAGGACTGAGCACAGTACAACGCCTATACCTAAATTAGCAGCAAGAAGTCCATTGTAGGATAAAATCTTTATCAGTATAACCCTTAAAACCTTGATTAATTTCTAAGGCCCAAGCTCCAAATTTAAGTTCATGCATTCTTCAAGCATAAACTTAAAATATCTATATTTTACCCATAAAGTATGTTTTCCTTTGAAAAATAAAGCCACTGTTTGTAATGGAATAGGAAGTGAAGTGTGAAAGTCAGAGGGAAATATAAAGATAATAGGAATCTTTGACATAACATGTAGATTGTTCTAGTTATTCTACAAAACAAACTTTGAAAGTATGTGAAATGAATATATTATAAACAACTATAAGAGTTTCAACTTATCTTTGTCATGTCAACAAGATGGTATGGGACTCAGGGTTTTTTTTAATATTTTGGAATAGACAAACTATTCAAAGTTTAAATAAACCATGTCATGATTAACCTTGAGCATGGAAAAAGAATGCATATAATTGCTGAATAGAGTTAAGGAATAATGTATCAGACAAGATGATACTGTCTGATTTTCAATTTTGGTTGGGTAAATCTAACTCTGTGCATCAACTTGCCTGCTATGTGATATATAATTTTTGCTTTCTAATCTCAGACCTGAAGATCAGGGAAAACATAGATTCCCCAGAACCTGTTCTATATATGTTTTTGTTTGTTTTTCGAGGCAGGGTTTCTCTGTGTAGCTTTGGAGCCTATCCTGGCACTCACAGAGATCTGCCTGCCTCTGCCTCCCAAGTGCTGGGATTAAAGGTGTGAGCCACCAATGCCCGGCCCTGCTATATATTTTTATTGCCATCTCAAACCAAACTAATGCTGTTTTTCATGAGAAACCTAATAAAAGTCACGGTCGCTATTGAAAAGTCCATGTATTTTTATGGACTCATCTTATGTACCCTTAATAAAGTTTTAAAATAATCCATAATAGATTTCACAGGAAGCTTGGACCTGCCATCATTCTCATTAGCAGTCCAATTTTAAACACTACTTTAGGCATGATTATCTGCAAATGTCAGTGGGGTTGTTTAATATTGAAAGACTGGTAGCTGAAGTGACAGGAAGCTCAATTATTCAAAAACACAGTTAGATTACTATTTCGAGTAGTTTAAGAAAAACAATTGCATGTTGTCTTTACTTTCAAAGGGCAGGCTTGTATTCATTTCTTCAAATATGTGGCTCATTGAAAATGCCAACATTTCTAAGTCATTTTGCATGAGAAGAAAGAATTGATTAAAACAAAAATATCCCTAGCTTGTTAAAACAGGAATGCTTTATGATTGACAACCAGTTCACACATCATTCAATTGGCAATATTATGTAAAATATAAAAGCCACACCCCCTGCCTCACCTACTGTTATTAGTCATTGTCTTTTATGGGAATAGATAAGCTCTTTTTGTTTCTGTGGGATTATCTCTGGAAGGCTATGCTTTTGGTCCTAGGTGTAATGACAGACGTGTTCACTTACCTAGATTTCTAATCAGAACATGTTAGCAAAATGAACCCTGGTGGAGTCTGCACTAAAAAAACGAGAGCAGAAACTTTACTGATGTGGACATCATCAGCTCCACTTAAACATTTTCACACATGTGTTCCTGAATAAGTGAGAGCCATTAGTCAGTCTAGGTGAATTCACGGGAACTCTGTAACACTAAGACCCAGTGAAGTAGGTGGTCTTAAAGTATTGTGCATCAGGAATGGTTAGGTAAACCTGACGTTAGCCACTAACTTGCCTGCTATGTGACATAATCTATTTCCCCACTAATCACAGATTTCAACATCTGTGCCCTTGTGTTCCAGCTCCAGTACCATGGACAGTAAGGGCCAGTGTCTTCTTTATGACCATTTCTTCTTTAAACTGTGAATATAGTTTCATTTTCTTCTTACTTTGGGCTTGTAAAATCATACCAAAAATCTTCAAAATGACACTATACACTCTCCTTGCATTTTAGCATGCCTTATTGACAGTCAGGAATGAATATTTACCATGAAAATGAAAGACAAGTTTATTAAGTTCTAAACTTAAAAGACTGTTTTCTTTTTATCTACAGTAGAGGAGAATCCAAAACATGGTTATCACACTGTTAGCCTCCTAGTAGATTTAAACTAATAAGCAGATGTTATATGCTTTTTAATTGCCAGTCTTCCTTCTGAGCATGACACAGCATCTCTCCTTAATATTTAATATTGGTTGCACAATCCAAACACCCCTGATGACATTGGTGATAGAGTTGGCACAGTGCTCATTTTTCAGCATGTTTTTGAAGCAATTTGGTTCAGGAGTTAATTTGGAATTACTGGATGGAGATTAGTACAAATGAATTGCCCTTGCTTGATTTTCTTAGCTCAATTTCTTTTGATCAAACAATATGTCTGATACCCAAATCTATTGATTTCTTATTATGACCCCAAATCATCTAAAGACTTCAATCCATTAGGCAAGTGGATACGTCAAAGTTACAAAATACATTGTACTTTGAAATCATTTCTCCCACTTGCCTGATTTGTGGTCCTCTTTCTTTCAACTCTAATGATTACTTAATCCGCCATGAGAAAAGAAGGAACAAATGAGATAGATGTGCATCCTGGCCTCCTGGGTGCCATTCAATAAATAGCAGTTTCCACTACACCGTGAGGAAAAGCTGAGACTGCTGCGTTCGCCTACCCCTCCTAGGCATAAGGTAATGCTCACTCCATCATGGGATTTGCTTTCACTTTAGGGGTTCTGTTTGCATTTATTTTCTGATACTACTGGAAAGAATCTGAAGTCATCTGAAAAGGGAGACTCCAAATGACAGCATTCCCTACCAGATTGCCCTGTGGGCAAGTCTGTGGGGCATTTTCTTGATGGATGATTAATGTGGAAGGGCTCAGCCCACTGGGGACAAGTGGTCCTGGATGCTATAAGAAAGCAAACTGAACTGTCCAGGAAGAGCGTGCCAGGCAGCAGTGTCCTCTGCAGCCTCTCTGTCAACTCCTGCCTCCAAGTTCCTGCTTTGAGCTTCTGCCCTGACTTCTCTCAATCATGGACTGTGAGAAGAAAATTTAAGATAAATTAAACACTTTCCTCCCCAAGTTCCTTTTGGTCATGGTCTTTATCATAGCATTAGAAAGCAAACTAAGATGTTTTTTTAACTCACCCCTCAGCTGTTTCTGCCACTGTATATATAAAAAAGTAGCTTAGAGTGCATCACCCCAGTGTGCCAGTAAGACCTGGGCTTTTCACATAGTGTTTTGTGCATGGTGTCCTCGCCCTGGTTATACCACTGATCTTCTCTATGAGATATTTTACACTTTCTTTTGCTTTTTAAATTTGGATACCATCTTTCAGGCATGATGTGAGTTTCTTTTTCTCATTTTTTGTTTGTTTGGTTGGTTGGGTGGGTTTTTTTGTTTCACATAAACAGTTATATTACCCAAACTTGCAAGTAGCATCCTAATTTAACATGAGATTACTCTTTTTAGTTAAGATGGCTTATTAAAGATGCTAAGCTTTATAACATTTATATGATATAATTTGAAAACAAGAGTATTTTTATTAATGTTTTATTCAGAAATATCTTCTTCCTGGAAATACAGTGTTTAATAGGGCAAGATGGCAGAAACAAATTAATACAATGAAATAATTTGGGTGATTCAGTGATGCAATGAGTTGCCTTTTATGATGCGTTAATGGTGTGATGGGAAGGGTCTTCCAGGTGATGGTAGCCAAGTCCTTTACTGGCTGAGGCTTCACAAACTAGCAGGCAGTTATCTGCTTTACTCACATAATACAGAGACACCTTAGGGTCCTGTGGCTGTGTGCATCATCAAAGACAGGACTCCAGGAGTGTTTCTATAAGCTGCCACCCAGGTGACGTTTTGGCAAATTAAGCACAATGGTCATAGAGTAGTTTTCTCAGTCGATTCATTGCTGGGGCACTTTAGAGAATAAAGGTATGGAGGGAATACTTACAAATTCAACATTTATTGTTGTAAGTATTAAAACACAAAGAGTCATCATATTCTATAACATAAATATTTTTCTCACAATAAATGAAAGCATCAGTAAAAACACACTGTATCCATGACAGCATGCTCAAGCTCTGAGGCAGGTCTCAGCTTCCAACAAGTTGACTATGTTTTCCTTCACTTCTTCACTTACCAAGTCAACTGATGGCATATTGTGGAAATGGGAAGTTTGGAGACAACCTTCTCTAGATTTTTTGGAGGACACGGTGACTTTAACTAGTGTATGTGTTATAACTCTACCTCTTGAAATTGGTGACAAGGTTGAATTGAGTGGGATAAGATACAGAGAATGCCAAGGACACAACATTCTAAATAATGTGAGATTGCTTATATTGCCTTTCTACCCACCACCCATTGAATTTACGAAACACTGACTATACCATATCTTTACTATAGTGAGGGCTTCACATGTTTGCCTCATAGATATAAAACTCATTGAGTACAACCCCCTTTTCATACATGTACATACCTGTCTGGGCTCAGCATATTCCTTGGTTCATAAAAATTAGTACCAGGGATTGAGGAGGTCTCATTCATTGAAGTGCTTGTGCAAGCATCAGGTCTTGAATTCAAACCCCAGAGTTCATGTAAAAAGATGGCATAGTGGCATAAGCTTGTGATTCCAGCATTATGGGGGCAGAAACAAGAGAGTCATTTGAAGTCACTCGGCCAGCTGGCTAAAACTACCTGGTAAACCTCTTGTTCCAAGGAAGTATCTTGTCTCCAAAACAAGGCAAAAGGTAAATGAGAAAGAGATCTGAGGTTGAGGTTGATCTTTGGCCTTCACACCTGTGTCTACACATAAGCACGTGCAGCTGCACACATGTGAACACACACAGAGTAAATGGAAGTGAATTGTAGCTAACTGAATGTCTATGACTCTGATTAAGGAAGTATCTGATTTCCAATATGTACTTTTTGAGAGTGGGAGGGAGAGAGATTGAAAGAGAGGGAGAGGGAAAGGGAGAGAGAGAGAGAGAGAGAGAGAGAGAGAGAGAGAGAGAGAGAGAGAGAGAGGCAATTCTCTTGCTCCATCAGTTTGATAGCCATAGCTGTTAAAGGCCTGTGACTTGCTTTGTTCATAGTGACAAGGCTACTTCCTCAACTTTAATCTGGTTTCCTGAATAGATCTGCCCTCTAGGAATACAATTCAGTGTGAAGAATAGTCCAAGTCATTAAGCCACTAATACATCTATAAACAGAAGCTCAGGTGAGCTTTATGTGCTTCATCTCTCAGGCCCTCTATTCAACCAGCACAACTAACTCTCCAACTGTTCCCTACAAGTCAACCAGCACAGCTAAGCTACTGATTGCCCCCTGAGTGCAACCATGAATCAGGAGTTCAGGGTGGCCTTTGTGTGCAACATCTCTCCTCTTGGGTCTGCCTGACATCCAATGAGTACACATGTTCACATATTGAAACAGTGATGTCAATATCTACCTTGACCCTTTAAAGGGCTTGTGATCCTGTGCTGTTTTATTTTATATTCAGGTTGTTTGGCTAGTGATTTTGATGAGATAAACCAAATACATTGACCAACACTCTGTGATTCATGTAATCTAACATGAAGCAAGATGTATCCTTGTTCAATTTTTACCTGTGAGGAAGACATCCAATGAAAGATTATAATTTTCTCATGATTGATAAATTGTGGAATTGGTTTTTGGTTCCAACTGAAAATCCAGTGCTACTTTCACAATGCTACCCAAGTCCACACACTTTGGGCAGTAATGCTTACACATTGTACAATAAAGAATTCAAATGAGCCCTGCATAACCCAGGAAAGATTTCTTTTCAAAATATAATAAAATATGACAGGGATTTTTTGGGTGATAATAGAACTGCTGTTGCTTTACTTAATCTGTGTTATTGCTTTGTTTTTTTTTTTTAACATATGTGGCCTAGATCTTAGCTTTATTGAATATTGTAATGGTTGTTTTGAACTGACTTTAAGCCAATTTAATATTTTCTAAGGTGTTGTTTCCAGGTGAGGTTTCTTAAAGAGTCCTTCTCTTTCAGTCCGTTATTGAAATCAAAAAGTCTGCAAGTCTGTACTTGTCTGTCCTGGTAGTAAAATGTCCTCATTCCCAGGTACCTACAGGACCTCAGACACACTCACACTCTTTCTGATGAACTAGGAGTTATATAGATCTTTGATAGACAGACATATAGGAAATAGAGTCACAGGTGTTAATGAAGATAACAAACCTATGGCTACTGATCAGACTTGAAAGTCTTATTGCTCTCCAGCCCTGCCACAACTTGTGGACTAGCCCAGCAAGTTCAAAGCCACATCAGGACAATTTGACACCAAAGTTTGAGTGACTGTCAACCTCCCTGTCTTTGTTAAAATTAATCAAAGACCCTTAAAACCACTAGCACTTGAAGAGAGACTGGGTTTCAACTTCCAGGGTCTCCCCTCCCCTCTGCAGTGGGTCTTTTTCTCTGTGTTGTGTGTGTGTTTTCTCACCCTAATAAGAACATTTATTCAAGGGATGATTCTGTCTTCTGTGTCTGAACTTTCCGCTGTTGGTACTTGCTGTACTTGAGATGTTGGTTTCCTGCTTTTTAAGTCTTTAACTGGCAGATAAAATGAAATTTACCCAGACGCTTAGCCAGTATTAATTTCATAGGGAACCTACTGCGGTGTCTGTAGTATTTCTTAAATTTATGGGTAAAATCAAGCATGTGAATTAACTAAGGGAAATTTATGTCTAGAACAGTGTTTGCATGAATACCATTTCCAGGAATGTATGTTCCCCTGCCTCCTGTAACAAGAGTTTTCCTGGGAAGATGCAACACACATGTCTACTCATCCCACATAGGGAACCCATGACAAACAAAAGTAGAGATAGAACTAAAATCCAACTTGGTGAAAAAATGAGTTTTACTGGACATACTTAGTATAG